>NC_092091.1:6379542-6709542 GCF_045679555.1 Salvelinus alpinus
GTTGAATGTCCAAGTCAGTATCATGCATTTACTGCTCAAGTTATTCCATATACTTTGACTAGTCTCGTCATTCCATAAATGTTTTTGTGTATTGTACCTTGACTAATCAAATTCTTCCATGTATTAAAACAACAGTTTGGTGTGTTATTAATTGATCAATCAAGTCATTCTGTACATTTCACCTTTTTTATTTACAATATTAACCTGACATCATTCCATAAAAAACGTTCTCTGTCAGATCCATCATCCCTTCTGTTTAGCCAGATAATACTTCCTGCTGACCTGCGAATCACATCAAAGTGCTCTTTGCTGCCTGGTGTGCTCTCTCGGGAGGCCATCCCTATGATCAAAAGACCTTGAAAAAACAAATATACAACAACATATGTCAATTTTGCTCACTGGGATTCTTCCAAATCTCCTTTACTTGAACTTGAGCGAAGCCTGGACATCGAAGGATACTGCTGTGGAGCCCTGGTTGGTGGTGATCAGGGGTCAATGCTGTTTCACATTGACGTTGCCACAGGATCCTGGATGGTACTTCCTGAATGAGAAGAATCAGAGGTTGGTTAGGTTGGAAATGTCATCAGCTGTAACATTGTCTCAACAGTGATGAATACCAAGTGCTGTACAGGACATTCAGATTGTACTGAAGCTTTGTGATGGGAAGATGTGGCTGTTACTGCAGTGGTGTGGAGGCTGCATTGTGGGACCTGGTGGACTGACAGAGTTGGTGGGATGAGATGGAGTCTGGAGGTCAAAACATGATGAACAAACAAAACAAGAAAACATCAGAAATACTGATTTAACTGTTAAAGTCTCAAATATATGTCAGGAAACTTTAGACAGTTTGTTATGATAAAACAACATTTACAACAGGTATAACTGGGGTCAGCTGGATTAGACTGAATTAAAGTATGGTTGACACCAATGCAATGTGTAGAGCAGTTGTGTTCCTTGTTGGCAGTGGAATCTGGAACACACATCACCCCAATCATCACACCTACAGAACATTCTGCTGTTTGTAAATCAAGTTCCTCTAGATCTAGGATACGTGTTCAGTGTAACAGAGGTAGTATCACGTTGACGTCACTGGAGAAGAATCTGTACTTACCTGATCTGTGGCCTCGCCTGGTTCCTCCCAGAAGGAGGTGGAACAACGTGGGGGATAATGGGGGGGAGGGTGATACCAGCCGCTCAACAACAGACCAACAGGCAGTTCTGGGAAACAGATGAACATTTCTGAGAAGTCACACCCCTACCTTTGTCTTGACATATAAATTATTGTTTGGTTTTGTACAAGCTATGGTATATAGATGCAGAATCCAGTGGGGAGAATACATTTGGTTTGAGCTTTTCTCTGCATTCGTTTGAGTTCATACTCTGTTTACAACTTAACACCTTACTTTGATGTATTTACATTAACGCCTACATGTTTTTATTCGTCTTCAGAATTAGAATTAAATGAACCTTGATTTCACATTAAACATAAAGAAAAGGGTGGTGACATGTTCTAATCTTCCCAGTCACATGATGACAAACAGAAGCAGTATCTGTAACAGCACCGTTTCTAGACAACAGAGGATGTTCATGATGTTTTGATAAACAGACAATTAGAATTAGAATAAAGGTTAACATAAACTTTTCCTCTTCAGGAAACTTTCATAATAAATGCTCAAAATGAGTTTTAAAAGAATCTTTCCCTAATTTTGTGCTCCACCTACGCAAATGAAGTATTAAAAACACTTGATACGATGATGAATAGATACTATTTGTGAAATGTATTCATTTGGGATCTAGTGTTCACTTGGGAATCTCTTTCTTATTGGTCTATTAACTCATTTTGCCAAAACTCCTTCCTGAAACTCCATCCTGAAACTCCATCCTGAAACTCCATCCTGAAACTCCTTCCTGAAACTCCATCCTGAAACTCCATCCTGAAACTCTTTCCTGAAACTCCATCCTGAAACTCCATCCTGAAACTCCATCCTGAAACTCCATCCTGAAACTCCTTCCTGAAACTCCATCCTGAAACTCCAACCTGAAACTCCAACCTGAAACTCCATCCTGAAACTCCTTCCTGAAACTCCATCCTGAAACTCCATCCTGAAACTCCATCCTGAAACTCCATCCTGAAACTCCATCCTGAAACTCCATCCTGAAACTCCTTCCTGAAACTCCATCCTGAAACTCCATCCTGAAACTCCTTCCTGAAACTCCATCCTGAAACTCCATCCTGAAACTCCTTCCTGAAACTCCTTCCTGAAACTCCATCCTGAAACTCCATCCTGAAACTCCATCCTGAAACTCCATCCTGAAACTCCTTCCTGAAACTCCATCCTGAAACTCCATCCTGAAACTCCATCCTGAAACTCCATCCTGAAACTCCATCCTGAAACTCCATCCTGAAACTCCATCCTGAAACTCCATCCTGAAACTCCTTCCTGAAACTCCATCCTGAAACAGGCAGAAATGTCAGGTGGTCTTTTCAAACAAATCAAATCAAAATCAAATCACATTTTATTTGTCACATACACATGGTTAGCAGATGTTAATGTGAGTGTAGCGAAATGCTTGTGCTTCTAGTTCCGACAATGCAGTAGTAACCAACGAGTAATCTAACCTAACAATTCCACAACTACTACCTTATACACACAAGTGTAAAGGGAAAAAGAATATGTACATAAAGATATATGAATGAGTGATGGTACAGAACGGCATAGGCAAGATGCAGTAGATGGTATAGAGTACAGTATATACATATGAGATGAGTACTGTAGGGTATGTAAACATTATATTAAGTGGCATTGTTTAAAGTGGCTAGTGATACATTTTTTTATCAATTTCCATCAATTCCATTATTAAAGTGGCTGGAGTTGAGTCAGTATGTTGGCAGCGGCCACTAAATGTTAGTGGTGGCTGTTTAACAGTCTGATGGCCTTGAAATAGAAGCTGTTTTTCAGTCTCTCGGTCCCTGCTTTGATGCACCTGTACTGACCTCACCTTCTGGATGATAGCGGGGTGAACAGGCAGTGGCTCGGGTGGTTGTTGTCCTTGATGATCTTTTTGGCCTTCCTGTGACATCGGGTTGTGTAGGTGTCCTGGAGGGCAGGTAGTTTGCCCCCGGTGATGCGTTGGGCAGACCTCACTACCCTCTGGAGAGCCTTACGGTTGAGGGTGGTGCAGTTACTGTACCAGGCTGTGATACTGCCCGACAGGATGCTCTCGATTGTGCATCTGTAGAAGTTGGTGAGTGCTTTTGGTGACAAGCCGAATTTCTTCAGCCTCCTGAGGTTGAAGAGGCGCTGCTGCGCCTTCTTCACAACGCTGTCTGTGTGGGTGGACCAATTCAATTTGTCCGTGATGTGTACGCCGAGGAACTTAAAACTTACTACCCTCTCCACTACTGTCCCGTCGATGTGGATAGGGGGGTGCTCCCTCTGCGGTTTCCTGAAGTCCACAATCATCTCCTTTGTTTTGTTGACGTTGAGTGTGAGGTTATTTTCCTGACACCACACTCCGAGGGCCCTCACCTCCTCCCTGTAGGCCGTCTCGTCGTTGTTGGTAATCAAGCCTACCACTGTAGTGTCGTCCGCAAAGTTGATGATTGAGTTGGAGGCGTGCATGGCAACACAGTCGTGGGTGAACAGGGAGTACAGGAGAGGGCTCAGAACGCACCCTTGTGGGGCTCTAGTGTTGAGGATCAGCGGGGTGGAGATGTTGTTACCTACCCTCACCACCTGGGGGCGGCCCGTCAGGAAGTTCAGTACCCAGTTGCACAGGGCGGGGTCGAGACCCTGGGTCTCGAGCTTGATGACGAGTTTGGAGGGTACTATGGTGTTAAATGCTGAGCTGTAGTCGATGAACAGCATTCTCACATAGGTATTCCTCTTGTCCAGATGGGTTAGGGCAGTGTGCAGTGTGGTTGCGATTGCGTCGTCTGTGGATCTATTGAGACGGTAAGCAAATTGGAGTGGGTCTAGGGTGTCAGGTAGGGTGGAGGTGATATGGTCCTTGACTAGTCTCTCAGAGCACTTCATGATGACGGAAGTGAGTGCTACGGGGCGGTATTCATTTAGCTCAGTTACCTTAGCTTTCTTGGGAACAGGAACAATGGTGGCCCTCTTGAAGCATGTGGGAACAGCAGACTGGGATAAGGATTGATTGAATATGTCCGTAAACACACCATCCAGCTGGTCTGCGCATGCTCTGAGGACGCGGCTGGGGATGCCGTCTTGGCCTGCAGCCTTGCGAGGGTTAACACGTTTAAATGTTTTACTCACGTCGGCTGCAGTGAAGGAGAGTCCGCAGGTTTTGGTAGCGGGCCGTGTCAGTGGCACTGTATTGTCCTCAAAGCGAGCAAAGAAGTTATTTAGTCTGTCTGGGAGCAAGACATCCTGGTCCACAACGGGGCTGGTTTTCTTTTTGTAATCCGTGATTGACTGTAGACCCTGCCACATACCTCTTGTGTCTGAGCCGTTGAATTGCAACTCTACTTTGTCTCTATACTGATGCTTAGCTTGTTTGATTGCCTTGCGGAGGGAATAGCTACACTGTTTGTATTCGGTCATGTTTCCGGTCACCTTGCTGCCATCAATGCACTTTCTAATGAACTCGCTCACCGAATCAGCGTATTCGTCAATGTTGTTGTTGGACGCAATGCGGAACATATCCCAATCCACGTGATCGAAGCAGTCTTGAAGCGTGGAATCAGATTGGTCGGACCAGCGTTGAACAGACCTGAGCACGGGAGCTTCTTGTTTTAGTTTCTGTCTGTAGGCTGGAAGCAACAAAATGGAGTCGTGGCCTTTCCGAAGGGAGAGCGTGGGAGGGCCTTATATGCGTCGGGAAGTTAGAATAACAATGATCCAAGGTTTTACCAGCCCTGGTAGCACAATCGATATGCTGATAGAATTTAGGGAGTCTTGTTTTCAGAATAGCCTTGTTAAAATCCCCAGCTACAATGAATGCAGCCTCAGGATATGTGGTTTCCAGTTTACATAGAGTCAAATAAAGTTTGTTCAGGGCGGTCGATGTGTCTGCTTGGGGGGGAATATATGCGGCTGTGATTATAATCGAAGAGAATTCTCTTGGTAGATAATGCGGTCGACATTTGATTGTGAGGAATTTTAAATCCGGTGAACAGAATGACTTGAGTTCCTGTATGTTGTTATGATCACACCACGTCTCGTTGATCATAAGGCATACACCCCCGCCCCTCTTCTTACCAGAAAGATGTTTGTTTCTGTCGGCGCGATGCGTGAAGAAACCACCTGGCTGCACCGACTCCGTTAGCATCTCTCGAGTGAGCCATGTTTCCGTGAAGCAAAGAATGTTACAGTCTCTGATGTCTCTCTGGAAGGCAACCCTTGCTCGGATTTCGTCAACCTTGTTGTCGAGAGACTGGACATTGGCGAGTAGTATGCTAGGGAGTGGTGCGCAATGTGCCTGTCTCCGGAGCCTGACCAGAAGACCGCTTCGTTTTCCCCTTTTACGGCGTCGCTGTTTAGGTTCGCCGGCTGGGATCAGATCCATTGTCTTGGGTGGAAGGCAAAACACTGGATCCGCTTCGGGAAAGTAATATTCCTGGTCGTAATGATGGTTGACGTTGCTCTTATATTCAGTAGTTCCTCCCGACTGTATGTAATAAAACCTAACATTACCCAGCTGTTACACTAAAAGTGCATTATCATCATTTTCCCAACAATTTCACAGTATTATTCCAACCTCATAGTGTAGAAATATATATAAAACACGGGAAAATCACATTTTTAAATGTACTGGGCCTTAAAACATTCTGCACTTGAAATTGGGGGAAATAATTCATAAATTAAAGACTCCATTTTAAACAATGAACACCTAACTAAAATGGGGGGAAAATACATAATACCTTAAGTTATTACATTATAATGAGTTATTACAGTAATTATTGGTTAATAGCTCAATCAACTGATAGCGACAGAATTAGATTACTTTCCAAGCAAAGTGTATTTTTTGTCTCCTCGGCAATAGAAGGTTATAGCTCAGGGTATTTAACAGTTTATTTATGGCATAAAGCATAGTGGAACAAAGCGCTGTAATACAGTGCCTCGCAAAAGTATTCACCCCCCTTGGCGTTTTTCTTATTTTGTTGCCTTACAACCTGTAATTTAAATGGATTGGCCTCGCGATGCGTGAAGAAACCACCTGGCTGCACCGACTCCGTTAGCGTCTCTCGAGTGAGCCATGTTTCCGTGAAGCAAAGAATGTTACAGTCTCTGATGTCTCTCTGGAAGGCAACCCTTGCTCGGATTTCGTCAACCTTGTTGTCGAGAGACTGGACATTGGCGAGTAGTATGCTAGGGAGTGGTGCGCAATGTGCCTGTCTCCGGAGCCTGACCAGAAGACCGCTTCGTTTGCCCCTTTTACGGTGTCGCATAGGGTCGCCGGCTGGGATCAGATCCATTGTCTTGGGTGGAAGGCAAAACACTGGATCCACTTCGGGAAAGTAATATTCCTGGTCGTAATGATGGTTGACGTTGCTCTTATATTCAGTAGTTCCTCCCGACTGTATGTAATAAAACCTAACATTACCCAGCTGTTACACTAAAAGGGCATTATCATCATTTTCCCAACAATTTCACAGTATTATTCCACCTCATAGTGTAGAAATATATATAAAACACGTGAAAATCACATTTTTAAATGTACTGGGCCTTAAAACATTCTGCACTTGAAATTGGGGGAAATAATTCATAAATTAAAGACTCCATTTTAAACAATGACTAACTAAAATGGGGAGAAATTACATAATACCTTAAGTTATTACATTATAATGAGTTATTACAGTAATTATTGGTTAATAGCTCAATCAACTGATAGCGACAGAATTAGATTACTTTCCAAGCAAAGTGTATTTTTTGTCTCCTCGGCAATAGAAGGTTATAGCTCAGGGTATTTAACAGTTTATTTATGGCATAAAGCATAGTGGACCAAAGCGCTGTAATACAGTGCCTCGCAAAAGTATTCACCCCCCTTGGCGTTTTTCCTATTTTGTTGCCTTACAACCTGTAATTTAAATGGATTTTTATTTCGATTTCAAGTAATGGACATACACAAAATAGTGAAATGAAAAAAATTACTTGTTTCAAAAAAATAAAACCTGGAAAAGTGGTGGGTGCATATGTATTCATCCCCTTTGCTATGAAGCCCCTAAATAAGATCTGGTGCAACCAATTACCTTCAGAAGTCACATAAATAAAGTCCACCTGTGGGCAATCTAAGTGTCACATGATCTGTCACATGATCTCAGTATATACACCTGTTCTGAAAGGCCCCAGAGTCTGCAACACCACTAAGCAAGGGGCACCACCAAGCAAGCGGCACAATGAAGACCAAGGAGCTCTCCATACAGGTCAGGGACAAAGTAGTGGAGAAGTACAGATCAGGGTTGGGTTATGAAAAAATATCAGAAACTTTGAAGATCCAACGGAGCACCATTAAATCCATTATAACAAAATGGAAAGAATATGGCACCACAACAAACCTGCCAAGAGAGGGCCGCCGACCAAAACTCACGGACCAGGCAACGAGGGCATTAATCAGAGAAGCAACAAAGTGACCAAAGATAACCCTGAAGGAGCTGCAAAGCTCCACGGCGGAGATTGGAGAATCTGTCCATAGGACCACTTTTAAGCCGTACACTTCACAGAGCTGGGCTTTACGGAAGAGTGGCCAGAAAAATGCCATTGCTTAAAAATAAAATAAGCAAACACGTTTGGTGTTCACCAAAAGCATGTGGGAGACTCCCCAAACATATGGAAGAATGTACTCTGGTAATCATGATCAAATCAAATCAAATCAAATTTTATTAGTCACATACACATGGTTAGCAGATGTTAATGCGAGTGTAGCGAAATGCTTGTGCTTCTAGTTCCGACAATGCAGTAATAACCAACAAGTAATCTAACCTAACAATTCCACAACTACTACCTTACACACACACACAAGTGTAAAGGGATAAAGAATATGTACATAAAGATATATGAATGAGTGGTGGTACAGAACGGCATGGCAGATGCAGTAGATGGTATAGAGTACGGTATATACATATGAGATGAGTACTGTAGGGTATGTAAACATAAAGTGGCATAGTTTAAAGTGGCTAGTGGTACATGTATTACATGAAGATGGCAAGATGCAGTAGATGATATAGAGTACAGTATATACATATGAGATGGGTAATGTAGGGTATGTAAACATTATATTAAGTGGCATTGTTTAAAGTGGCTAGTGGTACATTTTTACATAATTTCCATCAATTCCCATTTTTAAAGTGGCTGGAGTTGAGTCAGTATGTTGGCAGCGGCCACTAAATGTTAGTGGTGGCTGTTTAACAGTCTGATGGCCTTGAGATAGAAGCTGTTTTTCAGTCTCTCGGTCCCTGCTTTGATGCACCTGTACTGACCTCGCCTTCTGGATGATAGCGGGGTGAACAGGCAGTGGCTTGGGTGGTTGTTGTCCTTGATGATCTTTATGGCCTTCCTGTGACATCGGGTGGTGTAGGTGTCCTGGAGGGCAGGTAGTTTGCCCCCGGTGATGCGTTGGGCAGACCTCACTACCCTCTGGAGAGCCTTACGGTTGTGGGCGGAGCAGTTGCCGTACCAGGCGGTGATACAGCCCGACAGGATGCTCTCGATTGTGCATCTGTAGAAGTTTGTGAGTGCTTTTGGTGACAAGCCGAATTTCTTCAGCCTCCTGAGGTTGAAGAGGCGCTGCTGCGCCTTCTTCACAACGCTGTCTGTGTGGGTGGACCAATTCAGTTTGTCCGTGATGTGTACACCGAGGAACTTAAAACTTTCCACCTTCTCCACTACTGACCCATCGATGTGGATAGGGGGGTGCTCCCTCTGCTGTTTCCTGAAGTCCACAATCATCTCCTTTGTTTTGTTGACGTTGAGTGTGAGGTTATTTTCCTGACACCACACTCCGAGGGCCCTCACCTCCTCCCTGTAGGCCGTCTCGTCGTTGTTGGTAATCAAGCCTACCACTGTAGTGTCATCCGCAAACTTGATGATTGAGTTGGAGGCGTGCATGGCCACGCAGTCGTGGGTGAACAGGGAGTACAGGAGAGGGCTCAGAACGCACCCTTGTGGGGCCCCAGTGTTGAGGATCAGCGGGGTGGAGATGTTGTTACCTACCCTCACCACCTGGGGGCGGCCCGTCAGGAAGTCCAGGACCCAGTTGAACAGGGCGGGGTCGAGACCCAGGGTCTCGAGCTTGATGACGAGTTTGGAGGGTACTATGGTGTTAAATGCTGAGCTGTAATCGATGAACAGCATTCTCACATGGGTATTCCTCTTGTCCAGATGGGTTAGGGCAGTGTGCAGTGTGGTTGCGATTGCGTCGTCTGTGGACCTATTGGGTCGGTAAGCAAATTGGAGTGGGTCTAGGGTGTCCGGTAGGGTGGAGGTGATATGGTCCTTGACTAGTCTCTCAAAGCACTTCATGATGACGGAAGTGAGTGCTACGGGGCGGTAGTCGTTTAGCTCAGTTACCTTAGCTTTCTTGGGAACAGGAACAATGGTGGCCCTCTTGAAGCATGTGGGAACAGCAGACTGGGATAAGGATTGATTGAATATGTCCGTAAACACACCAGCCAGCTGGTCTGCGCATGCTCTGAGGACGCGGCTGGGAATGCCGTCTGGGCCTGCAGCCTTGCGAGGGTTAACACGTTTAAATGTTTTACTCACCTCGGCTGCAGTGAAGGAGAGCCCGCAGGTTTTGGTAGGGGGCCGTGTCAGTGGCACTGTATTGTCCTCAAAGCGGGCAAAAAAGTTGTTTAGCCTGTCTGGGAGCAAGACATCCTGGTCCGCGACGGGGCTGGTTTTCTTATTGTAATCCGTGATTGACTGTAGACCCTGCCACATACCTCTTGTGTCTGAGCTGTTGAATTGCGACTCGATTTTGTCTCTGTACTGGGACTTAGCCTGTTTGATTGCCTTGCGGAGAGAATAGCTACACTGTTTGTATTCGGTCATGCTTCCGGTCACCTTGCCCTGGTTAAAAGCAGTGGTTCGCGCTTTCAGTTTCACGCGAATGCTGCCGTCAATCCACGGTTTCTGGTTTGGGAATGTTTTAATCGTTGCTGTGGGTACGACATCGTCAATGCACTTCCTAATGAACTCGCTCACCGAATCAGCATATTCGTCAATATTGTTGTTGGACGCGATGCGGAACATATTCCAATCCGCGTGATCGAAGCAGTCTTGAAGCGTGGATTCAGATTGGTCGGACCAGCGTTGAACAGACCTGAGCGCGGGAGCTTGTTGTTTGAGTTTCTGTTTGTAGGCTGGAATCAACAAAATGGAGTCGTGGTCAGCTTTTCCGAAAGGGGGGCGGGGGAGGGCCTTATATGCGTCGCGGAAATTAGTATAACAATGATCTAGGGTTTTTCCAGCCCTGGTAGCACAATCGATATGCTGATAGAATTTAGGGAGTTTTGTTTTTAGATTAGCCTTGTTAAAATCCCCAGCTACGATGAATGCAGCCTCAGGGTGTGTGGTTTCCAGTTTACAAAGAGTCAAATAAAGTTCGTTCAGGGCCATCGATGTGTCTGCTTGGGGGGGAATATATACGGCTGTGATTATGATTGAAGAGAATTCCCTTGGTAGATAATGCGGTCGACATTTGATTGTGAGGAGTTCTAGATCAGGTGAACAGAATGACTTGAGTTCCTGTGTGTTGTTATGATGATCACACCACTTCTCGTTAATCATAAGGCATACCCCCCCGCCCCTCTTCTTACCGGAAAGATGTTTGTTTCTGTCGGCGCGATGCATGAAGAAACCAGCTGGCTGCACCGACTCCGTTAGCGTCCCTTGAGTTAGCCATGTTTCCGTGAAGCAGAGCACGTTGCAATCCCTGATGTCTCTCTGGAATGCTACCCGTGCTCGGATTTCATCAACCTTATTGTCAAGAGACTGGACATTGGCGAGTAGTATGCTAGGGAGTGGAGCGCGATGTGCCCGTCTCCGAAGCCTGACCACGAGACCGCCTCGTTTGCCCCTTTTTCGGCGTCGCACAGGGTCGCCGGCTGGGATCAGATCCATTGTATTGGGTGGAAGGCAAAACACTGGATCCGTTTCGGGAAAGTCATATTCCTGGTAGGAACGATGATGAGTTGACGTTAATCGTATATTCAGTAGTTCCTCCCGACTGTATGTAATGAAACCTAAGATTACCTGGGGTACCGATGTAAGAAATAACACATAAAAAAACAGAATACTGCATATTTTCCAAGGAACGCGAAGCGAGGCGGCCATCTCTTTTCGGCGCCTTCACACTGAGGCACAATCTGGCCATCAAGGAAAACGCTATGTCTGGCACAAACCCAACACCTCTAATTACTCCGAGAACACCATCCAGTGAAGCATGGTGGTGGCAGCATCATGCTGTGGGGATGTTTTTTATTGGGAGGGACTGGAAAACTGGTCAGAATTGAAGAAATGATGGATGATGCTAAATACAGGGAAATTCTTGAGTGAAACCTGTTTCAGTCTTCCAGAGATTTGAGACTGGGACGGAGGTTCACCTTCCAGCAGGACAATGACTCAAAGCATACTGCTAAAGCAATACTCGAGTGGTTTAAGAAGAAACATTTAAATGTCTTGGAATGGCCTAGTCAAAGCCCAGACCTCAATCCAATTGAGAATCTGTGGTATGACTTAAAGATTGCTGTACACCAGTGGAACCCATCCAACTTGAAGGAGCTGGAGCAGTTTTGCCTTGAAACATGGGAAAAAATCCCAGTGGCTAGATGTGCCAAGCTTATAGAGACATATCCCAAGGGACTTGCAGCTGTAATTGCAGCAAAAGGTGGATCTACAAAGTATTGACTTTGGGGGGTGAATAGTTATGCACACTGAAGTTTACTGTTTTTTTCTCTTATTTCTTGTTTGTTTCACAATAACAAACAATTTGCATCTTCAAAGTGGGAGGTTGTGGTTGTGTAAATCAAATAATACAAACCCCCCCAAAAAATCTATTTTAATTCCAGGTTGTAAGGTAACAAAATAGGAAAAATGCCCAGGGGGGTGAATACTTTCACAAGGCACTGTAGACGGCATTACAGGGCATTCAGAAGTTATTCAGACACCTTGACTTTTTCCACATTTGGTTACATTACAGTCTTTTTATAAATGGATTAAATAAAATGTAACCAGGAACTATAATTTAACCTAGGAACTAAAATATTTGTCTCCTTCTCGACGTTGCATGCATTTCTCTCTCTCTCTCTCTCTCTCTCCCTCTAACCCCTCCCTCTCTCTAACCCCTCCCTCTCTCCAAACTCACCTATCTGGTAGAACCAGAAAGTCCATACCTCCCAAAAACTCTCTTCTGTGGAAATGAAACTGATCTGAGTCTCTGTGTCGTCTGTCTGTGTGAGAGTGAACAACCATCCAAATGGCTCAACAGGGAGATCTTCTGGACCAGGACCAGTTCTGTTGTTCTGTCTGTCTGGATCTACTGAAGGAACCAGTCACCATCCCCTGTGGACACAATTACTGTAGAATCTGTATTGAGGGCTGCTGGGATCAGGATGTTCTGAAAGGGGTCTATAGCTGTCCTCAGTGCAGAGAGACCTTCACTCCAAGGCCTAATCTGAGGAAAAATAACATGTTGGCTGATATGGTGGAGAAACTGAGGAAGACAGGACTCCAGGCTGCTCCACCTCCTACTCTGTGCTATGCTGGACCTGGAGATGTGGCGTGTGATGTCTGCTCTGGGACCAGAAAGCAGAAAGCCCTCATGTCCTGTCTGGTGTGTCTGGCCTCTTACTGTGAGACTCACCTCCAATCTCACTATGAATCTCCTGCTTTGAAGAAGCACAAGCTGGTCAAAGCCACCGCACAACTACAGGAGAAGATCTGCTCTCATCATGACAAACTGCTAGAGGTTTACTGTCGTACCGATCAGCAGTGTATCTGTTATCTGTGTACAATGGATGAACATAAAGGCCATGATACAGTGTCAGCTGCAGCAGAGAGGACTGAGAAACAGGTAAGACCAGAACAACTTGCTGGTGACTGTCTGACAAACAAAAAATGAAAGATACAGAAGGAACTAAGGCTGTTTGAATATGAGATCATTCAAATGAAATGGATCCACAAATATGAACACAAACCTTGACTATATAGATATGTTAACCCAGATTCTTCAAATGTATCACCATTTTATAGTCTGTTAGGTTCTGAACAGAGTAAAAACTCAAACCAAGTTTATTCACCCACTGGGTCATACAGCTGCAAAGACAATGTATGATTACACAAGAACATATATTTATAACCTCCTGCTAGGCGGGATCAACTCCTTACACATCTAGACAGCCAATACATATCTGTTGCTAGGCAGGATCAACTCCTTACACATCTAGACAGCCAAACATCTCTGTTGCTAGGCAGGATCAACTCCTTACACATCCAGACAGCCAATGTATCTCTGTTGCTAGGCAGGAACTGAATTGGTTCCTCTCATTGGTGTAGTCATGGCCCTGTCTGATGCTTAAACCTTCGTGGGTGTGGAAGTGTATGTGTGTGAGATAGGACTGTAGTAGGACGGTCGTTGTGGTGGCTTGACCTCGAGACGAATTACTCGCTCCTCCCTAGTTCTGCAGCTGGCCTGTCTTATCAGAGACTAACTAGACTGTTGAATTCCTGGCTCCTCCCTAGATCTGCAGCTGGCCTGCCTTATCAGAGACTAACTAGACTGTTGAATTCCTGGCTCCTCCCTAGTTCTGCAGCTGGCCTGTCTTATCAGAGACTAACTAGACTGTTGAATTCCTGGCTTCTCCCTAGTTCTGCAGCTGGCCTGTCTTATCATAGACTAACTAGTCTGTTGAATTCCTGGCTCCTCCCTAGTTCTGCAGCTGGCCTGCCTTATCAGAGACTAACTAGACTGTTGAATTCCTGGCTCCTCCCTAGTTCTGCAGCTGGCCTGCCTTAGAGACTAACTAGACTGTTGAATTCCTGGCTCCTCCCTAGTTCTGCAGCTGGCCTGCCTTGTCAGAGACTAACTAGACTGCTGAATTCCTGGCTCCTCCCTAGTTCTGCAGCTGGCCTGCCTTATCAGAGACTAACTAGTCTGTTGAATTCCTGGCTCCTCCCTAGTTCTGCAGCTGGCCTGCCTTGTCAGAGACTAACTAGACTGCTGAATTCCTGGCTCCTCCCTAGTTCTGCAGCTGGCCTGCCTCATCAGGGACTAACTAGTCTGTTGAATTCCTGGCTCCTCCCTAGTTCTGCAGCTGGCCTGCCTTATCAGAGACTAACTAGACTGTTGAATTCCTGGCTCCTCCCTAGTTCTGCAGCTGGCCTGCCTTATCAGAGACTAACTAGTCTGTTGAATTCCTGGCTCCTCCCTAGTTCTGCAGCTGGCCTGCCTTATCAGAGACTGAAACTAGTTGCCCTTTGCCTCCCTCTTTAGGAACATTGATATTCAACAATAACAAGTTTGAACAGAATATTTCAGCACTTCCCCTTGTCTCTCTCGGTAACTTTCCATACACCCAGTTCCTATCCCCCCGTCATTGACCCCAACATATACATTCCTTATACATGTAAAGTCATCAATACGTTATAGTATGGTAACATGGATAAATATATTTCTAGCTAGAATCCAACAAGTCAAACACCATTATCATTAGTTATCAAACTTCATTATCATTAGTTATCAAACACCATTATCATTAGTTATCAAATCAACTCCCTGATTTGTGTACTGTTAAAACTATAATCATTCACATGACAACATAATGATATAATTTCAGACAGACACTTCCTCAATATTTGTATCCCTATCTTCTATGGGTCCTATATCACATTACTATACCATTGATCTACTGGACTAATAAAGCTTGATAGCTCATTGAAGAGTGATTCTCCACAGAGGCAGCTGGGGATGAGTCAGCAGAAGGTCCAGCAGAGAGAGAAGAAGCTGAAGGAGCTCCAACAGGATGTGGAGTCTTTCAAGGTGAGTATTGTTGACCAGAGGAGACACACCATTTCACTTCTCTCCTCCAATCAGAGAGAGAGAGAGAGGGGTCCTTATCCAATCCCACTGACCCCACTGTTGGGAACAGGCTGTCTGGACCCCTTTTAGAGAATAGACTGTTTAATGTAACTGATGGGATATGAACCCAGGTCTACCGTGGGAGAAACCAACATCTTGACCGTTACACCAAGAGGACATTCCCTATTGGACCGACATTGATTTAGAAGTAGCAGGCGGGGCTACCTCATCACATAACCATGAGTAACCATGACTGACTCATGTCCCCTATACATTAACATGGAGCTCTCTCTCAATTCAATTCAAAGATATTTATTGGCATGGGAAACATATCTTTACTATGCCAAAGAAGTGAAGTAGATAATAAACAATCATAAATGAACAGTAAACATTACTCAACATTTATTTTCAAAGGAATAGAGACATTTCAAATGTTATAATTCAAGTGCAAATAGAGTGAGTCGTGCGCCAGACTGAGTTCTGGAGGTGAAATGGAAATGAATGAGGGAGAGTTAAGTGAGGTAGAAGGTGTGGTGAAGAGTTCAGAACCAGAGAAGTATTTGGTCATACGAGATTTGACATCTGAAGAGTTCCAGGGCGTGTTGAGTGGTGGTGTCCCGTCCTCCCAGGTCGTTGGCATGGTGCAGGAGCAGATAGGGTCAAAGTAGTGGAATGGGATAGTGGGTTTTTAATGAGTGTAGGGTTAGTTGTCATGGTGCAGGAGCAGATAGGGTCAAAGTAGTGGAATGGTGTAGTGGGTTTTTAATGAGTGTAGGGTTAGTTGTCATGGTGCAGGAGCAGATAGGGTCAAAGTAGTGGAATGGGGTAGTGGGTTTTTAATGAGTGTAGGGTTAGTTGTCATTGTGCAGGAGCAGATAGGGTCAAAGTAGTGGAATGGGGTAGTGGGTTTTTAATGAGTGTAGGGTTAGTTGGCATGGTGCAGGAGCAGATAGGGTCAAAGTAGTGGAATGGGGTAGTGGGTTTTTAATGAGTGTAGGGTTAGTTGGAAGGGTGTTTTATTATTTGTATCAAAAAGTAAAATACACTGCTCAAAAAAATAAAGGGAACACTTAAACAACACAATGTAACTCCAAGTCAATCACACTTCTGTGAAATCAAACTGTCCACTTAGGAAGCAACACTGATTGACAATACATTTCACATGCTGTTGTGCAAATGGAATAGACAAAAGGTGGAAATTATAGGCAATTAGCAAGACACCCCCAATAAAGGAATGGTTCTGCAGGTGGTGACCACAGACCACTTCTCAGTTCCTATGCTTCCTGGCTGATGTTTTGGTCACTTTTGAATGCTGGCGGTGCTTTCACTCTAGTGGTAGCATGAGACGGAGTCTACAACCCACACAAGTGGCTCAGGTAGTGCAGTTCATCCAGGATGGCACATCAATGCGAGCTGTGGCAAAAAGGTTTGCTGTGTCTGTCAGCGTAGTGTCCAGAGCATGGAGGCGCTACCAGGAGACAGGCCAGTACATCAGGCGACGTGGAGGAGGCCGTAGGAGGGCAACAACCCAGCAGCAGGACCGCTACCTCCGCCTTTGTGCAAGGAGGTGCACTGCCAGAGCCCTGCAAAATGACCTCCAGCAGGCCACAAATGTGCATGTGTCTGCTCAAACGGTCAGAAACAGACTCCATGAGGGTGGTATGAGGGCCCGACGTCCACAGGTGGGGGTTGTGCTTACAGCCCAACACCGTGCAGGACGTTTGGCATTTGCCAGAGAACACCAAGATTGGCAAATTCGCCACTGGCGCCCTGTGCTCTTCACAGATGAAAGCAGGTTCACACTGAGCACATGAGCACATGTGACAGACGTGACAGAGTCTGGAGACGCCGTGGAGAACGTTCTGCTGCCTGCAACATCCTCCAGCATGACCGGTTTGGCGGTGGGTCAGTCATGGTGTGGGGTGGCATTTCTTTGTGGGGCCGCACAGCCCTCCATGTGCTCGCCAGAGGTAGCCTGACTGCCATTAGGTACCGAGATGAGATCCTCAGACCCCTTGTGAGACCATATGCTGACAAATGCACATTTGTGGCCTGCTGGAGGTCATTTGGACTCGTTCTATTGTCCAGCCTACTAGGTCTCAGGGGGCAGAGGCTGGGTCTAGCTCTGCTACGGGGCAGGCTACCGGAGGGGGTACAAGGAGGGAGGAGAGTAGAGCAGGACCAAGAGGTGTTCTGTACCTGTCTGTCCAGGAGGGAGGAGAGTAGAGCAGGACCAAGAGGTGTTCTTTACCTGCCTGTCCAGGAGGGGGGAGAGTAGAGCAGGACCAAGACGTGTTCTGTACCTGTCTGTCCAGGAGGGAGGAGAGTAGAGCAGGACCAAGAGGTGTTCTGTACCTGTCTGTCCAGGAGGGAGGAGAGTAGAGCAGGGCCAAGAGGTGTTCTGTACCTGTCTGTCCAGGAGGGAGGAGAGTAGAGCAGGACCAAGAGGTGTTCTGTACCTGCCTGTCCAGGATGGAGGAGAGTAGAGCAGGACCAAGAGGTGTTCTGTACCTGTCTGTCCAGGAGGGAGGAGAGTAGAGCAGGACCAAGAGGTGTTCTGTACCTGTCTGTCCAGGAGGGAGGAGAGTAGAGCAGGACCAAGAGGTGTTCTGTACCTGCCTGTCCAGGAGGGAGGAGAGTAGAGCAGGACCAAGAGGTGTTCTGTACCTGTCTGTCCAGGAGGGAGGAGAGTAGAGCAGGACCAAGAGGTGTTCTGTACCTGTCTGTCCAGGAGGGAGTACAAGGCCTGGTTCGACCTGGAGAGCAGGGTGGCAGAGTTCTGACTCAATGAGTTGCAGAGGCTACTGTACCTACTGTCTCTCTCTGTCTCTCTCTCTCTCTCTCTCTCTCTCTCTCTGTCTCTCTCTCTCTGTCTCTCTCTCTCTCTCTTAACAGCGCTCTGCACAGGCAGCAGTGGAGGACAGTGATCAGATCTTTACTGAGCTGATCCGCTCCATTGAGAGAAGGAGCTCTGAGGTGAAGGAGCTGATCAGAGCCCAAGAGAAGGCTCAAGTGAGTCAAGCTGAAGGACTCCTGGAGCAACTGAAGCAGGAGATAGCTGAGCTGAGGAAGAGAAGCACTGAGCTGGAGCAGCTCTCACACACAGAGGATCACATCCATTTCCTCCAGGTAACTAAACTGTCTTGTTACATGTGATATGAAATTAACTTCATGTGAAACTATTCATCTACATCATTATGTTGTCCTGTCTGTCTCTCTCTCTCTGTCTGTCCCTCTTTCTCTGACCATCCCTTTCTCTCTGTCTGTCCCTCTCAATTCAATTCAAGGGGCTTTATTGGCATGGGAAACATGTGTTAACATTGCCAAAGCAAGTGAGGTAGATAATATACAAAAGTGAAATAAACAATAAAAATGAACAGTAAACATTACACATACAGAAGTTTCAAAACAATAAAGACATTACAAATGGCAGATGACCTCAGGCCTTGGATATTCCAGGATGATATAGTGAAGGCTTTTTGTTCCATAAAGTGTCCAATGTTGTTGGTCGTGGTTTGGCCTCAGGCCAGTAAGTGTGAGCAGAGCCTGCTGAGCATCTGGTACATGCCGTTGGCTTGGGCGAGTGTAAGAGTGGGGGTTGGGCCTGTTTGCCCGCTTACTACCTGGGCGTATGTGTGACTTCCATGTTGATGCCCTCTTTGCGGGGGTGGGGTGCATGGGGTGGGCAGGAGTGGCATAGGTCTGATCTGAGGGGGCCTAAATGGGGTGTGGGCATGGTTGATGTGGGGGGGGTGTTGATTGGTTGGGGTGGGGGTGTGAATGTGTCTGGGGGTGCTGTGGTCTGGATGTAAGTCCTCTTGGCGTGGGTCCTCTATGTGTAGGTCCAGGGGGGGTCCTGCAGGTCTTGGAGGGTGTCTCGCTGGTCTGGGTGGGGTGTCTCTTGATCTGTTGCTCCTGTGTGAAGTGTTGGGGCTGCGTTTGAGAGCGATGTCCTTTAGAGTCCGGGCAAAGGTGGGCACTGCTGCCTTGTATAGGTGGACCTGGTCATAGAGGCTGTTCAAGTCCAGGGTGAAGTGGTGGGCCAGGAAAACATTTGGTTTTGAGGCACAGTCACGGGAAATGCTTGCGTTTACCCGCTGTATTGTAGCAGGGTGGAAGTCTTTTCGTGGTAGCAGGGTGGAGATAACCACTTGTGCGTTGGGGAAAGTAGAAGAAGCTTTTTCAATCACTCCCTTCAGTGCTGTGGCCACCCTTTCCTGCTGTGCTCTCAGGTCGTTTGTGCCTGTGTGTATTATTATGTGGCTAGGTGAGCCTAGTTTGTCCTCAGACAGAAGGTCTAGGGCGCGCTGGGTGTTTGGACACCAGAGTTTAGACACACTGTGTTTGGGAAAAAGTTTTTTTTCTTCTATATATTTCCCATTTGAGTCCATAAGGAGAACAATCTGTGTCTTGTGTTTGTCCTCAGTGGGTGTGGGGGGGTTGTCAGGAGGGCTATCAGGGTGGTTGACAGGGGGGTGCTCAGAGGGGGTGAGAGCAGCTGGGCTTGGGGTTTTTCTTTTGTCTGTTCTGCTGTGATGTCGACTCTATGGTCAGGGTCTGGTGTAGACTGTTCTGCTGTGGTGTCGAGACTTTTGTCGGGTGCTGAGGTGGGCTGTTCTGCTGGCGTCTCTGTGGGGATGGCCACCTCCCTAGTGGGTTGTTCTCTGTCACATGCCATCCCCCTCAACCTCTCCTCCAGCAGTCTGATCCTCTCCTCCATCCCCCTCTCCCTCTCCTCCAGCAGTCTGAACCTCTCCTCTAGTGCTTTGTTCTGCTCCTGCTCCTGCTTCTGCTCTTTCTCCTGTTGAAGTTGTCTCACCACTGTCCAGAGTGCAGATATGTCTCTCTCCACCTCCAGCACTCTGGGTCTGGTTAAGGGTTTTTTGTTGTGCTGGACTGTTGTCTGGGTCTGTGCTGACTGGAGTTTAATCACCTGCTGTTCCAGCTCAACCTGCCTTACCTCCAGCTGGGTAAATTTATCCTTCATTTCAATGAGGAAGAAGTACTCTGTACTGGGAGGTTGACTGTCTGCTGAGGGTTGCTCGTCTGTGGGGTTATATGATGAAGAGTTTTGGTCTGACCCGCTTGGGGTGGGGGTATCTTTATCAAGGGAGAGCTTCTCCTGCTGGGCTAATTCTCTCTCTCTCTCTCTCTCTCTCTCTCTCTCTCTCTGTCTCTCTGTGTCTCTCTCTCTGTCCCTCTCTCTCTCTCTGTCTCTCTCGGTCTGTCCCTCTCTCTCGCTCTCCCTCTGTCCCTCGCTCTCCCTCTCTCTCCCTCTGTCCCTCTCTCTCCCTCTGTCCCTCTCTCTCTCTCTCTCTCTCTCTCCAGAGTTATCAGTCTCTCTCCAGTATCAGTGTATCTTCAGACTTACCCAGCATCGTTGTCCGTCCTCTTCAGTACTTTGGAGATGTGAGTAAGACTGTGTCTGAACTGAGAGAGAAACTAGAAGACTTCCTTAAAGGAGAATGGACCAAGATCTCCACTACAGGTGTGTTGAAAACAATAAGAACATCAACTTTAGACCATTGAAAGTTCCCTACTAGTCATATACATGTGGAATATGGTCTGATGATAACATTCCCTCTCTCTGTCAATGTGTTTGTGTGTCTGTAGTGAATATAGTGGATGTTGTACTGCCTCCAGAGCCCAAGACCAGAGAACACTTGTTACAATGTGAGTCTCTTTATTGTGAAGTAACTAACAGTCTCTTTTTACTGACACTCCTAACAATCCCTCTAGAAATATATAGCAATAGTAGATCTAATCAAAGACTGGGTATCTATCTGACTCCTCATATTTCTCTGATTTGATCTCTGCTGTGCTCTAATCAAAGGCAGAGTAGATACAGTATCTGACTTAACTTATTGTTCTGACTCCCCTCATTGGTCTCTGCTCTGCTCTTCTCCCAGATTCCTGTCAGCTCACACTGGACCCAAACACAGCACACACACTCCTCTCTCTGTCTAAAGGGAACAGAAAGGTGACCTATACACGCCAAGTCCAACCATATCCTGACCATCCAGACAGATTCACATACTACTGTCAGGTTCTGTGTAGAGAGGGTCTGTCTGGACGCTGTTACTGGGAGGTGGAGTGGACTGGGGAGTGGTTATGTTGACACAGCAGTCTCATATAAAGACATCAGCAGAACAGAGAGAGATGGTGGATTTGGACGCAATAACAAGTCCTGGAGTTTAGAGTACTATAGAGGTGATTACTGTTTCAGACACAATAGTGTTAAGACTAAAATATCAGGCGCTCAGTCCTCCAGAGTAGGAGTGTACCTGGATCACAAGGCAGGTACTCTGTCCTTCTACAGTGTCTCTGACACAATGACCCTCCTCCACAGTGTCCAGACCACATTCACTCAGCCCCTCTATCCTGGGTTTTGGCTCTATGTAGGAGGTACTGCTGAGCTGGTTAAACTGTAGTAGGGTCCACATAGATACTAGTCATGCGGGTGTAGTCTATAGCTGAGCTGGTTAAACTGTAGTAGAGTCCACATAGATACTAGTCATGCTGGTGTAGTCTATAGCTGAGCTGGTTAACTTTTACTGCCTCAGAAACCCGGATCCGGGAGCACCCCCCACCCCCCCCCCCCCACTGACTAGCATAGCTAGCATAGCGTCACAAGTAAATTGTAGCATCTAAATATCATTAAATCACAAGTCCAAGACACCAGATGAAAGATACACTTCTTGTGAAAATAGCCACCATTTCTGATTTTTAAAATGTTTTACAGGGAAGACACAATATGTAAATCTATTAGCTAACCACGTTAGCAAAAGACACCATTTTTTTTACTCCACTATTTTTCCACTCCATCACTAACTATCACCAATTCATCGAGGCGTGAATGTTGAACTTTTGTTGGACACATATCCGTACCATTTTGTGCAAAAACACTGTAGGTGTGATTGAGGTGTTAAAGAACAGCCCTTAGCCATGGTATATTTAATGCTGCATTCATAACCAAGTGAGAGGTAGCTATCACCAATTCGACCAAATAAAGAAATAAATAGCCACTAACCAAGAAAAAACCTCATCAGACGACAGTCTGATAACATATTTATTGTATAGCATAGGTTTTGTTAGAAAAATGTGCATATTTCAGGTATAAATCATAGTTTGCCATTGCAGCCACCATCACAAATCTCCCCAAAGCGACTAGAATTACTACAGAGAGCAACGTGTATTACCAATTTACTCATCATAAAACATTTCATAAAAATAGACAAAGCATAGCAATGGAAAGACACAGATCTTGTGAATTCAGACAATATTTCAGATTTTCTAAGCGTTTTACAGCGAAAACACAAATAAATCGTTATATTAGCATACCACATGTGCAAACGTTACCCCAGCATGAATTCAAGGCAAAGGGAGCGATAACGTTATGATCACCAAAATATATTAATTTTTTCACTAACCTTCTCAGAATTCTTCCGATGACACTCCTGTAACATCATATTACAACATACATATAGAGTTTGTTCGGAAATGTGCATATTTAGCCACAAAAAAACGTGGTTATACAATGAGAATAGTAGCAAAACTGGCCTGAAAATGTCGGGCGCCATCTTTGAGAGTGATCTAGTCTAATCGATAACTAATCATAAACTTGACTAAAAAATACAGGGTTGACAGGAATCGAAAGACAAATTAGTTCTTAATGCAATCGCTGAATTACATTTCTAAAATGATCCTTACTGTGCAATACCGGGTCCGCCAAAGCGAAGCTACACAAAACAAAATGGCGATATATGCGTTTAACATTTTTCAACAGAACAGCGATTTATCATCATAAATAGTTCTTACTGTGAGCTGTTCTTCCATCGGAATCTTGATCAATGTATCCTTTCTCCGGTCTAATCGTCTTTTGGTCGAAAGATGTCCTCTTGTCCCGTCGAAATGGCCACTAACGTTCGGTATGTACAGGGAAAGTGCCCAGCTCATGGAAGGACGTCACAAATAAATGCCTCAAAATCGCACTAAACGGATATAAAATGCTATAAAACGGTTTAAATTAACTACCTTATGATGTTTTTAACACCTATAACGAGTAAAAACATGACCGGTGATATATTACTGGCTAAACCAAGGCTTGGAAAGATGCCAGTCCGATGTCCATTGTGCGTCGAGCGCAGAGCAGAAAAGAAAGGTACTTCCGCCCCAGGGACTTATATAAGGTCCCAGATTGCGCAATCGACCCCATTCAAATTGTCACCACTTACTGACATCTAGAGGAAGGCGTAGGCAGTGTTTGTATCCTCATAGCATTCACAGGGACATTAAAACTGACCTGGGACCAGAGGCCAAGATTTCTGAAATCTCACTCCCTGTCAGGAAAAGTGCTGTAGATAGAGTTCTGTTCCACTCAGAGACATAATTCCAACGGTTATAGAAACTAGAGAGTGTTTTCTATCCAATAATAACAATAATATGCATATTGTACGAGCAAGAATTGAGTACTAGGCAGTTTAATTTGGCAATGTCAAAAAAAAAAAAAGTGCTAACAGCTCCCCCTATTGACAAAAGATTAATTTGGAGACGCAAAATGTCGAAGTTGAAACAGCACCCCCTGTATTCTCAAGAGGTTTTAGGTTTTAACATCCCATCATGCTCAGGGTTATGTGTAAACATCCCCAGTTACCCGTTATGGCTGGAAGAAGAGGTTTTGGTGACTTTGAAAGAGGGGTCTCACAGAGGGTTTAAGTGGTTGTTGTGTGTGTGTGTGTGTGTGTGTGTGTGTGTGTGTGTGTGTGTGTGTGTGTGTGTGTGTGTGTGTGTGTGTGTGTGTGTGTGTGTGTGTGTGTGTGTGTGTGTGTGTGTGTGTGTGTGTGTGTGTACATCTCTCTTTGCCTTTCATAATTCAGGCAACCTGGTTATATGTCCATGGTATCACATCAGGACAAGTAAACGAAAGGATGTTTCCTTTCCTAGGATGTCGGGGCTTGCTGAAGTGAGTGACTTATCTCATGAGTGTACCCTATCTCATGAGTGTACCCTATCTCATGAGTGTACCCTATCTCATGAGTGTACCCTATCGAATTGCATCGACCAGAGAGCCAATGATTTGGCTTCCTAATTTGCATAGGCTGCTGGTAGGCCTAGGCTTTTTGATGATCTGCAGATAAATGATGAAAACATTTGATGAAGATGGTGAATCCTCACTTTTTATTGGCCAGTCTGAGATATGTCTTTTTCTTTGCAACTCTGCCTAGAAGGCCAGCATCCTGGAGTCGCCTCTTCACTGTTGATGTTGACTGGTGTTTAGCGGGTATTATTTAATGAAGCTGCCAGTTGAGGACTTGTGAGGCGTCTGTTTCTCAAACTAGACACTCTAATGTACTTGTCCTCTTGCTCAGTTGTGCACCGGGGCCTCCCACTCCTCTTTCTATTCTGGTTAGGGCCAGTTTGCGCTGTTCTGTGAAGGGAGTAGTACACAGCATTGTACGAGATCTTCAGTTTCTTGGCAATTTCTCGCATGGAATAGCCTTCATTTCTCAGAACAAGAACAGACTGACTGTCACGTCCTGACCTTAGAGAGCCTTTTTATGTCTCTATGTGATTTGGTCAGGGTGTGATTTGGGGTGGGCATTCTATGTTCTTTATTTCTATGATTTGTGTTTCTATGTTTTGGCAGGGTATGGTTCTCAATCAGGGACAGCTGTCTATCAAGAACGCTGCGCCTTGGTCTCATCCTTTCGACGAGACCCGTTACAAGTTCTAGCTGGGCAGACATTTTACGAACTGACATGTTGGAAAGGTGGCATCCTATGACAGGACCACGTTGAAAGTCACTGTGCTCTTCAGTAAGGCCGTTGTACTGCCAGTGTTTGGAGATTGCATGACTATGTGCTCGGTTTTATACACGTCAGCAACGGGTGTGGCTGAAATAGTAGAATCCACTCAAATGAAGGGGTGTCAACATACTGCTGTATATATAGTGTATCTGTAAGGTCCCTCAGTGGAATTCAAACACAGATTCAACCACAAAGACCAAAACCAGGTAGGTTTTCAACAGCTCAGTCTTAGATCGCTGCTCCTGAGTGGCGCAGGGGTCTAAGGCACTGCATCTCATTGCAAGAGGTGTCACTACAGTCCCTGGTTTGAATCCAGACTGTATCACAGGGGTCTAAGGCACTGCATCTCAGTGTCACTACAGTCCCTGGTTTGAATCCAGGCTGTATCACAGGGGTCTAAGGCACTGCATCTCAGTGTCACTACAGTCCCTGGTTTGAATCCAGGCTGTATCACAGCGGTCTAAGGCACTGCATCTCAGTGCAAGAGGTGTCACTACAGTCCCTGGTTTGACTCCAGGCTGTATCACAGCGGTCTAAGGCACTGCATCTCAGTACAAGAGGTGTCACTACAGTCCCTGGTTGGAATCCAGGCTGTATCACATCCGGCCGTGATTGGGAGTCCCATAGGGTGGCGCACAGCTGGCCCAGCGTTGACCAGGTTTGGCCAGGGTAGGCCGTCATTGTAAATAAGAATTTGTTCTTAACTGACTTGCCTCGTTAAATAAAGGTTAAAACACTTAGAGTTTAATGGCTGTGAGAAAACGATCAATAACATTGTAGTTACTCCACCAACAGGGCTGTTACGGTGACCATATTACCACCACACCAGCGGTCATGAGTCTTGACTGCAGTTAAATTCCACATCACTGTAACTAGGCTTCTCCAAGGTCTGATGCTGCTGATGGTCATTATTACCAAACTGCCTGGTACTCAGCACTCTATTATCACTCTGACATCAACGTGATAGAAAATCTGAGGAGTATTTCTGTCTGGCTCCCCAGTGGGTGGGCCTATGCCCTCCCAAGCCCACCCATGGCTGCACCCCTGCCCAGTCAAGTGAAATCTAGAGATTTGGGCCTTAATGAGTTTATTTCAAATGACTGATTTCCTTATATGAACTGTAACTCAGTAAAATCTTTGAAATTGTTGCATTTATATGTAACGTTGCGTTTATGTTTTTGTCCAGTATGTAAAGACCCCAGTAAGACCAGATGTCACCATTGACATCGGCTATAACCTTAGAGAATTGTCTCTTGTTATGTGCTCCTATTTCTTTGCTGATTCAGGCTTGTCTTTGACTTAGTCACAAGGCAGTACAGCTAAGAGCCATTTGGGTTACGACCGCAGGGTGTGACACATCCCGTTTCAGTACTATCTGAAGGAAGTCATCTCTATAGAAACAGGCAGGAAGTAACAGAGAAGAGTGTGAGCCTTTGTCAACGTCAGCAATCTGAACAGACAAGCTTTTTCTATACTCTGTTCCGCCCCTGTTTCTACACATCTGCTAACTGTCAAATAGAGGAGAGGAAGTCGTTTCTATACTCTGTTTCTACACACTAACTGTCATATTTTTTTATTTTTTTATTTCACCTTTATTTAACCAGGTAGGCTAGTTGAGAACAAGTTCTCATTTGCAACTGCGACCTGGCCAAGATAAAGCATAGCAGTGTGAACAGACAACAACACAGAGTTACACATGGAGTAAACAATAAACAAGTCAATAACATAGTAGGGAAAAAAAGAGAATCTATATACAATGTGTGCAAAAGGCATGAGGAGGTAGGCAATAAATAGGCCATAGGAGCGAATAATTACAATTTAGCAGATTTACACTGGGGTGATAAATCATCAGATGATCATGTGCAAGTAGAGATACTGGTGTGCAAAAGAGCAGAAAAGTAAATAAATAAAAACAGTATGGGGATGAGGTAGGTAAATTGGGTGGGCTATATACCGATGGACTATGTACAGCTGCAGCGATCGGTTAGCTGCTCAGATAGCAGATGTTTAAAGTTGTTGAGGGAGATAAAAGTCTCCAACTTCAGAGATTTTTGCAATTCGTTCCAGTCGCAGGCAGCAGAGAACTGGAAGGAAAGGCGGCCAAATGGGGTTTTGGCTTTAGGGATGATCAGTGAGTTACACCTGCTGGAGCGCATGCTACGGTTGGGTGTTGCCATCGTGACCAGTGAACTGACATAAGGCGGCGCTTTACCTAGCATAGCCTTGTAGATGACCTGGAGCCAGTGGGTCTGACGACGAACATGTAGCGAGGGCCAGCCGACTAGAGCATACAGGTCGCAGTGGTGGGTCGTATAAGGTGCTTTAGTAACAAAACGGATGGCACTGTGATAAACTGCATCCAGTTTGCTGAGTAGAGTATTGGAAGCTATTTTGTAGATGACATCGCCGAAGTCGAGGATCGGAAGGATAGTCAGTTTTACTAGGGTAAGTTTGGCGGCGTGAGTGAAGGAGGCTTTGTTGCGAAATAGAAAGCCGACTCTAGATTTGATTTTGGATTGGAGATGTTTGATATGAGTCTGGAAGGAGAGTTTGCAGTCTAGCCAGACACCTAGGTACTTATAGATGTCCACATATTCTAGGTCGGAACCATCCAGGGTGGTGATGCTAGTCGGGCGTGCGGGTGCAGGCAGCGACCGGTTGAAAAGCATGCATTTGATTTTACTAGCGTTTAAGAGCAGTTGGAGGCCACGGAAGGAGTGTTGCATGGCATTGAAGCTCGTTTGGAGGTTAGATAGCACAGTGTCCAAGGAAGGGCCAGAAGTATACAGAATGGTGTCGTCTGCATAGAGGTGGATCAGGGAATCGCCCGCAGCAAGAGCAACATCATTGATATATACAGAGAAAAGAGTCGGCCCGAGATTTGAACCCTGTGGTACCCCCATAGAGACTGCCAGAGGACCGGACAACATGCCCTCTGATTTGACACACTGGACTCTGTCTGCGAAGTAGTTGGTGAACCAGGCAAGGCAGTCATTAGAAAAACCGAGGCTACTGAGTCTGCCGATAAGAATATGGTGATTGACAGAGTCGAAAGCCTTGGCCAGGTCGATGAAGACGGCTGCACAGTACTGTCTTTTATCGATGGCGGTTATGATATCGTTTAGTACCTTGAGCGTGGCTGAGGTGCACCCGTGACCGGCTCGGAAACCGGATTGCACAGCGGAGAAGGTACGGTGGGATTAGAGATGGTCAGTGATCTGTTTGTTGACTTGGCTTTCGAAGACCTTAGATAGGCAGGGCAGGATGGATATAGGTCTGTAACAGTTTGGGTCCAGGGTGTCTCCCTCTTTGAAGAGGGGGATGACCGCGGCAGCTTTCCAATCCTTGGGGATCTCAGATGATACGAAGGAGAGGTTGAACAGGCTGGTAATAGGGGGTGCGACAATGGCGGCGGACAGTTTCAGAAATAGAGGGTCCAGATTGTCAAGCCCAGCTGATTTGTATGGGTCCAGGTTTTGCAGCTCTTTCAGAACATCTGCTATCTGGATTTGGGTAAAGGAGAAGCTGGGGAGGCTTGGGCGAGTAGCAGCGGGGAGGGGGGGGGGGGGGGCAGAGCTGTTGGCCAAGGTTGGAGCGGCCAGGAGGAAGGAAGTAGTTTCTAAACTCTGTTTCTACACACTAACTGTCATATAGAGGAGAGGAAGTAGTTTCTATACTCTGTTTCTACACACTAACTGTCATATAGAGGAGAGGAAGTAGTTTCTAGAAAAGGATTCGGTTAACTGCTCCATTGTTGTAAATCTTATAATTAAATAGTTGTTTGAAAAAATATCTCTCTTCCTTTCTGGTTAAAATGTATACCACACCGCCCCCAGGTGGTAAGGGTAGACAACAACACATCTGCCACACAGATCGTCAACACTGGGTCCCCTCAGGGGTGCGTGCTCAGTCCCCTCCTGTACTCCCTGTTCACCCACGACTGCGTGGCCAGGCACGACTCCAACACCATCATTAAGTTTGCTGATGACAGAACGGTGGTAGGTCTGATCACTGACAACGATGAGACAGCCTATAGGAAGGTCAGAGACCTGGCCGTGTGGTGCCAGGACAACAACCTCTCCCTCAATGTGAGCAAGACAAAGGAGCTGATAGTGGACTACAGGAAAAGGAGGGCCGGACAGGCCCACATTAACATCGACGGGGCTGAAGTGGAGCAGGTCGAGAGTTCCAAGTTCCTTGGTGTCCACACCACTAACATGGTCCAAACACACCAAGAAAGTCATGAAGAGGGTTCCACAACGCCTTTCCCCCCTCAGGAGACTGATCAGATCCTCAGAAAGTTCTACAGCTGCACCATCGAGAGCATCCTGACCGGTTGCATCACCGCCTGTCATGGCAACTGCTCGGCATCTGACCATAAGGCACTACAGAGGGTAGTGCGTACGGCCCAGTACAAGCGGCACCGGAGGACCAAGTCTAGGTCCAAGAGGCGTCTTAACAGCTTCTACCCCCAAGCTGCTGAACAATTAATCAAATGGCCACCTGGACTATTTACATTGACCCCCTCCCCCCCTTTGTTTTGTACACTGCTGCTACAAACTGTTTATTATCTATGCAAAGTCACTTCACCCCTACCTACATGTACAAACTAACCTAACTAACCTAAACCCCTGCACATTGACTCCTACCATATCTGTTATTTTATTGTGTTACCTTTTTTTTTTTACATTACTTTATTTAGTAAATTTATCTTAACTCTATTTTCTTAAAACTGAATTGTTGGTTAAGGGCTTGTAAGTAAATATTTCATTAGATTTGAGGAGGCATTGAATGGTTGCTACATATATATATATATATATATATATATATATATATATATATACAATTTTTTTTAAATTTTATTATTAGGCTTTTTATTTTATATTTTACATTTATTTTTTTAACACTTTTTTGGTTACTACATAATTCCATATGTGTTATTTCATAGTTTTGATGTCTTCACTATTATTCTATAATGTAAAAAATAGTCCTTATAAAGTAAACCCCTGGAATGACTAGGGTGTGTCCAATCTGTTGACTGGTACTGCATCAACACTACTATTCAGACATTACTCAGCAATGTCTGGTTGATCCATATAATATGTCCTGAGCACGTACTACTGTAGTTATGATACGGTCCCAGTATTGACTGGGCCAGGGGTATCTATGATTGGACCAGTCAGCAATGTCTGGTTGATCCATATAATATGTCCTGAGCACGTACTACTGTAGTTATGATACGGTTCTAGGATTGACTGGGTCAGGGGGTATCTATGATTGGACCAGTCAGCAATGTCTGGTTGATCCATATAATATGTCCTGAGCACATACTACTGTAGTTATGATACGGTTCTAGTATTGACTGGGTCAGGGGGTATCTATGATTGGACCAGTCAGAAATATCAGAGTTATTGGTATGATATACTGGAGTGTATGTGTGTTTGTCCCAGGAGAATCTGCGGCCCCAGTTGGAAGCCAAGTTCTCCAGAATAGAGAGATTAAACCCCATCTCTGGCAAGCCGGAGCCCTTCCAGCCCTTCACTGACAAACTCAGCAGACTCATGGTCTCTGTGTCCGGCATCTTCTTCATGGTAAGACCATGTCATCACATGAGTCATCAGGCTGTACTCTGGATCTGTCCTCAGTGTACACACTGCAGGGTCTGGGTCGATTCCATTTCAATTCAGTCAATTCTGAAAGTAAACTTAAATGCTTTAATTGAAAAGCAATGAAGAAAATAGGATTTGGAATTTTGGTTTACTTTCTAAACTGAATTAATTGAAATGTAACTGACCCCAATCCTGGAATGCTGTTTACTTGTTTACTACCTTTTCAATGTGTAATACGGTAACGAGCTTCTAGCAGCCTACTACCACCCCCTGGTGGATGGGAGCCAGAAATACAACAGACGCTCTGGAAACAGTGACTGTTGTTGGGGATGGTTTTCCCGACCTTCCTCATCACTCATCAACAACAGGAAGTGTCTAGAGACCGAGACACGTAACGATGGTTCATTGTTTACCAATATGACCAATAAGCTTCGTAAACACACAATCCCAGACTAGACCCATTATATAAACCAGGTAGTTAGGGTGCTGGATGCTGATTGGCTGAAACAGTATTTGACGCAACAGTATGATGTAAAAACACTTATTTACTGTTCTATTTAACCAGTTTATAATAGCAATAAGGTACCTCAGGGGTTTGTGATGTATGGCCAATATACCACGGCTAAGGGCTGTATCCAGACGCTCCGCTTTGCGTCGTGTATAAGAACAGTCTTAGCCGTGGTTTATTGGCCATATATCACACCTCCTCAGGCCTTATTGGCCATATATCACACCTCCTCAGGCCTTATTGGCCATATATCACACCTCCTCAGGCCTTATTGGCCATATATCACACCTCTTCAGGCCTTATTGGCCATATATCACACCTCCTCAGGTCTTATTGGCCATATATCACACCTCCTCAGGCCTTATTGGCCATATATCACACCTCCTCAGGCCTTATTGGCCATATATCACACCTCCTCAGGCCTTATTGGCCATATATCACACCTCCTCAGGCCTTATTGGCCATATATCACACCTCCTCAGGTCTTATTGGCCATATATCACACCTCTTCAGGCCTTATTGGCCATATATCACACCTCTTCAGGCCTTATTGGCCATATATCACACCTCCTCAGGCCTTATTGCTTAAAAAACTGCTTGCCTCATAACATGCATCCTCAGAAGATACTGTAATGATGATAGATATATTTACTCTCTCTCTCGCTCTCTCTGTCTCTCTCTGTCTCTCTCTGTCTCTCTCACTCTGTCTCTCTCTCACTCTTGTCATGGCTGAATCAGAATTAGTTAGGTGACATTGATAAATATGATGTTTTATTTACATAATGCTTATGTGAGATATTTGTGATTAGGATGTTTTCTTTTGGATAATACTGTTGGCAGTTTCATTTTCTTCTATCTTCTCCCAGGGCTTAGTCACTAGGGGCCCAGAGAGGGGAGAGGTCTGGCTTGTCTTCATATGTCAATATATCTGTTAAACCATGTGATGCTATGAAGAATATCAGAAGGGGAGGAGGACAGAATGGAGGCTTGTCTTCTTATGGGAATGTGTCTGTAACTATTTTATGGCCCCTCTGAGGTTGCCCTTACCTTGATCTAGTATATGACCTAAGAAGCTCACTGTCTCGGTGAGCTTGTCCAGGAGGGGGTGTATTTGAGATGGGCGTATCTAGAATTGACAATTGATATATGCCATTGGATGAGGTAATGTTTCGGTCCTAAGTGGTACCAAGAACGAGATTAGAACCTTGTCTAAGAGAGCAAACTGAACGATAATTTACAGCTAATGCTGTCTGGCTATGGGATACTCCTCTCTCAAGTAAAGTCTTCCTTTGTAATGTTCCTAAGATCTGTTATTCGTCATGTGAGTTGAGATGGGTGTGTCTTGGCTATAAATGATACTAAGAACTGTTTTGTAAGCACTCTCAGAGAATTCATTTATAGACACTGAATTGATCTGAGAGTCAAAAGGGCTATGGTGAAGCTCATATAATTAAAGAAGGACTTTATAATATAACTCTGACTTGTGTGTGGTTTGCTCTCTCAATGTTTAGTAATACAGGAAATTACCACGTCACTTTCTCTGTCTCTCTCTTTGTCTCTCTTTCTCTCCCTTCTGGGAGAGTTGGAGGTCTCAAAAGGCATGTTTTGTATCTCTTTAACAGTCCGTGGACAATTAACCATATACCACACCTCCTCAGTCCTTATCCGTGGTGCTGTATATTAACCATATACCACACCTCCTCAGTCCTTATCCGTGGTACTCCCTCCCTCTATTATGGAAAACAATAAAGATTAAGTCATTTTTTAATGATAATAATTCAACACTGTAATTATGTTTCCAGAAAATGATCATTATATGAAACAAAAACAGCCTGTAGTCTTGGATGCTGGACAGTTTGAAGCATTGAATGGCTCAGTCTGTATAAGTGACAGCCAATGTTAAAATAATACCTTCAAGTCATATGTCCAAGGTATGTCTCCATGGCTTTGATGCAGACTGAAATATGGTCGTTTACTGACATCTAGTGGTGGTGATACGCTACTGCAGGTAATTTGGGTCAATATTCTGCAAAAATCGCTGAAGCTGGAGACTTATATTTCGCTCACTAACTTTAAACATCAGCTAACCGATCGCTGCAGCTGTACATAGTCCATCTGTAAAATCTGTAAAATATCTCTCTTCCTTTCTGGTTAAAATGTATACCACACCGCCCCCAGGTGGTAAGGGTAGGCAACAACACATCTGCCACACAGATCGTCAACACTGGGTCCCCTCAGGGGTGCGTGCTCAGTCCCCTCCTTTACTCCCTGTTCACCCACGACTGCGTGGCCAGGCACGACTCCAACACCATCATTAAGTTTGCTGATGACAGAACGGTGGTAGGTCTGATCACTGACAACGATGAGACAGCCTATAGGAAGGTCAGAGACCTGGCAGTGTGGTGCCAGGACAACAACCTCTCCCTCAATGTGAGCAAGACAAAGGAGCTGATAGTGGACTACAGGAAAAGGAGGGCTGGACAGGCCCACATTAACATCGACGGGGCTGAAGTGGAGCGGTTCGAGAGTTCCAAGTTCCTTGGTGTCCACACCACTAACATGGTCCAAACACACCAAGAAAGTCGTGAAGAGGGTCTACAACGCCTTTTCCCCCTCAGGAGACTGATCAGATCCTCAGAAAGTTCTACAGCTACACCATCGAGAGCATCCTGACCGGTTGCATCACCGCCTGTCATGGCAACTGCTCGGCATCTGACCATAAGGCACTACAGAGGGTAGTGCGTACGGCCCAGTACAAGCGGCACCGGAGTACCAAGTCTAGGTCCAAGAGGCGTCTTAACAGCTTCTACCCCCAAGCTGCTGAACAATTAATCAAATGGCCACCTGGACTCTTTACATTGACCACCCCCTTTGTTTTGTACACTGCTGCTACAAACTGTTTATTATCTATGCAAAGTCACTTCGCCCCTACCTACATGTACAAATTACCTTGACTAACTAACCTAAAACCCTGCACATTGACTCCTACCATATCTGTTATTTTTTTACATTACTTTATTTAGTAAATATTTTCTTAACTCTATTTTCTTAAAACTGAATTGTTGGTTAAGGGCTTGTAAGTAAATATTTCATTAGATTTGAGGAGGCATTGAATGGTTGATACAAATATTTTATATATATATATATTTTTTAAATTATTAGGCTTTTAAAAAATAAAAAAATAAAAAAAATTAACACTTTTTTGGTTACTACATAATTCCATATGTATTATTTCATAGTTTTGATGTCTTCACTATTATTCTATAATGTAGAAAATAGTCCTTATAAAGTAAACTCCTGGAATGACTAGGGTGTGTCCAATCTGTTGACTGGTACTGCATCAACACTAGTATTCAGACATTACTCAGTCAGCAATGTCTGGTTGATCCATATGATTTGTCCTGAGCACGTACTACTGTAGTTATGATACGGTCCCAGTATTGACTGGGTCAGGGGCTATCTATGATTGGACCAGTCAGAAATATCAGAGTTATTGGTATGATATTCTGGAGTGTATGTGTGTTTGTGCCAGGAGAACCTGCGGCCCCAGTCAGAAGCCAAGTTCTCCAGAATAGAGAGATTAAACCCTATCTCTGGCAAGCCAGAGCCCTTCCAGCACTTCACTGACAAACTCAGCAGACTCATGGTCTCTGTGTCCGGCATCTTCTTCATGGTAAGACCATGTCATCACATGAGTCATCAGGCTGCACTGTGGATCTGTCCTCAGTGTACACACTGCAGGGTTTGGGTCGATTCCATTTCAATTCAGTCAATTCTGGAAGTAAACTTAAATGCTTTAATTGAAAAGCAATGAAGAAAATAGGATTTGGAATTTTGGTTTACTTTCTAAACTGAATTAATTGAAATGTAACTGACCCCAATCCTGGAATGCTGTTTACTTGTTTACTACCATTTCAATGTGTATAACGGTAACGAGCTTCTAGCAGCCTACTACCACCCCCTGGTGGATGGGAGCCAGAAATACAACAGACGCTCTGGAAACAGTGACTGTTGTTGGGGATGGTTTTCCCGACCTTCCTCATCACTCATCAACAACAGGAAGTGTCTAGAGACCGAGACACGTAACGATGGTTCATTGTTTACCAATATGACCAATAAGCTTCGTAAACACACAATCCCAGACTAGACACCTTATATAAACCAGGTAGTTTGGGTCCTGGATGCTGATTGGCTGAAACAGTATTTGACGCAACAGTATGATGTAAAAACACTTATTTACTGTTCTATTTAACCAGTTTATAATAGCAATAAGGCACCTCAGGGGTTTGTGATATATGGCCAATATACCACGGCTAAGGGCTGTATCCAGACTCTCCGCTTTGAGTCGTGTATAAGAACAGTCTTAGCCGTGGTTTATTGGCCATATATCACACCTCCTCAGGCCTTATTGGCCATATATCACACCTCCTCAGGCCTTATTGGCCATATATCACACCTCCTCAGGCCTTATTGGCCATATATCACACCTCTTCAGGCCTTATTGGCCATATATCACACCTCCTCAGGTCTTATTGGCCATATATCACACCTCCTCAGGCCTTATTGGCCATATATCACACCTCCTCAGGCCTTATTGGCCATATATCACACCTCCTCAGGCCTTATTGGCCATATATCACACCTCCTCAGGCCTTATTGGCCATATATCACACCTCCTCAGGTCTTATTGGCCATATATCACACCTCTTCAGGCCTTATTGGCCATATATCACACCTCTTCAGGCCTTATTGGCCATATATCACACCTCCTCAGGCCTTATTGCTTAAAAAACTGCTTGCCTCATAACATGCATCCTCAGAAGATACTGTAATGATGATAGATATATTTACTCTCTCTCTCGCTCTCTCTGTCTCTCTCTGTCTCTCTCTGTCTCTCTCACTCTGTCTCTCTCTCACTCTTGTCATGGCTGAATCAGAATTAGTTAGGTGACATTGATAAATATGATGTTTTATTTACATAATGCTTATGTGAGATATTTGTGATTAGGATGTTTTCTTTTGGATAATACTGTTGGCAGTTTCATTTTCTTCTATCTTCTCCCAGGGCTTAGTCACTAGGGGCCCAGAGAGGGGAGAGGTCTGGCTTGTCTTCATATGTCAATATATCTGTTAAACCATGTGATGCTATGAAGAATATCAGAAGGGGAGGAGGACAGAATGGAGGCTTGTCTTCTTATGGGAATGTGTCTGTAACTATTTTATGGCCCCTCTGAGGTTGCCCTTACCTTGATCTAGTATATGACCTAAGAGGCTCACTGTCTCGGTGAGCTTGTCCAGGAGGGGGTGTATTTGAGATGGGAGTATCTAGAATTGACAATTGATATATGCCATTGGATGAGGTAATGTTTCGGTCCTAAGTGGTACCAAGAACGAGATTAGAACCTTGTCTAAGAGAGCAAACTGAACGATAATTTACAGCTAATGCTGTCTGGCTATGGGATACTCCTCTCTCAAGTAAAGTCTTCCTTTGTAATGTTCCTAAGATCTGTTATTCGTCATGTGAGTTGAGATGGGTGTGTCTTGGCTATAAATGATACTAAGAACTGTTTTGTAAGCACTCTCAGAGAATTCATTTATAGACACTGAATTGATCTGAGAGTCAAAAGGGCTATGGTGAAGCTCATATAATTAAAGAAGGACTTTATAATATAACTCTGACTTGTGTGTGGTTTGCTCTCTCAATGTTTAGTAATACAGGAAATTACCACGTCACTTTCTCTGTCTCTCTCTTTGTCTCTCTTTCTCTCCCTTCTGGGAGAGTTGGAGGTCTCAAAAGGCATGTTTTGTATCTCTTCAACAGTCCGTGGACACTTAAGGGACGGATATGTCGAGTGTGTTTCATTTGCTGACCTCAGAGAGGACAGGAAACACACAGGACTAAATCTCTGAATATGTACATTTCTCAATTATGGGGTTTGCATCTAATTATTGTATGAAATGAATGTGTAAAGATGAAACTATTTGTGAAATTATGTAAGGTGATGTTAACCCTGCGAAGACCGACAACCGCCGAAACATCTATTCTATAAGAACATTTCTGAATGGTACTCTGAATTATCCATTTTAACCACGAAAGACTTCAGGGAAGCAGAGAGAGAAATGCTCGGAGGCAGAGAGAGAAATGTTTTATACTCACAAGTGTGAGTATAAAGAGGGCAGTAGAGTTCTATGCTGAGCTCTACAAGTGTGAGTGTAAAGAGGATATAACAGTGACACATCAGTTCCTTGATGAGCTCCCACAGGTGGCTGTAGAAGCTCAGGTTGAACAAGAGCAACCATTGTCTTTGCAGGAGCTATATTAAAAGGCATGGAAAATGGAAGGGCACCAGGCATTGATGGGCTTCCCGTTGACTTTAAGTCTTTTTGGGCTATGTTGGGAGTGGATTGGCTAGCAGTAGTTAACGACAGTTTGAACGGAGGGTTACTACCAATAAGCTGCAGACGGGCTGTCCTCACCCTAAAGCCAAAAAAAGGGTGACTCTAGGGAGGTGAAGAACTGGAGGCCGGTGGCCCTATTGTACACTGATTATAAGATCCTGTCCAAGGCTTTGTCCACCAGGCTGAGGGAGGTGATGGGGCAAATCATACGGACCAGTCCTACTGTGTTCCTGGCAGGCAGATAGGGGATAACATTTCCCTGATTCTGGATTTTGTGGACGTCTCTAGGGCTATTGGGTTAGATGCTGGTCTAATTTCAATTGATCCGGAAAAGGCATTTGAACGAGTTGAACGTCAATACCTATGGTGCACCTTTGAGGCGTTTGGTTTCAGCTCTGGTTTTATTGCCATGATTAGGGTGATATGTAGTGACATTGAAAGTGTTTTCAAAGTTAATGGTGGCTTGAGTGCTTCTTTTAAAACCTCTTGTCACTACAGGGGGTGCTGTTTCAACTTGGACATTTATCGTTCCCAAATTAAACTGCCTCGTACTCAATTCTTGCTCGTACAATATGCATATTATTATTACTATTGGATGGACAACAATCTCTAGTTTCTAAAACCGTTTGAATTATGTCTGTGGGTGAAACAGAACTCATTCTGGAGCGAGATTCATGACAGGAACTGCAAAGGTCTGAAAACGAGGCTCTGTTCTCAGATCAGTTTAAAGCTCTGTATGTATCCTATGGGTCAACATGAACTGCACACGCCTTCCCCTGGATGTCAGTAACCAATGAGAATTGGAATGGAGTTTCTACGTAGATCTCAGACCTTATAAAAGGCCATGGCATGGGAGGTCCGCTCTTTTCGACGTTCGTCAAGGCGCAAAGGAGGACATCAGGATGGCATGCTCAAACGCTCTCGTTTTAGGCGTTAGATATATCCGTCTGTGATTTAATTCGATATACAGTGGGGAGAACAAGTATTTGATACACTGCCGATTTTGCAGGTTTTCCTACTTACAAAGCATGTAGAGGTCTGTAATTTTTATCATAGGTACACTTCAACTGTGAGAGATGGAATCTAAAAAATCCAGAAAATCACATTGTATGATTTTTAAGTAATTCATTTGCATTTTATTGCATGACATAAGTATTTGATCACCTACCAACCAGTAAGAATTCCGGCTCTCACAGACCTGTTAGTTTTTCTTTAAGAAGCCCTCCTGTTCTCCACTCATTACCTGTATTAACTGCACCTGTTTGAACTCGTTACCTGTATAAAAGACACCTGTCCACACACTCAATCAAACAGACTCCAACCTCTCCACAATGGCCAAGACCAGAGAGCTGTGTAAGGACATCAGGGATAAAATTGTAGACCTGCACAAGGCTGGGATGGGCTACAGGACAATAGGCAAGCAGCTTGGTGAGAAGGCAACAACTGTTGGCGCAATTATTAGAAAATAGAAGAAAATAGAAGAAGTTCAAGATGATGGTCAATCACCCTCGGTCTGGGGCTCCATGCAAGATCTCACCTCGTGGGGCATCAATGATCATGAGGAAGGTGAGGGATCAGCCCAGAACTACACGGCAGGACCTGGTCAATGACCTGAAGAGAGCTGGGACCACAGTCTCAAAGAAAACCATTAGTAACACACTACGCCGTCATGGATTAAAATCCTGCAGCGCACACAAGGTCCCCCTGCTCAAGCAGGCGCATGTCCAGGCCCGTCTGAAGTTTGCCAATGACCATCTGGATGATCCAGAGGAGGAATGGGAGAAGGTCATGTGGTCTGATGATTCAAAAATAGAGCTTTTTGGTCTAAACTCCACTCGCCGTGTTTGGAGGAAGAAGAAGGATGAGTACAACCCCAAGAACACCATCCCAACCGTGAAGCATGGAGGTGGAAACATCATTCTTTGGGGATGCTTTTCTGCAAAGGGGACAGGACGACTGCACCGTATTGAGGGGAGGATGGATGGGGCCATGTATTGCGAGATCTTAGCCAACAACCTCCTCCCCTCAGTAAGAGCATTGATGATGGGTCGTGGCTGGGTCTTCCAGCATGACAACGACCCGAAACACACAGCCAGGGCAACTAAGGAGTGGCTCCGTAAGAAGTATCTCAAGGTCCTGGAGTGGCCTAGCCAGTCTCCAGACCTGAACCCAATAGAAAATCTTTGGAGGGAGCCGAAAGTCCGTATTGCCCAGCGACAGCCCCGAAACCTGAAGGATCTGGAGAAGGTCTGTATGAAGGAGTGGGCCAAAATCCCTGCTGCAGTGTGTGCAAACCTGGTCAAGAACTACAGGAAACGTATGATCTTTGTAATTGCAAACAAAGGATTCTGTACCAAATATTAAGTTCTGCTTTTCTGATGTATCAAATACTTATGTCATGCAATAAAATGCGAATTAATTACTTAAAAATCATACAATGTGATTTTCGTGATTTTTGTTTTAGATTCCGTCTCTCACAGTTGAAGTGTACCTATGATAAAAATTACAGACCTCTACATGCTTTGTAAGTAGGAAAATCGGCAAAATCGGCAGTGTATCAAATACTTGTTCTCCCCACTGTAGGTGTTAGAAACATCATAACGAAGTTATTTTAAACCGAGTTATATCAGTTTATGCGAGTATATTGCTATTTTCGGAATTTCCTTAGTATTGCGTTTTGAGGATTTGGGCATGTCTGTGCCACATAGCTATTGTTAGCTGCTAATTCCAAAGTTGAAGAGGACGTTTTACAACCGAGCAACGATTCTTTTGGACAAAGGACAACTTGCCCAAGATTCTGATGGAAGCTCGTCCAAAAGTAAGAGCTATTTATGATGTTATTCCGTATTTATGTGGAAAAATGAAAAAGGATTTGTCCGCCATTATTGCGGCACTGGTCTGGCTATAACGCACACTGTATGTATAGTAACGTTAATTTTAAAAATCTAACACAGCGGTTGCATTAATAACTAATGCATCTTTCATTTGCTGTCCAACCTGTATTTTTTAGTCAAGTTTCCGATTATTTATTGATTAGATTAGGTGCCTCTCCAAGATGGCGCCGGCCAGAATGCATGAAATGTTGATACTGATCACATTGTATAACCACGATTTGTGCTGCTACATATGCACATTTTCGAACAAAACCTATATGCATTGTGTAAAATGATGTTACAGGACTGTCATCTGATGAAGTTTATCAAGGTTAGTCAAAAATAATATATATTTTGCTGGGTTGTTACGATCGCTAACATTTGCTGCTGGTAAATTGCTTGTGTTTCTGGCTATTGTGGTAAGCTAATATAATGCTATATTGTGTTTTCGCTGTAAAACACTTAAAAAATCTGACATATTGGCTGGATTCACAAGATGTTGGGCTTTCATTTGCTGTACGCTGTGTATTTTTCAGAAATGTTTTATGATGAGTAATTAGGTATTTGACGTTGGTCTCTGTAAATATTCTGTCTGCATCGACGCTATTTCAGATTGCAGCTGCAATGTAGAACTGTAATTTATACCTGAAATATGCAAATTTTTCTAACAAAACATATGCTATACAATAAATATGTTATCAGACTGTCGTCTGATGAAGTTTTTTTCTTGGTTAGTGACTATTTATATCTTTATTTGGTCGAATTTGTGATAGCTACCTATGCAGGAAAAAAATGGTGGAGAGAAAAAAGTTGTCTTTTGCTATCGTGGTTAGCTAATAGATTTACATATTGTGTCTTCCCTGTAAAACATTTTAAAAATCAGAAATGATGGCTGGATTCACAAGATGTGTATCTTTCATCTGGTGTCTTGGACTTGTGATTTAATGATATTTAGATGCTAGTATTTACTTGTGACGCTATGCTAGGCTATGCTAGTCAGCTTTTTTTACTGATGGGGGTGCTCCCGGATCCGGGATGCGTAGCAAGTAGAAGTTAAACACTGGTATACACTGATTTATAAGGCCATGTTGGGTAAAATGCCATTTTATCTCTGTTCTTTTTTAGTCAGGTCGGTAAATAAATATCAATTACGGCCCCATTCTGATGCTTCTAACAGAACCAAACATTAGAACCGGTCCTGGTAGAAATAGTTTTAGTTACTCAGCTCCGTGGTCCTGGAATTCTCTCCTGAACATTTTAAAATGTGATGATCTAGTTTCATTAGAGTTTAAACACTTGATCGATGTATATATCATAGAAGATTGTAATTGTTTTTAGGCCAGCTGTTTTTTGTCAAGATTTTTTTGTTGTTAATGTAAAATGTAATTGTTGTACTGTGTGTGTGTTTATAGTGTTGTTTAATGTTGTGTTAAATAAAGGTAAAATAAAAACTATAATAAAACATCTATACAGGTACTGTATGTAGAACCATAGTAAAGACCAGTATGGACTATCAATACAGGTACTGTATGTAGAACCATAGTAAAGACCAGTATGGACTATCAATACAGGTACTGTATGTAGAACCATAGTAAAGACCAGTATGGACTATCAATACAGGTACTGTATGTAGAACCATAGTAAAGACCAGTATGGACTATCAATACAGATACTGTATGTAGAACCATAGTAAAGACCAGTATGGACTATCAATACAGGTACTGTATGTAGAACCATAGTAAAGACCAGTATGGACTATCAATACAGGTACTGTATGTAGAACCATAGTAAAGACCAGTATGGACTATCAATACAGATACTGTATGTAGAACCATAGTAAAGACCAGTATGGACTATCAATACAAAGTGACCATTTAGAATGAGGCCCAGTTCAATGAGAGGAAGTCTTAACAGAACTGGGAGATGACAGACAGGAAGTGGGGGGGTGGAGATCTAATATATTGTTGTGCCAAACACTAAAGCATGATATTGTAATAAATCTACACCCTATTCCCTACGTAGAACACTACTTTAGACCTGGTCAGAAGCACCGTAGTGCACTACGTAGGGAATAGGGAACCATTTGGAACAGAGACAGTAATTCCCCTGAACATCTTCCTCTTCCTCATCTGGTTTCTTGAACAGCCCTTCACTCCTCCCCTCTTCCTCCCCTCCTCCCTTTTCATTCTATTCTATCAGCCACACCACTAGCTCACCTCCACACAATCCATTTACAAGTTAAAGACACACCTTGGAATAAATAACAAAGGAAAACTATTACTAGATGAAGTTTAGTGTTTTTTATTATTTCCCATCACCATAAATCATATTTAATCACTGAACAGTAGCAGACCTAACTTCATCTGTTCCTGACTCTGGATAGTGGATTAAAAAGACCATCAATCTCCAATGATATTAAAGTACTATTCTGAACATTACTGATATACTGAGTGGTAAGTCAAGATATCTGCTGGTTTTATTGTTTGGTCAATAGCACCACCTGCTGGACAGGTTTAATGTTGCTGGACTGAGCAGTATGGGAGGATGAAAGATGACACATTTAGGGACGGTTTCCTGGACATCTACATTGAACATACTTTTTAGTCCAGGACTAGGATTAATCTGTGTCTGGGAAACCAGTCCATATAGTTGAGTAGAAAGTAAGTGATACCAGCTTGACTAGTATCTATGTGGACCCTACTACAGTTTAACCAGCTCAGCTATAGACTACACCAGCATGACTAGTATCTATGAGGACCCTACTACCATTTAACCAGCTCAGCAGTACCAAAACAAAGATTAAACCCACCCAAATATCCAATCCTAATCCCAGGATAGAGAGGCTGAGTGAATGTGGTCTGGACTCTGTGGAGGAGGGTCATTGTGTCAGAGACACTGTAGAAGGACAGAGTACCTGCCTTGTGATCCAGGTACACTCCTACTCTGGAGGACTGAGGGCCTGAAACTTTAGTCTGAACACTATTGTGTCTGAAACAATAACCATGTCTATAGCACCTTAAACTCCAGGACTTGTTATTGTATCCAAATCCACTATCTGTCCCATCTTCCTCTGTTCTGCTGATGTCTTTATATGAGACTGCTGTATCAACATTACCAGTCCACTCCACCTCCCAGTAACAGCGTCCAGACAGACCCTCTCTACACAGAACCTGACAGTAGTTGGTGAATCTGTCTGGATGGTCAGGATATGGTTGGACTTGGTCTGTAAAGGTCACCTTTCTGTTCCCTTCAGACAGAGAGAGGTGTGTGTATGCTGTGTTTGGGTCCAGTGTGAGCTGACAGGAATCTGGGAGAAGAGCAGAGCAGAGACCAATGAGGGGAGTCAGAACAATAAGTTAAGTCAGATACTGTATCTACCCTGTCTTTGATTAGAGCACAGCAGAGATCAAATCAGAGACATATGAGGAGTCAGATAGATACCCAGTCTTTGATTAGATCTACTATTGCTATATATTTCTAGAGGGATTGTTAGGAGTGTCAGTAAAAAGAGACTGTTAGTTACTTCACAATAAAGAGACTCACATTGTAACAACTGTTCTCTGGTCTTGGGCTCTGGAGGCAGTACAACATCCACTATATTCACTACAGACACACAAACACATTGACAGAGAGAGGGAATGTTATCATCAGACCATATTCCACATGTATATGACTAGTAGGGAACTTTCAATGGTCTAAAGTTGATGTTCTTATTGTATTCAACACACCTGTAGTGGAGATCTTGGTCCATTCTCCTTTAAGGAAGTCTTCTAGTTTCTCTCTCAGTTCAGACACAGTCTTACTCACATCTCCAAAGTACTGAAGAGGACGGACAACGATGCTGGGTAAGTCTGAAGATACACTGATACTGGAGAGAGACTGATAACTCTGGAGAGAGAGACACACAGAGAGAGAGAGAGAGACAGAGACAGAGAGGGACACAGAGAGAGGGAGAGGGACAGAGAGAGAGGGAGAGCGAAGGACAGAGAGAGAGAGGGACAGAGAGAGAGAGAGAGAGAGGGACAGAGAGAGAGAGGGGGACAGAGAGAGAGAGAGAGGGACAGAGAGAGAGAGAGGGACAGAGAGAGAGAGAGGGACAGAGAGAGAGAGAGAGAGGGACAGAGAGAGAGGGAGAGCGAGGGACAGAGAGAGAGAGAGAGAGAGGGACAGAGAGAGAGAGAGAGAGGGACAGAGAGAGAGAGAGAGAGGGACAGAGAGAGAGAGAGGGACAGAGAGAGGGAGAGGGACAGAGGGAGAGGGACAGAGAGAGGGAGAGCGAGGGACAGAGAGAGAGAGAGAGGGACAGAGAGCGAGGGACAGAGAGCGAGGGACAGAGAGAGAGCGAGGGACAGAGGGAGACAGAGAGAGGGAGACAGGGAGACAGAGAGAGAGAGAGACAGAGCAAGAGAGAGAGAGGGACAGAGAGAGGGACAGAGGGAGAGGGACAGAGAGAGGGAGAGCGAGGGACAGAGGGAGAGCGAGGGACAGAGGGAGAGCGAGGGACAGAGGGAGAGCGAGGGACAGAGGGAGAGCGAGGGACAGTGGGAGACAGAGAGAGGGAGACAGAGAGAGGGAGACAGAGAGAGGGAGACAGAGAGAGGGAGACAGAGAGAGGGAGACAGAGAGAGGGAGACAGGGAGAGAGAGACAGACAGGGAGAGAGAGACAGAGAGAGAGAGACAGAGAGAGAGAGAGAGGGACAGAGAGAGACAGAGGGGGAGGGACAGAGACGGACAGAGACGGTGAGGGACAGAGACAGAGGGAGAGAGAGGGACGGACGGACAGAGGCAAGAAGAGGGACGGTCAGAGGCAGAGAGAGGGACGGACAGAGAGAGAGAGAGGGACAGAGAGAGAGGGACGGGCAGAGAGAGATAGGGACGGAGAGAGATATATAGGGACGGACAGAGATATATAGGAACGGACAGAGATAGATAGAGGGACGGACAGAGGGAGAGAGAGGGACGGACAGAGGGAGAGAGAGAGGGACGGACACAGAGAGAGAGAGAGGGGCGGACAGAGAGACAAAGAGAGAGACAGGGACAGAGGGACAGACAGGACAACATAATGATGTAGATGAATAGTTTCACATTAAATTAATTTCATATCACATGTAACAAGACAGTTTAGTTACCTGGAGGAAATGGATGTGATCCTCTGTGAGTGAGAGCTGCTCCAGCTCAGTGCTTCTCTTCCTCAGCTCAGCTATCTCCTGCTTCAGTTGCTCCAATAGTCCTTCAGCTTGACTCACTTGAGCCTTTTCTTGGGCTCTGATCAGCTCCTTCACCTCAGAGCTCCTTCTCTCAATGGAGCGGATCAGCTCAGTAAAGATCTGATCACTGTCCTCCACTGCTGCCTGTGCAGAGCGCTGTTGAGAGAGAAAGAGAGAGAGAGGGACGAGAGAGAGAGAGAGACAGAGAGAGAGAGAGAGAGAGAGAGAGAGAGAGAGAGAGAGAGTAGGTACAGTATCCTCTCTGCACCTCATTGAGTCAGAACGCTGCCACCCTGCTCTCCAGGTCCACCAGGCCTTGTCCCCCCTCCTGGACAGACAGGTACAGAACACCTCTTGGTCCTGCTCTATTCTCCCCCAACCTGGACAGACAGGTACAGAACACCTCTTGGTCCTGCTCTACTCTCCCCCCTCCTGGACAGACAGGTACAGAACACCTCTTGGTCCTGCTCTACTCTCCTCCCTCCTGGACAGACAGGTAAAGAACACCTCTTGGTCCTGCTCTACTCTCCTCCCTCCTGGACAGGCAGGTACAGAACACCTCTGGGCCTGCTCTACTCTCCCCCTCCTGGACAGACAGGTACAGAACACCTCTTGGTCCTGCTCTACTCTCCTCCCTCCTGGACAGGCAGGTACAGAACACCTCTTGGTCCTGCTCTACTCTCCCCCCTCCTGGACAGACAGGTACAGAACACCTCTTGGTCCTGCTCTACTCTCCTCCCTCCTGGACAGACAGGTACAGAACACCTCTTGGTCCTGCTCTACTCTCCTCCCTCCTGGACAGGCAGGTACAGAACACCTCTTGGTCCTGCTCTACTCTCCTCCCTCCTGGACAGGCAGGTACAGAACACCTCTTGGTCCTGCTCTACTCTCCTCCCTCCTGGACAGGCAGGTACAGAACACCTCTTGGTCCTGCTCTACTCTCCTCCCTCCTGGACAGGCAGGTACAGAACACCTCTTGGTGTTGGGGGAAAAAGTATTTTTTCTCATTTTGTCTGTCATAGTTGAAGTGTACCTATGATGAAAATTACAGGCCTCTCTCATCTTTTTAAGTGGGAGAATTTGCACAATTGGTGGCTGACTAAATACTTTTTTGCCCCACTGTACGTCGCATTTGATGGAGTCTTGTACCTTTGCCAGAAAGGGTCAAACTCCTCCAAAAGCTCCATACATTCTAGAAAGTTCCCTCTATTTGTGCTTCCACTAGATTCATCATTGTCACGGAAACAGAGTCCTTGTCTTCCTAACATTGATGTGACCACAACAATTCTCCTCAGATACTCCCTTCTCTCTGCAATATCACTAGCATGGGCAGATGTTAAAATCTGACCAATGTTCCCATGATTACTAGTTGCCTGGTAGCTTTGCCATGCCACAACACTGTCTCTGTGTGTTTGTGTCATCTCATGTTTGACAAAGATAAACAAATCTTTTTACCAATTTTTGCAGCTATTACTGACAAAATAATCAAATGTAATGTTTTTGCCAAAACCTCTACATTGAAAGCAGAAAGCTGTGATCAACACTGTCACCTTTTCTACACATGACCTCCTGATAACTGTTTTACAACGGCTACTGAATGAAAACAACTGAGTATGAAAAGATATGTGTCTGATGTTACGTCATCTGTCTCATTTATAGCCTGGTACAGATAGTAAAACTACATTAAATACAACGTTAACTAGATATCATTTGTGTCATTTATAGCCTGGCACAGATAGTAAAACTACATTAAATACAACGTTAACTAGATATCATTTGTGTCATTTATAGCCTGGTACAGATAGTAAAACTACATTAAATACAACGTTATCTAGATATCATCGCCACATAACTTATGTGGAATTTAAAAGACACCGTTACCGTTACCGTTAGCTAGCTCACATCATCTGTTACACTGTAACTTACCGGCAGCCTCTCATAAAAACGTATTGGTTAACAAAGCTTTGATTATGATTAAGTCTATAGTAGTGAAAAGTCTCTCTCTCTATTGTAACTTACCACAAATTGCCATCATAGCCTATCTACATGAATGTGTCCTGTCAGAGTCTTTTCCTCTCCGTTAACCGTTAGCTAGCAGTCTCGAGCCACAGCTGACGTTGACCACAATGAGCTACAAGTAGGACTGACTTCACTACCGGTGCAGCAGCCTCTGCAGCAGCAGCCTCCCCCGGGTCCTAGTGCCCGCCCGCTAACACGGTTAAGATGCGATGGAACGGTTGACGGGAAAACAACAAATCACAGAGAAAATATATTGACTGATATATTGAATTGTTTAGGGTAGCTTTAGCTTTGGCTTTAATAAATTCTGAAAATACTTGAAAACCAAAATAAAAAAGAATAGTAGCCCTCCTCAGGAACCACAAAACCTTCACAGACCAACTTCTTCTTCTATGATATAATGGCGGTCCACACACCAACGTTAAAGGTGCATGGCGCCACCTACTGTGCTGGAGTGTGATCAATCACGGTTTACACCATTTCTAAATCCTCCTACCTAACTCAGAACTACTGAGAAAATAAAAAAGAGTCCTAGTAACTTCTAGCTATTATCACCAACAGTTCAACTGAGGGTACTGACAGTTCATCTGTTAGTCTTCTACATATCTGCACATCAAATTCAGGAAGGTAAACACCTGCTCCTGTGTGCCCACTATCTGGGTCCTTGGATCCATCTGGGAAAAGAGGTCAAAAAGCATAGAAACTTCTACCAATGTAATTATCAACCAGTTTCCCTTCATCACTGACTTCTGACCAATCTTTCCTTTTGTCTACCAGGGTTAGATCAACAACAGGATCTGGGAGTAACCATGGAGGAACATCCCCTATCACCACAGAAGGGCCAACCTCCAACTCCCTCAAACCACTCTCATCAGCAAGCTTTCCAACTGTCCAACCAAAACCACTGCCTTGTCTACTAGTATATTCCCAACAGTCATCTAGAACAGTAGCAGTGGGATGCTCAACCTCACAGCCTTGCAAACCAATAAGCTAATGACAATTTATTACGCCGTATATCCAAAGGCATCTCACCTGCCTCCAGTAGTAAGACACATATTGATGTTGATTTAAATGCACAAATACATATCCTTAAAGCTATATACTGGATTCTGTCCAGCTTCTGAAGACAAGTCTTTGCTGCTGTTCCATAAACTATACACCTGTAATCAATTGTTGTCCTGATTAGAGCTCTATAAATATCCATCAACGATTGTCTGTCAGCACCCCATTCATAACCAGAGACCCACACAACCAACTACCACGAAAGTGATGGAATGAGAGAGAGAGAGACATCGTTACAACACTGTACATAGACATAATATAACTTTTCTTCTTCTTTGGAGTTTAACGGCGGTTGGCATCCAATATGTTGCATTACCGCCCCGAACTGGACAATAATATACATCTATTTTACTTTGTGATACAAAATGGGAAAAGGGGAAATTATGATAATACTAAGTAACACCATTCCAACTAACCCTACAATCGTTAAAAACCCACTACCCCATTCCACTACTTTGACCCTATCTGCTCCTGCACCATACCAACTAACCCGACACTCATTAAAAACCCACTACCCCATTCCACTACTTTGACCCTATCTGCTCCTGCACCATGCCAACGACCTGGGAGGACGGCACACCACCACTCAACACACCCTGTAACTCTTCTGAAGTCAAATCTCGTATGACCAAATACTTCTCTGCAGCTGCCACCACAACATCTATTGTCTGTGATTTAGGTTCCATTTCTGTGGGACAGTTGATAACCATTGCTATGAACGCTAAGAAGCCAACCTTACTAAAGCATATATCACTCGTTGGCCTTTCCCTCTGTGCTGCACAGATCTACTACTCACAGGGATCCTCTCAGGATCCCTCACCCTTGACCCATCCTCCTCTACTTTCTGCACTGCCTCAGCATACGACACCTTCTGCACTACTCTGACTGTAGTCACCTCAACCTGCCTCTCTCTCACCGGACACTTCTGATCCCCAGTAACATGGGTACCCCTACAGTCGACACACACAACTTTATCCAATGAAACTACACAATCCTCTATCCCATGACCTCCTGCACACTTCCCACATCTTGGAATCTCCATCCTACAAACTGCTGCAACATGACTGTAATATGAGTCGGTTTGAATTGAATTGAATAGAGAGAGAGAGCTCCATGTTAATGTATAGGGGACATGAGTCAGTCATGGTTACTCATGGTTATGTGATGAGGTAGCCCCGCCTGCTACTTCTACATCAGTGTTGGTCCAATAGGGAATGTCCTCTTGGTGTAACGGTCAAGATGTTGGTTTCTCCCACGGTAGACCTCGGTTCATCTCCCGTCAGTTACATTAAACAGTCTATTCTCTGAAATGGGTCAAGACAGCCTGTTCCCAACAATGGGGTCAGTGGGATTGGATAAGGACCCTCTCTCTCTCTCTCTCTGACTGGAGGAGAGAAGTGAAATGGTGTGTCTCCTCTGGTCAACAATACTCACCTTGAAAGACTCCACAGCCTGTTGGAGCTCCTTCAGCTCCTTCTCTCTCTCCTGGAATCTCTGCTGGACCTTCTGCTGACTCATCCCCAGCTGCCTCTGTGGAGAATCACTCTTCAATGAGCTATCAAGCTTTATTAGTCCAGTAGATCAATATTATAGTAATATGACATTGGGCCCATAGAAGATAGGGATTCAAATGTTGAGATAGTGACTGTGTGAAATTATATTAGAATGTTGGTATGTGATTCTACTATATTTTAGTCAATGACATTGCTCGATCTAAAATTGAAATATTTCTCAATTCGAATCTTTTACCTTTAGATTTGTGTTTATTGCTTTGAATAGTTAGATATCACTGTTGGAGCCAGGAACACAAGCATTTCACTACACCCTCAATAACATCTGCTAAATATTTGTGACCAATAACATGAAATTTGATGTGAATTATTATAGTTTTAACAGAACACAAGTCAGGGAGCTGATTGGGTGTTTCATAACAACTGATAATGTGTTGGACTTTAGAAAATGTGATACATTTGGAGAATCTGGGTTATCATATCTCCCGAGTGGCACAGTGATCTAAGGCACTGCATCTCAGTGCTAGAAGCATCACATCAGACCCTGGTTTGATTCCAGGCTGTATCACAACCGGCCGTGATAGGGCATTCCAAAGGGTGGCGCACAATTGGCCCAGCATTGTCTGAGTTAGGGTTAGGCCGGTAGTAGGCCGTCATCGGTTTGGTAGGTAGCCTAGTGGTTAGAGCGTTGGGACAGTAACTGAAAGGTTGCTGGATCGAATCCCTGAGCTGACAAGGTAAATATATTTTGTTCCTCCCCTGAACAAGACAGTTAACCTGCTGTTCCCTGGTAGGCTGGTAGGTTCCCTGGTAGGCTGTCATTGTAAATAAGAATGTGTTCTTAACCAACTTGCCTAGTTAAATAAAGGTATGTTTATCAGACAGTAACCAACAAGTTGTTCTGGTCTTACCTGTTTCTCAATCCTCTCTGCTGCAGCTGACACTGTATCATGGCCTTTGTGTTCATCCATTGAACACAGATAACAGATACACTGCTGATCGGTACGACAGTAAACCTCCAGCAGTTTGTTATGATGAGAGCAGATCTTCTCCTGTAGTTGTGCGGTGGCTTTGACCAGCGTGTGCTTCTTGAAAGCAGGAGATTCATAGTGAGATTGGAGGTGAGTCTCACAGTAAGAGGCCAGACACACCAGACAGGACATGAGGGCTTTCTGCTTTCTGGTCCCAGTGCAGACATCACACGCCACATCTCCAGGTCCAGCATAGCGGTGTTTCTCCACCAGCTCAGCCAGCACAGTGCTCCTGTTCAGAACAGGCCTTGGGATAAAGGTCTCTCTGCACTGTGGACAGCTGTAGAAACCTTTCAGATCGTCCTGATCCCAGCATTCTTTAATACAGCCCATACAGTAACTGTGTCCACAGGCAGTAGTCACCGGATCCTTCAGTTGACCCAGACAGATGGAGCAACAGAACAGTTCCTGATTCTCTGCCATTTTGGTGCTCTCTCCCGTAGGTTAAGCAATGGCTGTGTGAAAGATTACTTTCTGTTTTATGGAACTCTACACCAGAGGACAGGGAGTGGCTTCCTACTGGACTGGGGGTGTGGTTTCTTTGATAAGGAAGTATGACAGTGTGTTGGGTAGTAGACAGAGCTGGTCAGTACTTATGTTAAATGTATTTGAAATATATATTTTAATTACTTCTGGGTATTTTGTAATTTGAATTACACTGGGCTGAACTGCACTCCAATGTATTTTGTATTTAAAAATAAAATCCTAAATACTTTTATTTTTAACCCTTTTTTCCTGGTTTCCTGGTAGTTACAATCTTGTCTCATCGCTGCAACTCCTGTAAGGACTCTGGAGAGGCGAAGGTCGAGAGCCGTGCGTCCACCGAAACACAACCCAACCAAGCTGCACTGCTTCTTGACACAACGCCCTCTTAACCCGGAAGCCAGCCGCACCAATGTGTCAGAGGAAACATCGTACACCTGGTGACCGTGTCAGTGTGCACTGCGCCAGGCCCGCCACAGGAGTCGCTCGTGCGCATTGGCACAAGAACATCCCTGCCGGCCAAACCCTCCCCTAACCTGGACAACGCTGGGCAAATTGTGCACCGCCCCATGGGTCTCTCCCGTAGGTTAAGCAATGGCTGTGTGAAAGATGACTTTCTGTTTCATGGAACTCTACACCAGAGGACAGGGAGTGGCTTCCTACTGGACTGGGGGTGTGGTTTGTAGAGGGGGTGTGGTTTATTTGATAAGGAAGTATGAGGGAGTGGCTTCTACCGGCTGCGACAGAGCCTGGACTCAAACCCAGAATCTCTAGTAGCACAGCGATGCAGTGCCTTAGACCACACAGACACGGACAACTTTTCTTTACCATTTATTACAGCGGTTCACATCTTGTGGTCCCCCTTTCACCCTGCACTGGTATCAGCAGTATGATAGTAGTATGGTGTGATAAGACTGTCTGCTAAATGACAACACTGGTATCAGCAGTCTGATAGTACTATGATGTGATAAGACTGTCTGGTAAATGACAACATTGGTATCAGCAGTCTGAAGGCTCTATGGTGTGATAAGAGTGTCTGGTAAATGACAACATTGGTATCAGAAGTCTGAAGGCTCTATGGTGTGATAAGACTGTCTGGTAAATGACAACATTGGTATCAGCAGTATGATAGTACTATGGTGTGATAAGACTGTCTGCTAAATGACAACACTGCTATCAGCAGTATGATAGTACTATGGTGTGATAAGACTGTCTGGTAAATGACAACATTGGTATCAGCAGTACTATGGTGTGATAAGACTGTCTGCTAAATGACAACATTGGTATCAGCAGTCTGATAGTACTATGGTGTGATAAGACTGTCTGCTAAATGATAACACTGGTATCAGCAGTATGATAGTACTATGGTGTGATAAGACTGTCTGGTAAATGACAACACTGGTATCAGCAGTATGATAGTACTATGATGTGATAAGACTGTCTGCTAAATGACAACATTGGTATCAGCAGTATGATAGTACTATGATGTGATAAGACTGTCTGCTAAATGACAACATTGGTATCAGCAGTATGATAGTACTATGATGTGATAAGACTGTCTGGTAAATGACAACACTGGTATCAGCAGTATGATAGTACTATGATGTGATAAGACTGTCTGCTGTGATAAGACTGTCTGTTAGTACCCACCAAGACCCTCAGAGACCATAGTAATCACATCATGGAGACACAGTAACATGTTAGAACCCACCAAGACCCTCAGAGACCATAGTAATCACATCATGGAGACACAGTAACATGTTACAACCCACCAAGACCCTCAGAGACCATAGTAATCACATCATGGAGACACAGTAACATGTTAGTACCCAACAAGACCCTCAGAGACCATAGTAATCACATCATGGAGACACAGTAACATGTTAGAACCCACCAAGACCCTCAGAGACCATAGTAATCACATCATGGAGACACAGTAACATGTTAGAACCCACCAAGACCCTCAGAGACCATAGTAATCACATCATGGAGACACAGTAACATGTTAGAACCCACCAAAACCCTCAGAGACCATAGTAATCACATCATGGAGACACAGTAACATGTTAGCACCCACCAAGACCCTCAGAGACCATAGTAATCACATCATGGAGACACAGTAATATTATAGTACCCACCAAGACCCTCAGAGACCATAGTAATCACATCATGGAGACACAGTAACATGTTAGAACCCACCAAGACCCTCAGAGACCATAGTAATCACATCATGGAGACACAGTAACATGTTAGAACCCACCAAGACCCTCAGAGACCATAGTAATCACATCATGGAGACACAGTAACATGTTAGCACCCACCAAGACCCTCAGAGACCATAGTAATCACATCATGGAGACACAGTAACATGTTACAACCCACCAAGACCCTCAGAGACCATAGTAATCACATCATGGAGACACAGTAACATGTTAGAACCCACCAAGACCCTCAGAGACCATAGTAATCACATCATGGAGACACAGTAACATGTTAGAACCCACCAAGACCCTCAGAGACCATAGTAATCACATCACGGAGACACAGTAACATGTTAGAACCCACCAAGACCCTCAGAGACCATAGTAATCACATCATGGAGACACAGTAACATGTTAGAACCCACCAAGACCCTCAGAGACCATAGTAATCACATCATGGAGACACAGTAACATGTTACAACCCACCAAGACCCTCAGAGACCATAGTAATCACATCACGGAGACACAATAACATGTTAGAACCCACCAAGACCCTCAGAGACCATAGTAATCACATCATGGAGACACAGTAACATGTTAGCACCCACCAAGACCCTCAGAGACCATAGTAATCACATCATGGAGACACAGTAACATGTTAGAACCCACCAAGACCCTCAGAGACCATAGTAATCACATCATGGAGACACAGTAACATGTTACAAACCACCAAGACCCTCAGAGACCATAGTAATCACATCATGGAGACACAGTAACATGTTAGTACCCACCAAGACCCTCAGAGACCATGGTAATCACATCATGGAGACACAATAACATGTTACAACCCACCAAGACCCTCAGAGACCATAGTAATCACATCATGGAGACACAGTAACATGTTAGAACACACCAAGACCCTCAGAGACCATAGTAATCACATCATGGAGACACAGTAACATGTTAGTACCCACCAAGACCCTCAGAGACCATAGTAATCACATCATGGAGACACCCTCATAAATCACCAGGTGTGATTTACCTTTTGACAGATGAAACCCTGCATCAACTACTGATGACTCTTAAGGGAGGAAGTGAGCATTTCCCATGTTAAGCTACGCAATTAATTGTACATTTTATGTTGACTTTAAATTCCGTTTTATACCTAGTTTTTTTCTTTGTTTTGGTACTATTTTTTGAAGTATGTGATACATTTTCAAAACCAAACTGGTCACACTTGTAACGCAGCCAGTCCTAAACCTGTCATTGATTCATTTGGATTGTAAACATCTCTCACCACACAACCATGAATTTAAAATATGAGTTTATTGTGAAATGTAATGAGAACATTGGTTTAGTCACCAAAACAACATGGTGATGTCTTTTTATGTAGTAGTTTTAAACTTCTTAAGGACAGGGGGTGCTGTTTTCATTTTTGGGGAAAATCGTATCCAATTTAAACGGCCTCGTACTCAATTCTTGCTCGTACAATATTCATATTATTATTACTATTGGATAGAAAACACTCTCTAGTTTCTAAAACCGTTTGAATTATTTCTCTAAGTGAAACAGAACTCTTTTTACAGCCCATTTCCTATCCGGAAGTGAGATTTCCAAAAGCGAGGTCTCTCTTCAAGAGCTTGTCTATAAAAGGGCATGTCACTTATGACTGTAGAAACACGTCATACACCTTCCCCTGGGTGTCATGCGGAAGTGAGAGCAGAAATGACTTGATTATCTCGTTCTGGGATTGAATACAACCTCTTGGAGTGAGAGGTCCGCCATTATTTTTTTTGGGAAGGCGCGAAGTTGGACCTGGAATCGCCTCCTGGAAAACCGTCGTTATAGGTGAATATGATCTCCGGCTTCGATTTTATTTGATACATGTCACAATATCATCCTAAAGTATGTTTTTTCAATATAGTTTAATTATATTATTGAAATTTATTCGGGACTTTAGACGTGATGCGTTGGAGGAATTTGTTCAAGAAGGAGAGGTTAGCGCCGCACGGCCAGTGTGCTTGCTAATTCAAGAGGGAAATAGTTCGTTCTGGATCCAAACAAAGACGGTTCTGAACAAAGGACCCCTTGTACAACATTCTGATGGAAGATCAACAAAGATAAGGACCCAATTTGGGATGCTATTTCATATATCTGTCGAACTGTGCTATCGCTACCGATTACTTGGAAACAATGCTCTTGTGTGTTAGCTATTGCAGTAAGCTAATATAACGATATATTGTGTTTTTGCTGTAAAACACTTAAAAAATCGGAAATATTGGCTGTATTCACAAGATCTTTGTCTTTCATTTTGCTATACACCATATATTTTTCTGAAATGTTTTATGATGAGTAATTAGGTAGTTGACGTTGGTGTCTGTAAATATTATGGCTGCTTTCGGTGCAATTTCTGATTGTAGCTGAAATGTAAACTATGATTTATACCTGAAAAATTCACATTTTTCTAAAAAAACATATGCTATACCATAAATATGTTATCAGACTGTCATCTTATGAAGTTGTTTCTTGGTTAGTGGCTATTTATTTCTTTATTTGGTCGAATTTGTGATAGCTACTGATGGAGTAAAAAACTGATGGAGTAAGAAAAGTGGTGTCTTTTGCTGATGTGGTTAGCTAATAGATTTACATATTTTGTCTTCCCTGTAAAACATTTAAAAAATTGTTGGCTGGATGGGTTCTTGACACAATTTGCCAATCTTGGTGTTCTCTGGCAAATGCCAAACGTCCTGCACGGTGCTGGGCTGTAAGTACAACCCCCACCTGTGGACGTCGGGCCCTCATACCACCCTCATGGAGTCTGTTTCTGACCGTTTGAGCAGACACATGCACATTTGTGGCCTGCTGGAGGTCATTTTGCAGGGCTCTGGCAGTGCACCTCCTTGCACAAAGGCGGAGGTAGCGGTCCTGCTGCTGGGTTGTTGCCCTCCTACGGCCTCCTCCACGTCTCCTGATGTACTGGCCTGTCTCCTGGTAGCGCCTCCATGCTCTGGACACTACGCTGACAGACACAGCAAACCTTTTTGCCACAGCTCGCATTGATGTGCCATCCTGGATGAACTTCACTACCTGAGCCACTTGTGTGGGTTGTAGACTCCGTCTCATGCTACCACTAGAGTGAGAGCACCGCCAGCATTCAAAAGTGACCAAAACATCAGCCAGGAAGCATAGGAACTGAGAAGTGGTCTGTGGTCACCACCTGCAGAATCACTCCTTTTTTGGGGGTGTCTTGCTAATTGCCTATAATTTCCACCTTTTGTCTATTCCATTTGCACAACAGCATGTGAAATTTATTGTCAATCAGTGTTGCTTCCTAAGTGGACAGTTTGATTTCATAGAAGTGTGATTGACTTGGAGTTACATTGTGTTGTTTAAGTGTTCCCTTTATTTTTTTGAGCAGTGTATTTCAGGTAAATAATCTCTACTCCCCCTCAGTCACATCAATGATTTATCTGACTAACCTATAAATCAGCCCACAAGGTGAAACAGCCACAGGCAGAACAGTTGATACTGGAGCAGCAGCACGGCCAGGTGGACTGGGGACAGCAAGGAGTCATCATGCCAGGTAGTCCTGAGGCATGGTCCTAGGGCTCAGGTCCTCCGAGAGAGAGAGAGAAAAAAGAAAGAAAAAGAGAATTAGAGAGAGCATACTTAAATTCACAAAGGACACCGGATAAAAGAGGAGAAGTACTCCAGATATAACAGACTGACCCTAGCCCCCCGACACATAAACTACTGCAGCATATTTACTGGAGGCTGAGACAGGAGGGGTCAGGAGACACTGTGGCCCCATCCGATGATAACCCCGGACAGGGCCAAACAGGCAGGATATAACCCCAACCACATTGCCAAAGCACAGCCCCCACACCACTATTGTGATATCTTCAACCACCAACTTACCATCCTGAGACAAGGCCGAGTATAGCACACAAAGATCTCTGCCACGTTACAACCCAAGGGGGGGTTGTGACGTATTTACACACCCTGGCCTAACCAAAATAGAGAATAAAAGCCTCTCTATGGCCGGGGCGTGAGAGCAGCTCTTTCAGTAGTTTAGTTGTAATAGGGTCCAGGATGCAGCTTGAAGGTTTAGAGGCCATGATTATTTTCATCATTGTGTCAAGAGATATAGTACTAAAACACTTGAGTGTCTCTCTTGATCCTAGGTCCTGGCAGAGTTGTGCAGACTCAGGACAACTGACCTTTGGAGATATACGCAGATTTAAAGAGGAGTCCGTAATTTGCTTTCTAATGATCATGATCTTTTCCTCAAAGAAGTTCATGAATTTATTACTCCTGAATTGAAAGCCATCCTCTCTTGGGGAATGCTGCTTTTTAGTTAGCTTTGCGACAGTATCCAAAATAAATTTAGGATTGTTCTTATTTTCCGCAATTAAGTTGGAAAAATAGGATGATGGAGCAGCAGTGAGGGCTCTTCGATACTGCACGGTACTGTCTTCCCAAACTAGTCGGAAGACTCCAGTTTGGTGTGGCGCCATTTTCGTTCTAATTTTCTGGAAGCTTGCTTCAGAGCTCGGGTATTTTATGTATACCAGGGAGCTAGTTTCTTATGACAAATGTTTTTAGTTTTTAGGGGTGCAACTGCATCTAGGGTATTGCGCAAGGTTAAATTGAGTTCCTCAGTTAGGTGGTTAACTGATTTTTGTCCTCTGACGTCCTTGGGTAGGCAGAGGGAGTCTGGAAGGGCATCAAGGAATCTCTGGGCCTACCTGTCCACCCCAAAGAGAGTAGACCTACCTTTCCACCCCAGACAGAGTAGTCCTACCTTTCCACCCCAGACAGAGTAGTCCTACCTTTCCACCCCAGACAGAGTAGGCCTACCATTCCACCCCAGACAGAGTAGGTCTACCTTTCCACCCCAGACAGAGTTGACCTACCTTTCCACCCCAGACAGAGTAGACCTACCTTTCCACCCCAGACAGAGTGGGCCTACCTTTCCACCCCAGACAGAGTAGGCCTACCTTTCCACCCCAGACAGAGTAGACCTACCTTTCCACCCCAGACAGAGTAGACCTACCTTTCCACCCCAGACAGAGTGGGCCTACCTTTCAACCCCAGACAGAGTGGGCAGAACAATACAGTAATATTTAAGCTTTAACTTCCGTGGCTTAACCCAACTAGAGACGGTCAGAAGTGTTTCCCTAAAGCTGACTGGGTTTAAACATATTCTATTTACAGAAAGTTAATAGCTCAATCAACTGATAGCGACAGAATTAGATTACTTTCCAAGCAAAGTGTATGTTTTGTCTCCTCGGCAATAGAAGGTTGTAGCTCAGCCAATGAATGCCATAGAATCTTAGTATCCCCATATGCATTCAGACTCACGTCTTTCCTGGGTATTTAACAGTTTATTTATGGCATAAAGCAGAGTGGAACAAAGCGCTGTAATACAGTGCCTTGCAAAAGTATTCACCCCCCTTGGCATTTTTCCTATTTTGTTGCCTTATAACCTGTAATTTAATTGGATTTTTATTTGCCCACAAAATAGTCCAAATTGGTGAAGTGAAATTAAAGAAATTACTTGTTTAAAAAAATCTAAAAAATAAAACCTGGAAAAGTGGTGAGATCACATGTATTCATCCCCTTTGCTATGAAGCCCCTAAATAAGATCTGGTGCAACCAATTACCTTCAGAAGTCACATAAGTAATTAAATAAAGTCCTTCTGTGGGCAATGTAAGTATCACATGATCTGTCACATGATCTTAGTATATACACCTGTTCTGAAAGGCCCCAGAGTCTGCAACACCACTAAGCAAGGGGCACCACCAAGCAAGCGGCACAATGAAGACCAAGGAGCTCTCCATACAGGTCAGGGACAAAGTAGTGGAGAAGTACAGATCAGGGTTGGGTTATGAAAAAATATCAGAAACTTTGAAGATCCCCACGGAGCACCATTAAATCCATAATTATAAAATGTAAAGAATATGGCACCACAACAAACCTGCCAAGAGAGGGCAGCGCACCAAAACTCACGGACCAGGCAAGGAGGGCATTAATCAGAGAGGCAACAAAGAGACCAAAGATAACCCTGAAGGAGCTGCAAAGCTCCACAGCGGAGATTGGAGTATCTGTCCATAGGACCACTTTTAAGCCGTACACTTCACAGAGCTGGGCTTTACGGAAGAGTGGCCAGAAAAATGCCATTGCTTAAAAATAAAATAAGCAAACACGTTTGGTGTTCACCAAAAGGCATGTGGGAGACTCCCCAAACATATGGAAGCATGTACTCTGGTAATCATGATCAATCTGGCCATCAAGGAAAACGCTATGTCTGGCACAAACCCAACACCTCTAATTACCCCGAGAACACCATCCAGTGAAGCATGGTGGTGGCAGCATCATGCTGTGGGGATGTTTTTCATTGGGAGGGACTGGGAACTGGTCAGAATTGAAGGAATGATGGATGATGCTAAATACAGGGAAATTCTTGAGTGAAACCTGTTTCAGTCTTCCAGAGATTTGAGACTGGGACGGAGGTTCACCTTCCAGCAGGACAATGACTCAAAGCATACTGCTAAAGCAATACTCGAGTGGTTTAAGAAGAAACATTTAAATGTCTTGGAATGGCCTAGTCAAAGCCCAGACCTCAATCCAATTGAGAATCTGTGGTATGACTTAAAGATTGCTGTACACCAGCGGAACCCATCCAACTTGAAGGAGCTGGAGAAGATTTGCCTTGAAACATGGGAAAAAATCCCAGTGGCTAGATGTGCCAAGCTGATAGAGACATATCCCAAGGGACTTGCAGCTGTAATTACAGCAAAAGGTGGGTCTACAAAGTATTGACTTTGGGGGGTGAATAGTTATGCACGCTCCAGTTTACTGTTTTTTTCTCTTATCTCTTGTTTGTTTCACAATAACAAACAATTTGCATCTTCAAAGTGGTAGGCATGCTGTGTAAATCAAATGATACAACCCCCCCCATAAAATCTATTTTAATTTCAGGTTGTAAGGTAACAAAATAGGAAAAATGCCAAGGGGGGTGAATACTTTCGCAAGGCACTGTAGACGGCATTACAGGGCATTCAGAAGTTTTTCAGACACCTTGACTTTTTCCACATTTGGTTACATTAGTCTTTTTCTAAAATTGATTAAATAAAATGTAATAAGGAACTATAATTTAACCTAGGAACAAAAATCTTTGTCTCCTTCTCGACGTTGCATGCATTTCTCTCTCTCTCTGTCTCTCTCTCTCCCTCTAACCCCTCCCTCTCTCTAACCCCTCCCTCTCTCTAAACTCACCTATCTGGTAGAACCAGAAAGTCCATACCTCCCAAAAACTCTCTTCTGTGGAAACGAAACTGATCTGAGTCTCTGTGTCGTCTGTCTGTGTGAGAGTGAACAACCGTCAAAATGGCTCAGCAGGGAGTTCTGCTGGACCAGGACCAGTTCTGTTGTTCTGTCTGTCTGGATCTACTGAAGGAGCCGGTCACCATCCCCTGTGGACACAGTTACTGTTGGATCTGTATTGAGGGCTGCTGGGATCAGGATGTTCTGAAAGGGGTCTATAGCTGTCCTCAGTGCAGAGAGACCTTCACTCCAAGGCCTAATCTGAGGAAAAATAACATGTTGGCTGAGATGGTGGAAAAACTGAGGAAGACAGGACTCCAGGCTGCTCCCCCTCCTGCTCTGTGCTATGCTGGACCTGGAGATGTGGCGTGTGATTTCTGCACTGGGACCAGAAAGCAAAAAGCCCTCATGTCCTGTCTGGTGTGTCTGTCCTCTTACTGTGAGACTCACCTCCAATCTCACTATGAATCTCCTGCTTTCAAGAAGCACAAGCTGGTCAAAGCCACCGCACAACTACAGGAGAAGATCTGCTCTCATCATGACAAACTGCTGGAGGTTTACTGTCGTACCGATCAGCAGTGTATCTGTTATCAGTGTGTGATGGATGAACATAAAGGCCATGATACAGTGTCAGCTGCAGCAGAGAGGACTGAGAAACAGGTAAGACCAGAACAACTTGTTGGTGACTGTCTGATAAACAAAGAATTAAAGATACAGTAGGAACTAAATCTGTTTGAATATGAGAGAATTCAAATGAAATGGATCCACAAATATGAACACAAACCTTGAGTATATAGATATGTTAACCCAGATTCTTCAAATGTATCACCATTTTATAAAGTCTGTTAGGTTCTGAACAGATGGAGTAAAAACTCAAACCAAGTTGATTCACCCACTGGGTCATACAGCTGCAAAGACAATGTATGATTACACAAGAACATATATTATAACCTCCTACTAGGCAGGATCAACTCCTTACACATCTAGACAGCCAATACATCTCTGTTGCTAGGCAGGATCAACTCCTTACACATCTAGACAGCCAATACATCTCTGTTGCTAGGCAGGACCAACTCCTTACACATCTAGACAGCCAATACATCTCTGTTGCTAGGCAGGATCAACTCCTTACACATCTAGACAGCCAATACATCTCTGTTGCTAGGCAGGATCAACTCCTTACACATCTAGACAGCCAATACATCTCTGTTGCTAGGCAGGATCAACTCCTTACACATCTAGACAGCCAATACATCTCTGTTGCTAGGCAGGATCAACTCCTTACACATCTAGACAGCCAATACATCTCTGTTGCTAGGCAGGATCAACTCCTTACACATCTAGACAGCCAATACATCTCTGTTGCTAGGCAGGACCAACTCCTTACACATCTAGACAGCCAATACATCTCTGTTGCTAGGCAGGACCAACTCCTTACACATCTAGACAGCCAATACATCTCTGTTGCTAGGCAGGATCAACTCCTTACACATCTAGACAGCCAATACATCTCTGTTGCTAGGCAGGATCAACTCCTTACACATCTAGACAGCCAATACATATCTGTTGCTAGGCAGGATCAACTCCTTACACATCTAGACAGCCAATACATCTCTGTTGCTAGGCAGGATCAACTCCTTACACATCTAGACAGCCAATACATCTCTGTTGCTAGGCAGGATCAACTCCTTACACATCTAGACAGCCAATACATCTCTGTTGCTAGGCAGGACCAACTCCTTACACATCTAGACAGCCAATACATCTCTGTTGCTAGGCAGGACCAACTCCTTACACATCTAGACAGCCAATACATCTCTGTTGCTAGGCAGGACCATCTCCTTACACATCTAGACAGCCAATACATCTCTGTTGCTAGGCAGGAACTGAATTGGTTCCTCTCACTGGTGTAGTCATGGCCCTGTCTGATGCTTAAACCTTTGTGGGTTAGATAGGACTGTAGTAGGACGGTCGTTGTGGTGGCTTGACCTCGAGATGAATTATTCGCTCCTCCCTAGTTCTGCAGCTGGCCTGTCTTTTCATAGACTAACTAGACTGTTAAATTCCTGGCTCCTCCCTAGTTCTGCAGCTGGCCTGCCTTATCAGAGACTAACTAGACTGTTAAATTCCTGGCTCCTCCCTAGTTCTGCAGCTGGCCTGCCTTATCAGAGACTAACTAGACTGTTAAATTCCTGGCTCCTCCCTAGTTCTGCAGCTGGCCTGCCTTATCAGAGACTAACTAGTCTGTTGAATTCCTGACTCCTCTCTAGTTCTGTAGCTGGCCTGCCTTATCAGAGACTGAAACTAGTTGCCCTTTGTCTCCCTCTTTAGGAACATTGATATTCAACAATGACATGTTTGAACAGAATATTTCAGCACTTCCCCTTGTCTCTCTCAGTAACTTTCCATACACCCAGTTCCTATCCACCCTTCATTGACCCCAACATATATATTCCTTATACATGTAAAGTCATCAATACATTATAGTATTGTAACATGAATAAGTATATTTCTAGCTAGAATCCAACAAGTCAAACACCATTATCATTAGTTATTAAACACCATTATCATTCGTTATCAAACACCATTATCATTTGTTATCAAACACCATTATCATTCGTTATCAAACACCATTATCATTCGTTATCAAACACCCAATCAAACAGACTCTTCCTCAATATTTGTATCCCTATCTTCTATGGGTCCTATGTCACATGACTATACTGTTGATCTACTGGACTAATAAAGCTTGATAGCTCATTGAAGAGTGATTCTCCACAGAGGCAGCTGGGGATGAGTCAGCAGAAGGTCCAGCAGAGAGAGAAGGAGCTGAAGGAGCTCCAACAGGCTGTGGAGTCTTTCAAGGTGAGTATTGTTGACCAGAGGAGACACACCATTTCACTTCTCTCCTCCAGTCAGAGAGACAGAGAGAGAGAGGGGCCCCTATCCAATCCCACTGACCCCACTGTTGGGAACAGGCTGTCTGGACCCCTTTCAGAGAATAGACTGTTTAATGTAACTGACGGGATATGAACCCAGATCTACCGTGGGAGAAACCAACATCTTGACCATTACACCAAGAGGACATTCCCTATTGGACCGACACTGATTTAGAAGTAGCAGGCGGGGCTACCTCATCACATAACCATGAGTAACCATGACTGACTCATGTCCCCTATACATTAACATGGAGCTCTCTCTCTCTCTCAATTCAATTCAAAGATCTTTATTGGCATGGGAAACATATCTTTACTATGCCAAAGAAGTGAAGTAGATAATAAACAATCATGAATGAACAGTAAACATTACTCAACATTTATTTTCAAAAGAATAGAGACATTTCAAATGTTTTAATTCAAGTGCAAATAGAGTGAGTCGTGCGCCAGACTGAGTTCTGGAGGTGAAATGGAAATGAATGAGGGAGAGTTAAGTGAGGTAGAAGGTGTGGTGAAGAGTTCAGAACCAGAGAAGTATTTGGTCATACGAGATTTGACTTCAGAAGAGTTCCAGGGTGTGTTGAGTGGTGGTGTCCCGTCCTCCCAGGTCGTTGGCATGGTGCAGGAGCAGATAGGGTCAAAGTAGTGGAATGGGGTAGTGGGTTTTTAATGAGTGTAGGGTTAGTTGGCATGGTGCAGGAGCAGACAGGGTCAAAGTAGTGGAATGGGGTAGTGGGTTTTTAACGAGTGTAGGGTTAGTTGTCATGATGCAGGAGCAGATAGGGTCAAAGTAGTGGAATGGGGTAGTGGGTTTTTAATGAGTGTAGGGTTAGTTGGGATGGTGCAGGAGCAGATAGGGTCAAAGTAGTGGAATGGGGTAGTGGGTTTTTAACGAGTATAGGGTTAGTTGGAAGGGTGTTTTATTATTTGTATCAAAAAGTAAAATAGATTTATATTATTGTCCAGTTGGGGGCGGTAATGCAACTTATTGGATGCCAACCACCGTTAAACTCCAAAGAAGAAGAAATGTTATATTATGTCTATGTAGTGTTGTAACGATGTCTCTCTCTCTCATTCCATCACTTTCGTGGTAGTTGGTTGTGTGGGTCTCTGGTTATGAATGGGGTGCTGACAGACAATCTTTGATGGATATTTATAGAGCTCTGATCAGGACAACAATTGATTACAGGTGTATAGTTTATGGAACAGCATCAAAGACTTGTCTTCAGAAGCTGGACAGAATCCAGTATATAGCTTTAAGGATATGTATTGGTGCATTTAAATCAACATCTGTATGTGTCTTACTAGTGGAGGCAGGTGAGATGCCTTTGGATATACGGTGTAATAAATTGTCATTAGCTTATTGGGTTGAAAGCCTGTGAGGTTGAGCATCCCACTGCTACTGTTCTAGATGACTGTTGGGAATATACTAGTAGACAAGGCAGTGGTTTTGGTTGGACAGTTGTAGGTGTTAATGTTATTATGGAGAATTGAAAGAATGGGTGTAGTAGTGAGATTTTGCAGGGTCCCAGCACATTCAGGTGTGGAAGGAAATTAAATTGTAGACCAGTTATCTAAAAGAGCTTTGAAACAAGATATAATTGATATTAATGTTCCACTGGGTAGAGGTGAGGCCAAATGTAAGATCAGAGACATTTTGATAGATGTGTGGCAGAAGAGATGGGACTCTGAGCATAAGGGACAGCATTTATATGTCCTCTAAAGGTCGGTGGACCAAGATTCAAAGGTCAGATTAGGAAGGAAGAGGTGGTGTTTACTCGATTGTGTTTAGGACATTGTACATTGAACTGGTCCTTACATCTGGTTGGCAGCATGTGAATGGTTTGTGTCTGGAGGGTATGGTCAATGAAACGGTGGAGCATGTGTTGTTATATTGTTGTAAGGATGTTGAAGAGAGGGAAAGATTGAAGTGTAGGGTCATTGAGGTTAGACGGCATTGGGGGGGGGGGGGGTTGGAAGGGATTTGGGGGATGGGGGATGGTCTATTAGAAGTTAGTAGGACTCTTTTTTATTTTCTCAGGAGTTCTGAGTTAGGTAGGTGTCACGATCGTGTGGGGGAGAGACGGACCAAAACGCAGCATGTGGAAAATAAGCCATCTTCCCTTTTATTTTGAAGAAGGAAAAACAAAACAAAACATTTACAAACTATCAAAACAACAAACGACCGTGAAGCTATAAACGTAGTACACAGGCTACAAACGTTCAACATAGACAATTACCCACAACAAACTAAAGCCTATGGCTACCTTAAATATGGCTCCCAATCAGAGACAACAGAAATCAGCTGTCTCTAATTGGGAACCCATTCAGGCAACCATAGACTTTCCTAGACAACTACACCCAACATAGACACAGCTAGACACATACACTCAACACAAACCCATACACTACACCCAACACCCCCTTTACCATATAACCACCCAAAACCGACAAAACACAAAACATTCCCCCATGTCACACCCTGACCTAACTAAAATAATAAAGAAAACAAAGAATACTAAGGCCAGGGCGTGACAGTAGGAGGATTTAGAAATGGTGTAAACCGTGATTGAACACACTCCAGCACAGTAGGTGGCGCCATACACCTTTAACGTTGGTTTACGGACGGCCATTATATCATAGAAGAAGACGTTGGTCTGTGAGGGTTTTGTGGTTCCTGAGGAGGGCTACTATTCTTTTTTCTTTTGGTTTTCAAGTATTTTCTGAATGTATTCAAGCCAAAGCTAAAGCTACCCTAAACAATTCAATACATCAGTCAATATATTTTCTCTGTGATTTGTTGTTTTCCCGTCAACCGTTCCATCGCATCTTAACCGTGTTACCGGGTGGGCACTAGGACCCGGGGGAGGCTGCTGCTGCAGAGGCTGCTGCACCGCTAGTGACGTCAGTCCTACTTGTAGCTCATTGTGGTCTACGTCAGCTGTGGCTCGAGACTTCTAGCTAACGGTTAACGGAGAGGAAAAGACTCTGACAGGACACATTCATGTAGATAGGCTATGATGGCAATTTGTGGTAAGTTACAATAGAGAGAGAGACTTTTCACTACTGTAGACTTTGGTCATAATCAAAGCTTTGTTAAAACCTTTCACGAGCCTCTACCCCGGGTCCGGGAGCACCCCCCACCTCCCCCCCCCACACTGATTAGCATCGCTAGCATAGCGTCACAATTAAATAGTAGCATCTAAATATCATTCAATCACAAGTCCAAGACACCAAATGAAAGATACAGATCTTGTGATTCAAGCCATCATCTCTGATTTTTAAAATGTTTTACAGGGAAGACACAATATGTAAATCTATTAGCTAACCACGTTAGCAAAAATCACAATTTTTCTTTGTGCACCATTTTTTCTCAACACCAGTAGCTATCACCAATTCGGCTAAACTAAGATATTGATAGCCACTAACCAAGAAAAAACCTCATCAGATGACAGTCTGATAACATATTTATGGTATAGGATAGGTTTTGTTAGAAAAATGTGCATATTTCAGGTATAAATCACAGTTTACAATTGCACCCACCATCACAAATGGACTAGAATAAATACACAGAGCAACGTGTATTACCTAATTACTAATCATAAAACATTTCTTAAAAATACACAACTCACAGCAATGGAAAGACACAGATCTTGTGAATTCAGACAATATTTCAGATGTTCTAAGTGTTTTACAGCGAAAACACAATAAATCGTTATATTAGCATACCACATGTGCAAACGTTACCAGAGCATTGATTCAAGCCAAAGAGAGCGATAACGTAATCATCGCCAAAATATATTAATTTTTTCACTAACCTTCTCAGAATTCTTCCGATGACACTCCTGTAACATCATATTACAACATACATATACAGTTTGTTCGAAAATGTGCATATTTAGCCATAAAAAAACGTGGTTATACAATGACAATACTAGCAAAACTAGCCTGAAAATGTCGGTCGCCCTCTTTCACAGTGATCTTGTCTCATGGATATCTATTCATAAACTTGACTAAAAAAATATAAGTTGGACAGCTATCGAAAGACAAATTAGTTCTTTATGCAATCGCGGAATTACATTTCTAAAATTATCCTTACTGTGCAATACAGGGTTCGCCAAGCAAAGCTATAGCAAACAAGATGGCGGAACGTGCGTTTAACATTTTTCTACAGAACAACGATTTATCATCTTAAATATTTCTTACTATGAGGTGATCTTCCATCGGTATCTTGGGCAATGTATCCTTTCTTGGGTCTAATCTTCATTTGGTCGAAAGATGTCCTCTGTCCGTCGAAATGCCCACTAACGTTCGACCGGGACCCCGAAACGTGCCCGGTGCTTGAAAGTGCATAACAAAGCAATGCCTCAAAATCGCACTAAACGGATCTAAATTGCTATAAAACGGTTCAAATTAACTACCTTATGATGCTGTTAACCTCTAACGAGCCTCTACCCCGGGTCCGGGAGCACCCCCCACCCCCCCCCACACTGATTAGCATAGCTAGCATAGCTTCACAAGTAGATAGTAGCATCTAAATATCATTAAATCACAAGTCCAAGACACCAGATGAAAGATACAGATCTTGTGAATAAACCCATCATTTCTGTTTTTTTAAATGTTTTACAGGGAAGACACAATATGTAAATCTATTAGCTAACCACGTTAGCAAAATACACCATCTTTCTTTGTCCACCATTTTCTCTCTCCACCACTAGCTATCACCAATTCGGCTAAACTAAGATATTGATAGCCACAAACCAAGAAAACACTCATCAGATGACAGTCTGATAACATATTTATGGTATAGGATAGGTGTTGTTAGAAAAAAGTGCATATTTCAGGTAGAAATCACAGTTTACAATTGCACCGACCATCACAAATCGACTAGAATTACTAGATAGAGCAACGTGTATGACCAATTTACTCATCATAAAACATTTCATAAAAATAGACAAAGCATAGCAATGGAAAGACACAGTTCTTGTGATTTCAGACCATATTTCAGATTTTCTAAGCGTTTTTCAGCGAAAACACAATAAATCGATAAGTTAGCATACCACATGTGCAAACGTTACCAGAGCATCGATTCCAGCCAAAGAGCGCTATAACGTAATCACCGCCAAAATATATTAATTTTTTCACTAACCTTCTCAGAATTCTTCCGATGACACTCCTGTAACATCATTTTACAACATACATATACAGTTTGTTCGAAAATGTGCATATTTAGCCATACAAAACCGTGGTTACACAATGAAAATACTAGGAAATCAAGCCTCAAAATGTCTGACGTCATCTTTCAGAGTGATCTAGTTTAATTGAAAGCTAATCATATACTTGACTAAAAAATACAGGGTTGACAGGAATCGAAAGACAAATTAGTTCTTAATGCAACCGCTGACTTACATTTTTAAAATTATCCTTACTTTTCAATACAGGGTTCGCCAAGTGACGCGATAACAAACAAAATGGCGAAATATGCGTTTAAAATATTTCGACAGAACAACGATTTATCATATTAAATATTGCTTACTTTGAGCTGTTCTTCCATCAGATTCTTGGGCAATGTATCCTTTCTATGTTGTAATCTTCTTTTGGTCGATAGATGTCCTCTGTCCTTCGAAATATCCACTAACGATCGAACGGGACCCCAAAACGTGTCCAAAGTTTCAGAGTGCACAACAAACAAATTCCTCAAAATCGCACTAAACGGATATAAATTGCTATAAAACGGTTCAAATTAACTACATTATGATGTTTTTAACAACTATAACGACTAAAAACATGACCGGAGAAATATTACTCTCTAAACAACGATTTGGAAGGAGGCAGGTCTGATGTCCATGTTGCGCACGACGCAGGAAGAGAGCGGTACTTGCACGTTTTCGTTTTCGTGTTTTATAGTGGCTGTGATTGTGCAATCGATTCCATTCAAAACGTGATGACGTACAGACACCCAGAGGAAGACGTAGGCAGTGTCGGTTTCTTCATAGCATTCACTGTCGCCTTAAAAACAGACTCCAGATCAGGGGTAAAAATTTCTGAAATCTGACCCCTGTCATGAAAAGTGCTGTAGATATTGTTCTGTACCACTCAGAGACAAAATTCCAACGGCTATAGAAACTAGAAAGTGTTTTCTATCCAATAATAACAATAATATGCATATTGTACGATCAAGAATTTAGCACGAGGCAGTTTAATTTGGAGACCCAAATATGCTAATGCGGAACAGCACCCCCTATAGTTCCAAGAAGTTAACACCTATAACGGGTAAAAACATGACAGGAGAAATATTACTGGCTAAACAACAGGTTGGAAGGAGGCGAGTCCGATGTCCTTCTCGCGCAAGACGCAGGCAGCAAAGGGAAGCTACTTCCGGTATTTGTTGATTTATAGATGCACTGATTGCGCAATCGACCCCATTCAAATCGTCATCACGCACTGACATCCAGGGGAAGACGTAAGAAGTGTCTGTTTCTCCATAGCGTGTACACGGACCTTTAAACTGACTCCAGATCAGGTGCCAAGATGTCTGAAATCTGACTCCCTATCATGAAAAGTGCTGTAGATTGAGTTCTGTTTCACTCAGAGACAAAATTCCAACGGCTATAGAAACTACAGAGTGTTTTCTATCCAATAATAGTAATAATATATATATTGTACGAGCAAGAATTGAGTAGGAAGCCGTTTGATCTGTAATGCAAATTATGCTAATGAGAAAACAGCACCCCCTATAGTCGCAAGAAGTTAACCAATACGTTTTTATGTGAGGCTGCCAGTAAGTTACAGTGTAACAGACGTTGTGAGCTAGCTAACGGTAACGTTAACGGTGTCTTTTAATTTCAACATAAGTTATGTGGCGATGATATCTAGTTAACGTTGTATTTAATGTAGTTTTACTATCTGTGCCAGGCTATAAATGACACAAATGATATCTAGTTAACGTTGTATTTAATGTAGTTTTACTATCTGTGCCAGGCTATAAATGACACAAATGATATCTAGTTAACGTTGTATTTAATGTAGTTTTACTATCTGTGCCAGGCTATAAATGACACAGATTATATCTAGTTAACGTTGTATTTAATGTAGTTTTACTATCTGTACCAGGCTATAAATGACACAGATTATATCTAGTTAACGTTGTATTTAATGTAGTTTTACTATCTGTACCAGGCTATAAATGACACAAATGATATCTAGATAACGTTGTATTTAATGTAGTTTTACTATCTGTACCAGGCTATAAATGACACAGATGATATCTAGTTAACGTTGTATTTAATGTAGTTTTACTATCTGTACCAGGCTATAAATGACACAGATGATATCTAGTTAACGTTGTATTTAATGTAGTTTTACTATCTGTACCAGGCTATAAATGACACAAATGATATCTAGATAACGTTGTATTTAATGTAGTTTTACTATCTGTGCCAGGCTATAAATGAGACAGATGACGTAACATCAGACACATATCTTTTCATACTCAGTTGTTTTCATTCAGTAGCCGTTGTAAAACAGTTATCAGTAGGTCATGTGTAGAAAAGGTGACAGTGTTGATCACAGCTTTCTGCTTTCCATGTAGAGGTTTTGGCAAAAAACTATACATTTGATTATTTTGTCAGTAATGGCTGCAAAAATTGGAAAAAAGCTTTGTTTATCTTTGTCAAACATGAGATGAACACAAACACACAGAGACAGTGTTGTGGCATGGCAAAGCTACCAGGCAACTAGCAATCATGGGAACATTGGTCAGATTTTAACATCTGCCCATGCTAGTGATATTGCAGAGAGAAGGGAGTATCTGAGGAGAATTGTTGTGGTCACATCAATGTTAGGAAGACAGGGACTCTGTTTCCGTGACAATGATGAATCTAGTGAAAGCACAAATAGAGGGAACTTTCTAGAATGTATGGAGCTTTTGAAGGAGTTTGACCCTTTCTGGCAAAGGTACAAGACTCCATCAAATGTGACGTATCTCCAGAATTTAGTAGCAAATAGGAGGTTCACTTTGATGCGTCCACCACAAAATAAGAATCAAAAGAGAGAAGCAGTTCTGTAATATAGGATGTAATATTTGGAGGGAGGAGTAGAGCATGACCAAGAGGTGTTCTGTACCTGTCTGTCCAGGAGGGAGGAGAGTAGAGCAGGACCAAGAGGTGTTCTGTACCTGTCTGTCTAGGAGGGAGGAGAGTAGAGCAGGACCAAGAGGTGTTCTGTACCTGTCTGTCCAGGAGGGAGGAGAGTAGAGCAGGACCAAGAGGTGTTCTGTACCTGTCTGTCTAGGAGGGAGGAGGAGAGTAGAGCAGGACCAAGAGGTGTTCTGTACCTGTCTGTCCAGGAGGGAGGAGAGTAGAGCAGGACCAAGAGGTGTTCTGTACCTGTCTGTCCAGGAGGGAGGAGAGCAGAGCAGGACCAAGAGGTGTTCTGTACCTGTCTGTCCAGGAGGGAGGAGAGTAGAGCAGGACCAAGAGGTGTTCTGTACCTGCCTGTCCAGGAGGGAGGAGAGTAGAGCAGGACCAAGAGGTGTTCTGTACCTGTCTGTCCAGGAGGGAGGAGAGTAGAGCAGGACCAAGAGGTGTTCTGTACCTGTCTGTCCAGGAGGGAGGAGAGTAGAGCAGGACCAAGAGGTGTTCTGTACCTGTCTGTCCAGGAGGGAGGAGAGTAGAGCAGGACCAAGAGGTGTTCTGTACCTGTCTGTCCAGGAGGGAGGAGAGTAGAGCAGGACCAAGAGGTGTACTGTACCTGTCTGTCTAGGAGGGAGGAGGAGAGTAGAGCAGGACCAAGAGGTGTTCTGTACCTGTCTGTCCAGGAGGGAGGAGAGTAGAGCAGGACCAAGAGGTGTTCTGTACCTGTCTGTCCAGGAGGGAGGAGAGCAGAGCAGGACCAAGAGGTGTTCTGTACCTGTCTGTCCAGGAGGGAGGAGAGTAGAGCAGGACCAAGAGGTGTTCTGTACCTGTCTGTCCAGGAGGGAGGAGAGTAGAGCAGGATCAAGAGGTGTTCTGTACCTGTCTGTCCAGGAGGGAGGAGAGTAGAGCAGGACCAAGAGGTGTTCTGTACCTGTCTGTCCAGGAGGGAGGAGAGTAGAGCAGGATCAAGAGGTGTTCTGTACCTGTCTGTCCAGGAGGGAGGAGAGTAGAGCAGGACCAAGAGGTGTTCTGTACCTGTCTGTCCAGGAGGGAGGAGAGTAGAGCAGGACCAAGAGGTGTTCTGTACCTGCCTGTCCAGGAGGGAGGAGAGTAGAGCAGGACCAAGAGGTGTTCTGTACCTGTCTGTCCAGGAGGGAGGAGAGTAGAGCAGGACCAAGAGGTGTTCTGTACCTGTCTGTCCAGGAGGGAGGAGAGTAGAGCAGGACCAAGAGGTGTTCTGTACCTGTCTGTCCAGGAGGGAGGAGAGTAGAGCAGGACCAAGAGGTGTTCTGTACCTGTCTGTCCAGGAGGGAGGAGAGTAGAGCAGGACCAAGAGGTGTTCTGTACCTGTCTGTCCAGGAGGGAGGAGAGTAGAGCAGGACCAAGAGGTGTTCTGTACCTGTCTGTCCAGGAGGGGGGACAAGGCCTGGTGGACCTGGAGAGCAGGGTGGCAAAATTCTGACTCAATGAGGTGTAGAGGATACTGTACCTACTGTCTCTCTCTCTGTCTGTCTCTCTGTCTCTCTCTCTCTCTCTCTCAATTCAATTCAATTAAATTTGCTTTATTGGCATGACGTAACGTTGTACATATTGCCAAAGCTTATTTACAATATAAAATGAGAATCAAAATTGTCAACGGGACAGCAGTAACAACTATAACCAAGTCTCTCTCTCTCTCTCTCTCTCTCTCTCTCTCTCTCTCTCTCTCTCTCTCTCTCTCTCTCTCTCTCTCTCTCTCTCTCTCTCTCTCTCTCAATTCAATTCAATTCAATTCAATTCAAGGGGCTTTATTGGCATGGGAAACATGTGTTAACATTGCCAAAGCAAGTGAGGTAGATAATATACAAAAGTGAAATAAACAATAAAAATGAACAGTAAACATTACACATACAGAAGTTTCAAAACAATAAAGACATGACAAATGTCATATTATATATATGCAGTGTTGTAACAATGTACAAATGGTTAAAGCACACAAGTTAAAATAAATAAACATAAATATGGGTTGTATTTACAATGTTGTTTGTTCTTCACTGGTTGCCCTTTTCTTGTGGCAACAGGTCACAAATCTTGCTGCTGTGATGGCACACTGTGGAATTTCACCCAGTAGATATGGGAGTTTATCATAATTGGATTTGGTTTCGAATTCTTTGTGGATCTGTGTAATCTGAGGGAAATATGTGCCTCTAATATGGTCATACATTGGGCAGGAGGTTAGGAAGTGCAGCTCAGTTTCCACCTCATTTTGTGGGCAGTGAGCACATAGCCTGTCTTCTCTTGAGAGCCATGTCTGCCTACGGCGGCCTTTCTCAATAGCAAGGCTATGCTCACTGAGTCTGTACATAGTCAAAGCTTTCCTTAAGTTTGGGTCAGTCACAGTGGTCAGGTATTCTGCCACTGTGTACTCTCTGTTTAGGGCCAAATAGCATTCTAGTTTGCTCTGTTTTTTTGTTAATTCTTTCCAATGTGTCAAGTAATTATCTTTTTGTTTTCTCATGATTTGGTTGGGTCTAATTGTGCTGCTGTCCTGGGGCTCTGTGGGGTGTGTTTGTGTTTGTGAACAGAGCCCTAGGACCAGCTTGCTTAGGGGACTCTTCTCCAGGTTCATCTCTCTGTAGGTGATGGCTTTGTTATGGAAGGTTTGGGAATCGCTTCCTTTTAGGTGGTTGTAGAATTTAACGGCTCTTTTCTGGATTTTGATAATTAGTGGGTATCGGCCTAATTCTGCTCTGCATGCATTATTTGGTGTTCTACGTTGTACACAGAGGATATTTTTGCAGAATTCTGCATGCAGAGTCTCAATTTGGTGTTTGCCCCATTTTGTGAAATCTTGGTTGGTGAGCGGACCCCAGACCTCACAACCATAAAGGGCAATGGGCTCTATGACTGATTCAAGTATTTTTAGCCAGATCCTAATTTGGTATGTTGAAATTTATGTTCCTTTTGATGGCATAGAATGCCCTTCTTGCCTTGTCTCTCAGATTGTTCACAGCTTTGTGGAAGTTACCTGTGGTGCTGATGTTTAGGCCGAGGTATGTATAGTTTTTTGTGTGCTCTAGGGCAACGGTGTCTAGATGGAATTTGTGGTCCTGGCGACTGGACCTTTTTTTGGAACACCCTTATTTTGGTCTTACTGAGATTTACTGTCAGGGCCCAGGTCTGACAGAATCTGTGCAGAAGATCTAGGTGCTGCTGTAGGCCCTCCTTGGTTGGTGACAGAAGCACCAGATCATCAGCAAACAGTAGACATTTGACTTCGGATTCTAGTAGGGTGAGACCGGGTGCTGCAGACTGTACTAGTGCCCGTGCCAATTCGTTGATATATATGTTGAAGAGGGTGGGGCTTAAGCTGCATCCCTGTCTCACCCCACGACCCTGTGTGAAGAAATGTGTGTGTTTTTTGCCAATTTTAACCGCACACTTGTTGTTTGTGTACATGGATTTTATAATGTTGTATGTTTTACCCCCAACACCACTTTCCATCAATTTGTATAGCAGACCCTCATGCCAAATTGAGTCGAATGCTTTTTTGAAATCAACAAAGCATGAGAAGACTTTGCCTTTGTTTTGGTTTGTTTGGTTGTCAATTAGGGTGTGTAGGGTGAATACATGATCTGTTGTACGGTAATTTGGTAAAAAGCCAATTTGACATTTGCTCAGTACATTGTGTTCATTGAGGAAATGTACGAGTCTGCTGTTAATGATAATGCAGAGTATTTTACCAAGGTTACTGTTGACGCATATTCCACGGTAGTTATTGGGGTCAAATTTGTCTCCACTTTTGTGGATTGGGGTGATCAGTCCTTGGTTCCAAATATTGGGGAAGATGCCAGAGCTAAGGACGATGTTAAAGAGTTTTAGTATAGCCAATTGGAATTTGTTGTCTGTATATTTGATCATTTCATTAAAACTTCTTGCCACTAGGGGGGTGCTATTTCGACATAGCACAAAGGTGTACCCAATGTAAACGGCCTCGTACTCAATTCTTGCTCGTACAATATGCATATTATTCTTACTATTGGATAGAAAACACTCTCTAGTTTCTAAAACCGTTGGAATTATGTCTGTGGGTGAACCAGAACTCTTTCTGCAGCGAAATCCATGACAGGAACTGCGAAGGTCTGAAAATGAAGCTCTGCTCTGAGATCAGTTTTAAGCCCTGTGTGTATCGTATGGATCGACATGAACTGCACCCGCCTTCCCCTGGATGTCAGTAACCAATGAGAAGTGGAATGGGGTCTCTACGTCATTCTCAGAGTTTATAAATGGCCAAGGAGCCTCTCTTTTCGACTTTTGCCTTTACGCAAAGCAGGACCTCAGCATGGCATTTTGGAACGTTCAGTTATCGACCTTAAATATATCCATCTTTAATTTCAATTTGATATAGGTGTTAGAAACATCATAACGAAGTTATTTTAAACCAAGTTATATCATTTTATGTGAGTATATTGCTATTTTCGGAATTTCCTTAGAATTACGTTTTGGGTATTTGGGCATGCGTGACCACATAGCTACTGTTAGCGGCTAATTCCGAAGTTGAAGGCCGACGTTTTACAACCAAGCAAGGATTCTTTTGGACAAAGGACCACTTGGCCAAGATTCTGATGGAAGCTCGTCCAAAAGTAAGAGCTTTTTATGATGTTATTCCGTATTTATGTGTAAAAATGTAAACGGATTTGACCGCAATTATTTCGGCACTAGTCTGGCTGTAGCGCACACTGTATGTCTTGTAACGTTAATTTTAAAAATCTAACTCAGCGATTGCATTAAGAACTAATTTGTCTTTCAATTGCTGTCCAACCTGTATTTTTTTAGTCAAGTTTATGAATAGCTTTCAATAAGATTAGGTGCCTTTCCAAAATGGCGCCGGCCAGAATGCATGCCCTGTTGCTACTGATCTCATTGTATAACCACGGTGTGTGCTGCTAAATATGCACATTTTCGAACAAAACCTATTTGGATTGTGTAATATGATGTTACAGGACTGTCATCTGAAGAATTCTGAGAAGGTTAGTGAAAAAATTAATAGCGTTTGGTGGTTTATAACGTAATTGCTATTTTTGCCTTGAATCAATGCTGCCGTGTGACTGACTATTGTACTAAGCTAAGATAACGCTATATTGTGTTTTCGCTGTAAAACACTTAGAAAATCTGACATATTGTCTATATTCACATGATCTGTGTCTTTCATCTGCGTGTATTTTTAAGAAATGTTTTATGATGAGTAATTAGCTAATACACGATGGTCTCTGTAGTTATTCTAGTCATTTTAGTGATAGTTGTGATGGGGGCTGCAATTGTAAACTATGATTTCTACCTGAAATATGCACATTTTTCTAACAAAACCTATGCTATACAATAAATATGTTATCAGACTGTCATCTGATGAGGTTTGTTTCTTGGTTAGTGGCTATTTATATCTTTATTTGGTCGAATTTGTGATAGCTACTGATGCAGTAAGAAAATGGTGGAGTAAGAAAATGGTTGTCTTTTGCTAACGTGGTTAGCTAATAGATTTACATATTGTGTCTTCCCTGTAAAACATTTTAAAAATCAGAGATGATGGCTTGAATTACAAGATCTGTATCTTTCATTTGGTGTCTTGGACTTGTGATTTCATGAACATTTTATTTTATGATATCCCTGTAACTTTAGGCTAGGCTATGCTAGTCAGCTTTTGTGATGGGGGGGATCCCGGATCCGGGTTAGGGAAGCGTTAGAGGTTTTAAGGATACCATCAACACCACAGTGTCACGTTCCTGACCTGTTTTCTGTTAGTTTGTGTATGTGTTAGCTGGTCAGGACGTGAGTTTGGGTGGGCAGTCTATGTTTTCTGTTTCTATGTTGGTTTAAGGGTGACCTGATATGGCTCTCAATTAGAGGCAGGTGGTTTTCATTTCCTCTGATTGAGAGCCATATTAAGGTAGGTGTTTTCACACTGTTTGTTTGTGGGTGGTTGTCTTCCGTGTCTGTATGTTATTTCGTACCACACGGGACTGTTTCGGTGTGTATGTAGTCTGTTCCTGTTCGTGCGTTCTTCGTGTCTATGTAAGTTCTCATGTTTAGGTCAGTCTACGTCGTTTGTTATTTTGTATCATTTCAAGTGTAGTTCGTGTTCGTTTTTCGTCTTGTCAATAAATTCATTATGTATTCACAACCCGCTGCACCTTGGTTCAATCCCTGCTCCTCCTCTTCGGATGAAGAGGAGGAGGACAGCCGTTACACAGGCCTTTTTGGGTTGGAGGGTTTTTATTTTGTCCTGTAACTCATTCAAGGTAATTGGAGAATCCAGTGGGTTCTGGTAGTCTTTAATTGTTGATTCTAGGATTTGTATTTGATCATGTATATGTTTTTGCTCTTTATTCTTTGTTATAGAGCCAAAAAGATTGGAGAAGTGGTTTACCCATACATCTCCATTTTGGATAGATAATTCTTCGTGTTTGTTTAGTGTTTCCAATTTTCCCAGAATTGGTTAGAGTCTATGGATTCTTCAATTACATTGAGCTGATTTCTGACATACTGTTCCCTCTTTTTCCGTAGTGTATTTCTGTATTGTTTTAGTGATTCACCATAGTGAAGGCGTAGACTCAGGTTTTCCGGGTCTCTATGTTTTTGGTTGGACAGGTTTCTCAATTTATTTCTTAGATTTTTGCATTCTTCATCAAACCATTTGTCATTGTTGTTCATTTTCTTCGGTTTTCTATTTGAGATTTTTAGATTTGATAGGGAAGCTGAGAGGTCAAATATACTGTTAAGATTTTCTACTGCCAAGTTTACACCTTCACTATTGCAGTGGAACGTTTTACCCAGGAAGTTGTCTAAAAGGGATTGGATTTGCTGTTGCCTAATTGTTTTTTGGTGGTTTCCAAACTACATTCCTTCCATCTATAGCATTTCTTAATGTTACTCAGTTCCTTTGGCTTTGATGCCTCATGATTGAGTATTGCTCTGTTCAAGTAGACTGTAATTTTGCTGTGATCTGATAGGGGTGTCAGTGGGCTGACTGTGAACGCTCTGAGAGACTCTGGGTTGAGGTCAGTGATAAAGTAGTCTACAGTGCTACTGCCAAGAGATGAGCTATAGGTGTACCTACCATAGGAGTCCCCTCGAAGCCTACCATTGACTATGTACATACCCAGCGTGCGACAGAGCTGCAGGAGTTGTGACCCGTTTTTGTTGGTTATGTTGTCATAGTTGTGCCTAGGGGGGCATATGGGGGAGGGAATGCTGTCACCTCCAGGCAGGTGTTTGTCCCCCTGTGTGCTGAGGGTGTCAGGTTCTTGTCCAGTTCTGGCATTTAGGTCGCCACAGACTAATACATGTCCCTGGGCCTGGAAATGATTGATTTCCCCCTCCAGGATGGAGAAGCTGTCTTCATTAAAATATGGGGATTCTAGTGGGGGGATATAGGTAGCACACAGGAGGACATTTTTCTCTGTTAAGATAATTTCCTTTTGAATTTCTAGCCAAATGTAAAATGTTCCTGTTTTGATTAATTTAATGGAGTGAGTTAGGTCTGCTCTATACCAAATTAGCATTCCCCCTGAGTCCCTTCCCTGTTTCACACCTGGTAGTTTGGTGGATGGGACTACCAGCTCTCTGTAACCTAGAGGGCAACCAGTGAGTCCGTCTCCTCTATACCAGGTTTCTTGCAGGATGACAATGTCTGCATTACCGATTTCTTTGGTGAAGTCCGGGTTCCTGCTCTTTAGGCCAAAGGCAGATGACCTCAGGCCTTGGATATTCCAGGATGATATAGTGAAGGCTTTTTGTTCCATAAAGTGTCCAATGTTGTTGGTCATGGTTTGGCCTCAGGCCAGTAAGTGTGAGCAGAGCCTGCTGAGCATCTGGTACATGCCGTTGGCTTGGGCGAGTGTAAGAGTGGGGGTTGGGCCTGTTTGCCCGCTCACTACCTGGGCGTATGTGTGACTTCCTTGTTGATGCCCTCTTTGATGGGGGTGGGGTGCATGGGGTGGGCAGGAGTGGCATAGGTCTGATCTGAGGGGGCCTAAATGGGGTGTGGGCATGGTTGATGTGGGGGGGTGTTGATTGGTTGGGGTGGGGGTGTGGATGTGTCTGGGGGTGCTGTGGTCTGGATGTAAGTCCTCTTGGCGTGGGTCCTCTATGTGTAGGTCCAGGGGGGGGTCCTGAAGTTCTTGGAGGTTGTCTCGCTGGTCTGGGTGGGGTGTCTATTGATCTGTTGCTCCTGTGTGAAGTGTTGGGGCTGCGTTTGAGAGCGATGTCCTTTAGAGTCCGGGCAAAGGTGGGCACTGCTGCCTTGTAGAGGTGGACCTGGTCATAGAGGCTGTTCAAGTCCAGGGTGGAGTGGTGGGCCAGAAAGACATTTGGTTTTGAGGCACAGTCACGGGAAATGCTTGCGTTTACCCGCTGTATTGTAGCAGGGTGGAAGTCTTTTCATGGTAGCAGGGTGGAGATAACCACTTGTGCGTTGGGGAAAGTAGAAGAAGCTTTTTCAATCACTCCCTTCAGTGCTGTGGCCACCCTTTCCTGCTGTGCTCTCAGGTCGTTTGTGCCTGTGTGTATTATTATGTGGCTAGGTGAGCCTAGTTTGTCCTCAGACAGAAGGTCTAGTGTTTGGACACCAGAGTTTAGACACACTGTGTTTGGGAAAAAGTTTTTTTTCTTCTATAAATTTCCCATTTGAGTCCATAAGGAGGACAATCTGTGTCTTGTGTTTGTCCTCAGTGGGTGTGGGGGGGTTGTCAGGAGGGCTATCAGGGTGGCTGACAGGGGGGGTGCTCAGAGGGAGTGAGAGCTGCTGGGCTTGGGGTTTTTCTTTTGTCTGTTCTGCTGTGATGTCGACTCTATGGTCAGGGTCTGGTGTGGACTGTTCTGCTGTGGTGTCGAGACTTGTCGGGTGCTGAGGTGGGCTGTTCTGCTGGCGTCTCTGTGGGGATGGCCACCTCCCTAGTGGGTTGTTATCTGTCACATGCCATCCCCCTCCACCTCTCCTCCAGCAGTCTGATCCTCTCCTCCATCCCCCTATCCCTCTCCTCCAGCAGTCTGATCCTCTCCTCTAGTGCTCTGTTCTGCTCCTGTCCTGCTCCTGTCCTGCTCCTGTTCTGCCCTCTGTCGGTCCCTCTCTCTCTCTCCCTCTGTCGGTCTCTCTCTCTCTCTCCCTCTGTCGGTCTCTCTCTCTCTCTCCCTCTGTCGGTCCCTCTCTCTCTCTCCCTCTGTCGGTCCCTCTCTCTCTCTCCCTCTGTCGGTCCCTCTCTCTCTCTCCCTCTGTCGGTCCCTCTCTCTCTCTCCCTCTGTCGGTCCCTCTCTCTCTCTCCCTCTGTCGGTCCCTCTCTCTCTCTCCCTCTGTCGGTCCCTCTCTCTCTCTCCCTCTGTCGGTCCCTCTCTCTCTCTCCCTCTGTCGGTCCCTCTCTCTCTCTCCCTCTGTCGGTCACTCTGTCTCTCTCCCTCTGTCGGTCACTCTGTCTCTCTCCCTCTGTCGGTCACTCTGTCTCTCTCCCTCTGTCGGTCACTCTGTCTCTCTCCCTCTGTCGGTCACTCTGTCTCTCTCCCTCTGTCGGTCACTCTGTCTCTCTCCCTCTGTCGGTCACTCTGTCTCTCTCCCTCTGTCGGTCACTCTGTCTCTCTCCCTCTGTCGGTCTCTCTCTCTCTCTCTCCCTCTGTCGGTCTCTCTGTCTGTCCCTCTCTCCCTCTGTCGGTCTCTCTGTCTGTCCCTCTCTCTGTTTCTCTCTTTCTCTACCTCTGTCTGTCTTTGTTCCTCTCTCTCTCTGTCTCTCTCTCTCTGTCCCTCTCAATTCAATTTCAAATTCAATTCAAATGACTTTATTGACATGGTAAGTTCGTTATTACTTACATTGTCAAAGTATACATATCGAAAAATCAAAATCAAATATATATGTGTATATATATACAAAATATATATATATTTATATATAAATAAATGGTGGGACCAACAGCAATAATAACAGTAGTAGTGAACATGGGATTACCATTAACAACAACTACAACAACAATATTAATCAGAACAACAATAAATTAAAGCAACAGTAGTAGACCAGTGTCAATATGACTTGAGAAGACATATGACCTGGTATGAAAGACAAAACAAAACTAAGCTAAATGGGAAATATTATCAATATTACTTTGCATTTTTCACTGGCTGTCCCTCAGGTTGTGGCAGGAGGACACATATTTGGCTGCCAAAACTGCACATTTTGGCTTTTCACCCAATAAATATTTGATTTTTTCTTCATCTTTTATAGTTTCAAATTCTTTGTATTGAGTTATAATTTTGGGAAAGAAATATGCTCTTAGGTCTGAGTATTTGTCACAGTGTAGTAGGAAATGCACCTCTGTCTCTACCTCTCCTCTGGAGCAGAGTGAGCACAGCCTGTCCTCTCTGGGCAGCCAGGTTTGTCTGTGACGACCGGTCTCTATAGCCAGACGGTGCTCACTGAGTCTGTACCTAGTCAATGTTTTCCTCAGTTTTCTATCAGTCACAGTGGTCAGATAGTCTGCCACCATGTACTGTCTGTTTAGAGCCAAATAGCATTGAAGTTTACTTAGATTTTTTGTGGTGTCTTTCCAATAGGTTATATATTTTTCTTTTTGTTTTGTGATGATTTGGTTGGGCCAGATTTTCTGAGGGCTGTCCCGAGGCTCTATGGGGTTGGTTTGGGTTGGTGAACTGAGCCTCAGAACCAGCTGGCTGAGGGGACTCTTCTCTGGTTTCATCTCTTGACATTGTAGAGCTGTGTGATGGAATGTTTTAGGGTCACTTGTTTTTAGATGGTTGTAAAATTTGATGGCTCTTTTTTCTATTCGAATGAGGAGGGGGTATTGGCCCAATTCTGCCCTACATGCGTTATTTGGAGTTTTTCTTTGTACTTGCAATACAGTCTTGCAAAACTCTGCATGCAATATTTCAGTTGGATGTTTGTCCCATTTAGTAAATTCATTATTAGAGAGTGGACCCCATACTTCACTGCCATATAGAGCAATTGGTTCTATAACTGATTGAAAAATTGAGCCAGATTCTAATTGGAATTTCAATTTTGATGTTCCTTTTAATGGCATAGAATGCTCTTCTTGCTTTGTCTCTCAGCTCATTCACAGCCATGTGAAAGCTACCTGTGTTGCTCATATTTAGTCCTAGATATGTGTAGTTTTTGGTGTGTTCTAATAGAACTGTGTCCAAATAGAATTTATATTTGTCATCCTTATTTCCCGACCTTTTTTGGAATATCATTATTTGTTTTTTTTAGGTTAACGGTCAGAGCCCAGGTCTGACAGAACCTGTGAAGACGATCTAGGTGCTGCTGTAACCCCTCTTTAGTGGGAGACAGCAGCACCAGGTCATCTGCGTACAGCAGACACTTGATTTCAGTGTTGTGTAGGGTGATACCAGGTGCTGCCGATTCTTCTAATATTTTTGCCAATTCATTAATGTAGATGTTAAATAATGTTGGACTTATTGGGCAGCCCCTCTCTCTCTGTCTCTCTCTGTCCCTCTCTCCCTCTGTCCCTCTCTCTCTCTCCCTCTCTCCCCCTCTCTCTCTCTCTCTCTCTCTCTCTCTCTCTCTCTCTCTCTCTCTCTCTCTCTCTCTCTCTCTCTCTCTCTCTCTCTCTCTCTCTCTCTCTCTCTCTCTCTCTCTCTCTCTCTCTCTCTCTCTCTCTCTCTCCAGAGTTATCAGTCTCTCTCCAGTATCAGTGTATCTTCAGACTTACCCAGCATCGTTGTCCCTCCTCTTCAGTACTTTGGAGATGTGAGTAAGACTGTGTCTGAACTGAGAGAGAAACTAGAAGACTTCCTTAAAGGAGAATGGACCAAGATCTCCACTACAGGTGTGTTGAAAACAATAAGAACATCAACTTTAGACCATTGAAAGTTCCCTACTAGTCATATACATGTGGAATATGGTCTGATGATAACATTCCCTCTCTCTGTCAATGTGTTTGTGTGTCTGTAGTGAATATAGTGGAGGTTGTACTGCCTCCAGAGCCCAAGACCAGAGAACAGTTGTTACAATGTGAGTCTCTTTATTGTGAAGTAACTAACAGTCTCTTTTTACTGACACTCCTAACAATCCCTCTAGAAATATATAGCAATAGTAGATCTAATCAAAGACTGGGTATCTATCTGACTCCTCATATTTCTCTGATTTGATCTCTGCTGTGCTCTAATCAAAGACAGGGTAGATACAGTATCTGACTTAACTTATTGTTCTGACTCCCCTCATTGGTCTCTGCTCTGCTCTTCTCCCAGATTCCTGTCAGCTCACACTGGACCCAAACACAGCACACACACTCCTCTCTCTGTCTAAAGGGAACAGAAAGGTGAAACGTACAGACCAAGTCCAACCATATCCTATCCATCCAGACAGATTCACCAACTGGTACCAGGTTCTGTGTAGAGAGGGTCTGTCTGGACGCTGTTACTGGGAGGTGGAGTGGACTGGTGTTGTTAATACAGCAGTCTCATATAAAAACATCAACAGAAAAGGGAAAGGTAATGATGGTGTATTTGGATTCAATAACAAGTCCTGGAGTTTAAGGTGCTCTAGTGATGGTTATTGTTTCAGACACAATAATGTTGTGACTAAAGTCTCAGGCCCTCAGTCCTCCAGAGTAGGAGTGTACCTGGATCACAAGGCAGGTACTCTGTCCTTCTACAGTGTCTCTGACACAATGACCCTCCTCCACAGAGTCCAGACCACATTCACTCAGCCCCTCTATCCTGGGTTTAGGATAAATGGTACTGCTGAGCTGGTTAAACTGTAGTAGAGTCCACATAGATACTAGTCATGCTGGTGTAGTCTATAGCTGAGCTGGTTAAACTATAGTAGGGTCCACATAGATACTAGTCATGCTGGTGTAGTCTATAGCTGAGCTGGTTAAACTGTAGTAGGGTCCACATAGATACTAGTCATGCTGGTGGTGATGGTCCCCAGATGTGATGATTCATTCTGCTCTGTTTTATCTACAATGATTTAACTGATTTGATCTTCAGAAGATGTTATGAATTAAAATTCAATGTATTCATATTTTTGTAATTGCAATGTTTTAATCTTGTACATTTCCATGAATCATGATGTCTGGTGTTGATGTATATTGGTTGTCATTCAGAACCATTGATATGTTTTCTCAGTTGGTTCTCTGTCTCTATGTAATTCTCCTCAGTATCATTGATCAGCTTGTTGGTCCTAATTGATGTGTTCTCTGTCACCTGGAGCTGCATGGAAAATGGTCCAGGAACTAAAGGACAATTCAGGACTAGTCAGCCCACTACAAGCTGGTATCACTTACTTTCTACTAAACTATATGGACTGGTTTCCCAGACACAGATTAATCCTAGTCCTGGACTAAAAAGTATGTTCAATATAGATGTCCAGGAAACCGGCCCTAAATGTGTCATCTTTCATCCTCCCATACTGCTCAGTCCAGCAACATTAAACCTGTCCAGCAGGTGGTGCTATTGACCAAACAATAAAACCAGCAGATATCTTGACTTGCCACTCAGTATATCAGTAATGTTCAGAATAGTACTTTAATATCATTGGAGATTAATGGTCTTTTTAATCCACTATCCAGAGTCAGGAACAGATGAAGTTAGGTCTGCTACTGTTCAGTGATTAAATATGATTTATGGTGATGGGAAATAATAAAAAACACTAAACTTCATCTAGTAATAGTTTTCCTTTGTTATTTATTCCAAGGTGTGTCTTTAACTTGTAAATGTATTGTGTGGAGGTGAGCTAGTGGTGTGGCTGATAGAATAGAATGAAAAGGGAGGAGGGGAGGAAGAGGGGAGGAGTGAAGGGCTGTTCAAGAACCAGATGAGGAAGAGGAAGATGTTCAGGGGAATTACTGGCTCTGTTCCAAATGGTTCCCTATTCCCTACGTAGTGCACTACGGTGCTTCTGACCAGGTCTAAAGTAGTGTTCTACGTAGGGAATAGGGTGTAGATTTATTACAATATCATGCTTTAGTGTTTGGCACAAAAATATATTAGATCTCCACCCCCCCACTTCCTGTCTGTCATCCCCCAGTTCTGTTAAGACTTCCTCTCATTGAACTGGGCCTCATTCTAAATGGTCACTTTGTATTGATAGTCCATACTGGTCTTTACTATGGTTCTACATACAGTACCTGTATTGATAGTCCATACTGGACTTTACTATGGTTCTACATACAGTACCTGTATTGATAGTCCATACTGGACTTTACTATGGTTCTACATACAGTATCTGTATTGATAGTCCATACTGGTCTTTACTATGGTTCTACATACAGTACCTGTATTGATAGTCCATACTGGTCTTTACTTTGGTTCTACATACAGTACCTGTATTGATAGTCCATACTGGTCTTTACTATGGTTCTACATACAGTATCTGTATTGATGGTCCATACTGGGCTTTACTATGGTTCTACATACAGTACCTGTATTGATAGTCCATACTGGTCTTTACTATGGTTCTACATACAGTATCTGTATTGATAGTCCATACTGGTCTTTACTATGGTTCTACATACAGTACCTGTATTGATAGTCCATACTGGTCTTTACTATGGTTCTACATACAGTATCTGTATTGATAGTCCATACTGGTCTTTACTATGGTTCTACATACAGTATCTGTATTAATGGTCCATACTGGGCTTTACTATGGTTCTACATACAGTACCTGTATTGATAGTCCATACTGGTCTTTACTATGGTTCTACATACAGTATCTGTATTGATAGTCCATACTGGTCTTTACTATGGTTCTACATACAGTACCTGTATTGATAGTCCATACTGGGCTTTACTATGGTTCTACATACAGTATCTGTATTGATGGTCCATACTGGGCTTTACTATGGTTCTACATACAGTACCTGTATTGATAGTCCATACTGGTCGTTACTATGGTTCTACATACAGTATCTGTATTGATAGTCCATACTGGTCTTTACTATGGTTCTACATACAGTACCTGTATTGATAGTCCATACTGGGCTTTACTATGGTTCTACATACAGTATCTGTATTGATAGTCCATACTGGTCTTTACTATGGTTCTACATGCAGTACCTGTATTGATAGTCCATACTGGTCTTTACTATGGTTCTACATACAGTACCTGTATCTGTATTGATAGTCCATACTGGTCTTTACTATGGTTCTACATACAGTATCTGTATTGATAGTCCATACTGGTCTTTACTATGGTTCTACATACAGTACCTGTATTGATGAGGGCCTCATCATCCGGCTGCACAAAGAAAGCCAGGGACTGCAGTGTGCTCCAGTCTCCAGCAGAGGGCAGTAAAACCCTATATACTATTCAGGTACATCACTATATACTGTATACTATTCAGGTACATCACTATATACTGTATACTATTCAGGTACAGCACCATATACTGTATACTATTCAGGTACATCACTATATACTGTATACTATTTAGGTTCAGGTACAGCACTATATACTGTATACTATTCAGGTACATCACTATATACTGTATACTATTCAGGTTCAGGTACATCACTATATACTGTATACTATTCAGGTACAGCACTATATACTGTATACTATTCAGGTACATCACTATATACTGTATACTATTCAGGTACATCACTATATACTGTATACTATTCAGGTACATCACTATATACTGTATACTATTCAGGTACATCACTATATACTGTATACTATTCAGGTACATCACTATTTACTGTATACTTTTTAGGTACATCACTATATACTATTCAGGTACATCACTATATGATGTATACTATTCAGGTTCTGGTACATCACTATATACTGTATACTATTCAGGTACAGCACTATATACTGTATACTATTCAGGTTCAGGTACAGCACTATATACTGTATACTATTCAGGTACATCACTATATACTGTATACTATTCAAGTACATCACTATATACTGTATACTATTCAGGTACAGCACTATATACTGTATACTATTCAGGTTCTGGTACAACGCTATATACTGTATACTATTTAGGTACATCAATATATACTGTATACTATTCAGGTTCAGGTACATCACTATATACTATTCAGGTGCAGGTACATCACTGTATACTGTTACTAATAATGAACATGCTTCTTCACAATATAATTTTGGAACTCTGCTGTAAAAATAGCTAACTGACGTCTACAACAGTTTTCAGCTGACGGATGAAGAGCAAGCAGAACATGAACTGGTATTAACCAGATGTATTTATGTCTCCCAGTAGAAACAAACAGATAATGAACTGGTATTAACCAGATGTATTTATGTCTCCCTGTAGAAACAAACAGATAATGAACTGGTATTAACCAGATGTATTTATGTCTCCCAGTAGAAACAAACAGATAATGAACTGGTATTAACCAGATGTATTTATGTCTCCCAGAAGAAACAAACAGATAATGAACTGGTATTAACCAGATGTATTTATGTCTCCCAGTAGAAACAAACAGATAATGAACTGGTATTAACCAGATGTATTTATGTCTCCAGTAGAAACAAACAGATAATGAACTGGTATTAACCAGATGTATTTATGTCTCCCAGTAGAAACAAACAGATAATGAACTGGTATTAACCAGATGTATTTATGTCTCCAGTAGAAACAAACAGAACATGAACTGGTATTAACCAGATGTATTTATGTCTCCAGTAGAAACAAACAGATAATGAACTGGTATTAACCAGATGTATTTATGTCTCCCAGTAGAAACAAACAGATAATGAACTGGTATTAACCAGATGTATTTATGTCTCCCAGTAGAAACAAACAGATAATGAACTGGTATTAACCAGATGTATTTATGTCTCCCAGTAGAAACAAACAGATAATGAACTGGTATTAACCAGATGTATTTATGTCTCCCAGTAGAAACAAACAGATAATGAACTGGTATTAACCAGATGTATTTATGTCTCCCAGTAGAAACAAACAGATAATGAACTGGTATTAACCAGATGTATTTATGTCTCCCAGTAGAAACAAACAGATAATGAACTGGTATTAACCAGATGTATTTATGTCTCCCAGAAGAAACAAACAGATAATGAACTGGTATTAACCAGGTGTATTTATGTCTCCCAGTAGAAACAAACAGATAATGAACTGGTATTAACCAGATGTATTTATGTCTCCCAGTAGAAACAAACAGATAATGAACTGGTATTAACCAGATGTATTTATGTCTCCCAGTAGAAACAAACCGATAATGAACTGGTATTAACCAGATGTATTTATGTCTCCCAGTAGAAACAAACAGATAATGAACTGGTATTAACCAGATGTATTTATGTCTCCCAGTAGAAACAAACAGATAATGACCTGGTATTAACCAGATGTATTTATGTCTCCCAGTAGAAACAAACAGATAATGAACTGGTATTAACCAGATGTATTTATGTCTCCAGAAGAAACAAACAGATAATGAACTGGTATTAACCAGATGTATTTATGTCTCCCAGTAGAAACAAACAGATAATGAACTGGTATTAACCAGATGTATTTATGTCTCCCAGAAGAAACAAACAGATAATGAACTGGTATTAACCAGATGTATTTATGTCTCCCAGAAGAAACAATATATTTGAGAGGAATGTCAGAATGAAACAGAGACTGAGGAATTTATCATGGACTTGAAACTGAAATGTAAATCGTATAATTTCAGTCAAATTGCGGACTTGCTGATACGAGATAATTGTCATGAGGTGAGCGACAAGGGGCTGAGAGACAAGGGGCTGAGAGACAAGGGGCTGAGAGACAAGGGGCTGAGAGACAAGGGGCTGAGACACAAGGGGCTGAGAGACAAGGGGCTGAGAGACAAGGGGCTGAGAGACAAGGGGCTGAGAGACAAGGGGCTGAGAGACAAGGGGCTGAGAGACAAGCGGCTGAGAGACAAGCGGCTGAGAGACAAGTTACTTGGTGAGAATGAATTGACACTAGAAAGAGCAACACAAATGTGTCAAGCTGGAGAGGTGACTCAGAGTCACATACAGTCAATGGACAGTGGTGTTCTAGTGACTCAGAGTCACATACAGTCAATGGACAGTGGTGTTCTTAGTGACTCAGAGTCACATACAGTCAATGGACAGTGGTGTTCTTAGTGACTCAGAGTCACATACAGTCAATGGACAGTGGTGTTCTTAGTGACTCAGAGTCACATACAGTCAATGGACAGTGGTGTTCTTAGTGACTCAGAGTCACATACAGTCAATGGACAGTGGTGTTCTCAGTGACTCAGAGTCACATACAGTCAATGGACAGTGGTGTTCTCAGTGACACAGTATGTAAAGTGGACTATGTTAGCAAAGGAAGAGCTACAGATAAACGGCTAACTGCAGAGGACAGCAGCACAATAAAGGGAACCAGCGCTCCTGCAGCAACTGTGGAGGAGAACACAGACCTCACCAGTACCCAGCATATAGAAAACAGTGTTACAACTGTGGAGGAGAACACAGACCTCACCAGTACCCAGCATATAGAAAACAGTGTTACAACTGTTGAGGAGAACACAGACCTCACCAGTACCCAGCATATAGAAAACAGTGTTACAACTGTGGAGGAGAACACAGACCTCACCAGTACCCAGCATATAGACAACCGTGTTACAACTGTGGAGGAGAACACAGACCTCACCAGTACCCAGCATATAGAAAACAGTGTTACAACTGTGGAGGAGAACACAGACCTCACCAGTACCCAGCATATAGAAAACAGTGTTACAACTGTGGAGGAGAACACAGACCTCACCAGTACCCAGCATATAGACAACAGTGTTACAACTGTGGAGGAGAACACAGACCTCACCAGTACCCAGCATATAGAAAACAGTGTTACAACTGTGGAGGAGGACACAGACCTCACCAGTACCCAGCATATAGAAAACAGTGTTACAACTGTGGAGGAGGACACAGACCTCACCAGTACCCAGCATATAGAAAACAGTGTTACAACTGTGGAGGAGAACACAGACCTCACCAGTACCCAGCATATAGAAAACATTGTTACAACTGTGGAGGAGAACACAGACCTCACCAGTACCCAGCATATAGAAAACAGTGTTACAACTGTGGAGGAGGACACAGACCTCACCAGTACCCAGCATATAGACAACAGTGTTACAACTGTGGAGGAGAACACAGACCTCACCAGTACCCAGCATATAGAAAACAGTGTTACAACTGTGGAGGAGAAGACAGACCTCACCAGTACCCAGCATATAGAAAACAGTGTTACAACTGTGGAGGAGATCACAGACCTCACCAGTACCCAGCATATAGAAAACAGTGTTACAACTGTGGAGGAGAACACAGACCTCACCAGTACCCAGCATATAGAAAACAGTGTTACAACTGTGGAGGAGATCACAGACCTCACCAGTACCCAGCATATAGAAAACAGTGTTACAACTGTGGAGGAGAACACAGACCTCACCAGTACCCAGCATATAGAAAACAGTGTTACAACTGTGGAGGAGGACACAGACCTCACCAGTACCCAGTATATAGACAACAGTGTTACAACTGTGGAGGAGAACACAGACCTCACCAGTACCCAGCATATAGAAAACAGTGTTACAACTGTGGAGGAGAAGACAGACCTCACCAGTACCCAGCATATAGAAAACAGTGTTACAACTGTGGAGGAGATCACAGACCTCACCAGTACCCAGCATATAGAAAACAGTGTTACAACTGTGGAGGAGAACACAGACCTCACCAGTACCCAGCATATAGAAAACAGTGTTACAACTGTGGAGGAGATCACAGACCTCACCAGTACCCAGCATATAGAAAACAGTGTTACAACTGTGGAGGAGAACACAGACCTCACCAGTACCCAGCATATAGAAAACAGTGTTACAACTGTGGAGGAGGACACAGACCTCACCAGTACCCAGCATATAGAAAACAGTGTTACAACTGTGGAGGAGAACACAGACCTCACCAGTACCCAGCATATAGAAAACAGTGTTACAACTGTGGAGGAGGACACAGACCTCACCAGTACCCAGCATATAGACAACAGTGTTACAACTGTGGAGGAGAACACAGACCTCACCAGTACCCAGCATATAGAAAACAGTGTTACAACTGTGGAGGAGAAGACAGACCTCACCAGTACCCAGCATATAGAAAACAGTGTTACAACTGTGGAGGAGATCACAGACCTCACCAGTACCCAGCATATAGAAAACAGTGTTACAACTGTGGAGGAGAACACAGACCTCACCAGTACCCAGCATATAGAAAACAGTGTTACAACTGTGGAGGAGATCACAGACCTCACCAGTACCCAGCATATAGAAAACAGTGTTACAACTGTGGAGGAGAACACAGACCTCACCAGTACCCAGCATATAGAAAACAGTGTTACAACTGTTGAGGAGAACACAGACCTCACCAGTACCCAGCATATAGAAAACAGTGTTACAACTGTGGAGGAGAACACAGACCTCACCAGTACCCAGCATATAGAAAACAGTGTTACAACTGTGGAGGAGGACACAGACCTCACCAGTACCCAGCATATAGAAAACAGTGTTACAACTGTGGAGGAGGACACAGACCTCACCAGTACCCAGCATATAGAAAACAGTGTTACAACTGTGGAGGAGGACACAGACCTCACCAGTACCCAGCATATAGAAAACAGTGTTACAACTGTGGAGGAGAACACAGACCTCACCAGTACCCAGCATATAGAAAACAGTGTTACAACTGTGGAGGAGGACACAGACCTCACCAGTACCCAGCATATAGACAACAGTGTTACAACTGTGGAGGAGAACACAGACCTCACCAGTACCCAGCATATAGAAAACAGTGTTACAACTGTGGAGGAGGACACAGACCTCACCAGTACCCAGCATATAGAAAACAGTGTTACAACTGTGGAGGAGGACACAGACCTCACCAGTACCCAGCATATAGAAAACAGTGTTACAACTGTGGAGGAGGACACAGACCTCACCAGTACCCAGCATATAGAAAACAGTGTTACAACTGTGGAGGAGGACACAGACCTCACCAGTACCCAGCATATAGAAAACAGTGTTACAACTGTGGAGGAGGACACAGACCTCACCAGTACCCAGCATATAGAAAACAGTGTTACAACTGTGGAGGAGGACACAGACCTCACCAGTACCCAGCATATAGAAAACAGTGTTACAACTGTGGAGGAGGACACAGACCTCACCAGTACCCAGCATATAGACAACCGTGTTACAACTGTGGAGGAGGACACAGACCTCACCAGTACCCAGCATATAGAAAACAGTGTTACAACTGTGGAGGAGGACACAGACCTCACCAGTACCCAGCATATAGACAACCGTGTTACAACTGTGGAGGAGGACACAGACCTCACCAGTACCCAGCATATAGAAAACAGTGTTACAACTGTGGAGGAGAACACAGACCTCACCAGTACCCAGCATATAGAAAACAGTGTTACAACTGTGGAGGAGAACACAGACCTCACCAGTACCCAGCATATAGAAAACAGTGTTACAACTGTGGAGGAGAACACAGACCTCACCAGTACCCAGCATATAGAAAACAGTGTTACAACTGTGGAGGAGAACACAGACCTCACCAGTACCCAGCATATAGAAAACAGTGTTACAACTGTGGAGGAGAACACAGACCTCACCAGTACCCAGCATGTAGAAAACAGTGTTACAACTGTGGAGGAGAACACAGACCTCACCAGTACCCAGCATGTAGAAAACAGTGTTACAACTGTGGAGGAGAACACAGACCTCACCATTACCCAGCATATAGAAAACAGTGTTACAACTGTGGAGGAGAACACAGACCTCACCTGTACCCAGCATGTAGAAAACAGTGTTACAACTGTGGAGGAGAACACAGACCTCACCAGTACCCAGCATGTAGAAAACAGTGTTACAACTGTGGAGGAGAACACAGACCTCACCAGTACCCAGCATGTAGAAAACAGTGTTACAACTGTGGAGGAGGACACAGACCTCACCAGTACCCAGCATATAGAAAACAGTGTTACAACTGTGGAGGAGGACACAGACCTCACCAGTACCCAGCATATAGACAACCGTGTTACAACTGTGGAGGAGGACACAGACCTCACCAGTACCCAGCATATAGAAAACAGTGTTACAACTGTGGAGGAGAACACAGACCTCACCAGTACCCAGCATATAGAAAACAGTGTTACAACTGTGGAGGAGGACACAGACCTCACCAGTACCCAGCATATAGACAACCGTGTTACAACTGTGGAGGAGGACACAGACCTCACCAGTACCCAGCATGTAGAAAACAGTGTTACAACTGTGGAGGAGGACACAGACCTCACCAGTACCCAGCATATAGACAACCGTGTTACAACTGTGGAGGAGGACACAGACCTCACCAGTACCCAGCATATAGAAAACAGTGTTACAACTGTGGAGGAGAACACAGACCTCACCAGTACCCAGCATATAGAAAACAGTGTTACAACTGTGGAGGAGGACACAGACCTCACCAGTACCCAGCATATAGACAACAGTGTTACAACTGTGGAGGAGGACACAGACCTCACCAGTACCCAGCATATAGAAAACAGTGTTACAACTGTGGAGGAGAACACAGACCTCACCAATACCCAGCATATAGACAACAGTGTTACAACTGTGGAGGAGGACACAGACCTCACCAGTACCCAGCATATAGACAACAGTGTTACAACTGTGGAGGAGAACACAGACCTCACCAGTACCCAGCATATAGAAAACAGTGTTACAACTGTGGAGGAGGACACAGACCTCACCAGTACCCAGCATATAGAAAACAGTGTTACAACTGTGGAGGAGAACACAGACCTCACCAGTACCCAGCATATAGACAACCGTGTTACAACTGTGGAGGAGAACACAGACCTCACCAGTACCCAGCATATAGAAAACAGTGTTACAACTGTGGAGGAGAACACAGACCTCACCAGTACCCAGCATATAGACAACAGTGTTACAACTGTGGAGGAGAACACAGACCTCACCAGTACCCAGCATATAGAAAACAGTGTTACAACTGTGGAGGAGAACACAGACCTCACCAGTACCCAGCATATAGACAACAGTGTTACAACTGTGGAGGAGAACACAGACCTCACCAGTACCCAGCATATAGAAAACAGTGTTACAACTGTGGAGGAGAACACAGACCTCACCAGTACCCAGCATATAGAAAACAGTGTTACAACTGTGGAGGAGAACACAGACCTCACCAGTACCCAGCATATAGACAACAGTGTTACAACTGTGGAGGAGAACACAGACCTCACCAGTACCCAGCATATAGAAAACAGTGTTACAACTGTGGAGGAGAACACAGACCTCACCAGTACCCAGCATATAGACAACAGTGTTACAACTGTGGAGGAGGACACAGACCTCACCAGTACCCAGCATATAGAAAACAGTGTTACAACTGTGGAGGAGAACACAGACCTCACCAGTACCCAGCATATAGACAACAGTGTTACAACTGTGGAGGAGAACACAGACCTCACCAGTACCCAGCATATAGAAAACAGTGTTACAACTGTGGAGGAGAACACAGACCTCACCAGTACCCAGCATATAGAACACAGTGTTACAACTGTGGAGGAGGACACAGACCTCACCAGTACCCAGCATATAGACAACAGTGTTACAACTGTGGAGGAGAACACAGATCTCACCAGTACCCAGCATATAGAAAACAGTGTTACAACTGTGGAGGAGAACACAGACCTCACCAGTACCCAGCATATAGACAACCGTGTTACAACTGTGGAGGAGAACACAGACCTCACCAGTACCCAGCATATAGAAAACAGTGTTACAACTGTGGAGGAGAACACAGACCTCACCAGTACCCAGCATATAGAAAACAGTGTTACAACTGTGGAGGAGAACACAGACCTCACCAGTACCCAGCATATAGAAAACAGTGTTACAACTGTGGAGGAGAACACAGACCTCACCAGTACCCAGCATATAGAAAACAGTGTTACAACTGTGGAGGAGGACACAGACCTCACCAGTACCCAGCATATAGACAACAGTGTTACAACTGTGGAGGAGAACACAGACCTCACCAGTACCCAGCATATAGAAAACAGTGTTACAACTGTGGAGGAGGACACAGACCTCACCAGTACCCAGCATATAGAAAACAGTGTTACAACTGTGGAGGAGGACACAGACCTCACCAGTACCCAGCATATAGAAAACAGTGTTACAACTGTGGAGGAGGACACAGACCTCACCAGTACCCAGCATATAGAAAACAGTGTTACAACTGTGGAGGAGGACACAGACCTCACCAGTACCCAGCATATAGACAACAGTGTTACAACTGTGGAGGAGGACACAGACCTCACCAGTACCCAGCATATAGACAACCGTGTTACAACTGTGGAGGAGGACACAGACCTCACCAGTACCCAGCATATAGAAAACAGTGTTACAACTGTGGAGGAGGACACAGACCTCACCAGTACCCAGCATATAGACAACAGTGTTACAACTGTGGAGGAGGACACAGACCTCACCAGTACCCAGCATATAGACAACAGTGTTACAACTGTGGAGGAGGACACAGACCTCACCAGTACCCAGCATATAGAAAACAGTGTTACAACTGTGGAGGAGGACACAGACCTCACCAGTACCCAGCATATAGACAACAGTGTTACAACTGTGGAGGAGGACACAGACCTCACCAGTACCCAGCATATAGACAACAGTGTTACAACTGTGGAGGAGAACACAGACCTCACCAGTACCCAGCATATAGACAACCGTGTTACAACTGTGGAGGAGAACACAGACCTCACCAGTACCCAGCATATAGAAAACAGTGTTACAACTGTGGAGGAGAACACAGACCTCACCAGTACCCAGCATATAGAAAACAGTGTTACAACTGTGGAGGAGGACACAGACCTCACCAGTACCCAGCATATAGAAAACAGTGTTACAACTGTGGAGGAGGACACAGACCTCACCAGTACCCAGCATATAGAAAACAGTGTTACAACTGTTGAGGAGAACACAGATCTCACCAGTACCCAGCATATAGAAAACAGTGTTACAACTGTGGAGGAGAACACAGACCTCACCAGTACCCAGCATATAGAAAACAGTGTTACAACTGTGGAGGAGGACACAGACCTCACCAGTACCCAGCATATAGAAAACAGTGTTACAACTGTGGAGGAGGACACAGACCTCACCAGTACCCAGCATATAGAAAACAGTGTTACAACTGTGGAGGAGAACACAGACCTCACCAGTACCCAGCATATAGACAACAGTGTTACAACTGTGGAGGAGGACACAGACCTCACCAGTACCCAGCATATAGAAAACAGTGTTACAACTGTGGAGGAGAACACAGACCTCACCAGTACCCAGCATATAGACAACAGTGTTACAACTGTGGAGGAGGACACAGACCTCACCAGTACCCAGCATATAGAAAACAGTGTTACAACTGTGGAGGAGAACACAGACCTCACCAGTACCCAGCATATAGACAACAGTGTTACAACTGTGGAGGAGGACACAGACCTCACCAGTACCCAGCATATAGAAAACAGTGTTACAACTGTGGAGGAGAACACAGACCTCACCAGTACCCAGCATATAGACAACAGTGTTACAACTGTGGAGGAGGACACAGACCTCACCAGTACCCAGCATATAGAAAACAGTGTTACAACTGTGGAGGAGAACACAGACCTCACCAGTACCCAGCATATAGACAACAGTGTTACAACTGTGGAGGAGGACAAGGACCTCACCAGTACCCAGCATATAGACAACCGTGTTACAACTGTGGAGGAGGACACAGACCTCACCAGTACCCAGCATATAGACAACAGTGTTACAACTGTGGAGGAGGACACAGACCTCACCAGTACCCAGCATATAGAAAACAGTGTTACAACTGTGGAGGAGGACACAGACCTCACCAGTACCCAGCATATAGACAACCGTGTTACAACTGTGGAGGAGAACACAGACCTCACCAGTACCCAGCATATAGAAAACAGTGTTACAACTGTGGAGGAGAACACAGACCTCACCAGTACCCAGCATATAGAAAACAGTGTTACAACTGTGGAGGAGGACACAGACCTCTCACAAGGTTCAGGTTGTCATAGTAAATTTTCAGGGACATAACAGGGGATAAATACTACTCAAAGCTAGACGCCTCATCAGGGTTTTGGCAGATCAGTCTAGACAAGGAAGCAGTATGATACTAGGCGGTGTCCAGATGCCTCTAAAGCAGGTTTAGGTGCTGTGTTGTTACAGCAGTATGATACTAGGTGGTGTCCAGATGCCTCTAAAGCAGGTTTAGGTGCTGTGTTGTTACAGCAGTATGATACCAGGTGGTGTCCAGATGCCTCTAAAGCAGGTTTAGGTGCTGTGTTGTTACAGCATTATGACACCAGGTGGTGTCCAGATGCCTCTAAAGCAGGTTTAGGTGCTGTGTTGTTACAGCAGTATGATACTAGGTGGTGTCCAGATGCCTCTAAAGCAGGTTTAGGTGCTGTGTTGTTACAGCAGTATGATACTAGGTGGTGTCCAGATGCCTCTAAAGCAGGTTTAGGTGCTGTGTTGTTACAGCAGTATGATACTAGGTGGTGTCCAGATGCCTCTAAAGCAGGTTTAGGTGCTGTGTTGTTACAGCAGTATGATACTAGGTGGTGTCCAGATGCCTCTAAAGCAGGTTTAGGTGCTGTGTTGTTACAGCAGTATGATACTAGGTGGTGTCCAGATGCCTCTAAAGCAGGTTTAGGTGCTGTGTTGTTACAGCAGTATGATACTAGGTGGTGTCCAGATGCCTCTAAAGCAGGTTTAGGTGCTGTGTTGTTACAGCAGTATGATACTAGGTGGTGTCCAGATGCCTCTAAAGCAGGTTTAGGTACTGTGTTGTTACAGCAGTATGGCACTAGATGGCGCCCAGTCACATATGACTCCAGGGCTCTGACAACTTCTGAGTGGAACTATGATCAGATTGACAAAGAGGCATTGCCACTGTCATATGCATGTGATAAAGTCCATGTGTTTATCTATGGTAAAACAGTGTGGACAGAAACAGATCATATACCTCTGGTTACTATTGTAAAGAAGGTCTAACATACACACCACCAAGGCTACAGAGACTGTCTCTAAAACTCCACAAATATGACTTGCAACTGGAGTACAGACCAGGGAAAGAATTGTTAGTGGCAGACACATTGTCCAGAGCTTTAGACAGCTCAGAACCAAACCAGATATAGGAGCAGGACGACACCATACATGTAAACCTTATCAGAAAGAGTTGCCCGTCTCAGATGAAATGTGGACAGTTATTTCACCTGCTGCTGCAGAAGATGAGTGTTTGTTAAAGGTGATTGAAGACATAACATGCAGGTGGTCTGTACAAGCTGTACCCTTATGGTCAATACAGGGATGAGATATCTGTACTGGAGGGAGTTGACCTATACCCTACCATTATGGTCAATACAGGGATGAGATATCTGTACTGGAGGGAGTTGACCTATACCCTACCATTATGGTCAATACAGGGATGAGATATCTGTACTGGAGGGAGTTGACCTATACCCTACCATTATGGTCAATACAGGGATGAGATATCTGTACTGGAGGGAGTTGACCTATACCCTACCATTATGGTCAATACAGGGATGAGATATCTGTACTGGAGGGAGTTGACCTATACCCTACCATTATGGTCAATACAGGGATGAGATATCTGTACTGGAGGGAGTTGACCTATACCCTACCATTATGGTCAATACAGGGATGAGATATCTGTACTGGATGGAGTTGACCTATACCCTACCATTATGGTCAATACAGGGATGAGATATCTGTACTGGAGGGAGTTGACCTATACCCTACCATTATGGTCAATACAGGGATGAGATATCTGTACTGGAGGGAGTTGACCTATACCCTACCATTATGGTCAATACAGGGATGAGATATCTGTACTGGAGGGAGTTGACCTATACCCTACCATTATGGTCAACACAGGGATGAGATATCTGTACTGGAGGGAGTTGACCTATACCCTACCATTATGGTCAATACAGGGATGAGATATCTGTACTGGAGGGAGTTGACCTATACCCTACCATTATGGTCAATACAGGGATGAGATATCTGTACTGGAGGGAGTTGACCTATACCCTACCATTATGGTCAATACAGGGATGAGATATCTGTACTGGAGGGAGTTGACCTATACCCTACCATTATGGTCAACAGGGATGTGATATCTGTACTGGATGGAGTTGACCTATACCCTACCATTATGGTCAATACAGGGATGAGATATCTGTACTGGAGGGAGTTGACCTATACCCTACCATTATGGTCAATACAGGGATGAGATATCTGTACTGGAGGGAGTTGACCTATACCCTACCATTATGGTCAATACAGGGATGAGATATCTGTACTGGAGGGAGTTGACCTATACCCTACCATTATGGTCAATACAGGGATGAGATATCTGTACTGGAGGGAGGTGACCTATACCCTACCATTGTGGTCAATACAGGGATGAGATATCTGTACTGGAGGGAGTTGACCTATACCCTACCATTATGGTCAATACAGGGATGAGATATCTGTACTGGAGGGAGTTGACCTATACCCTACCATTATGGTCAATACAGGAATGAGATATCTGTACTGGAGGGAGTTGACCTATACCCTACCCTTATGGTCAATACAGGGATGAGATATCTATATCTGTACTGGAGGGAGTTGACCTATACCCTACCATTATGGTCAATACAGGGATGAGATATCTGTACTGGAGGGAGTTGACCTATACCCTACCATTATGGTCAATACAGGGATGAGATATCTGTACTGGAGGGAGTTGACCTATACCCTTCCATTATGGTCAATACAGGGATGAGATATCTGTACTGGATGGAGTTGACCTATACCCTACCATTATGGTCAATACAGGGATGAGATATCTGTACTGGAGGGAGTTGACCTATACCCTACCATTATGGTCAATACAGGGATGAGATATCTGTACTGGAGGGAGTTGACCTATACCCTACCATTATGGTCAATACAGGGATGAGATATCTGTACTGGAGGGAGTTGACCTATACCCTACCTTTATGGTCAATACAGGGATGAGATATCTGTACTGGAGGGAGGTGACCTATACCCTACCATTATGGTCAATACAGGGATGAGATATCTGTACTGGAGGGAGTTGACCTATACCCTACCATTATGGTCAATACAGGGATGAGATATATGTACTGGAGGGAGTTGACCTATACCCTACCATTATGGTCAATACAGGGATGAGATATCTGTACTGGATGGAGTTGACCTATACCCTACCATTATGGTCAATACAGGGATGAGATATCTGTACTGGAGGGAGTTGACCTATACCCTACCATTATGGTCAATACAGGGATGAGATATCTGTACTGGAGGGAGTTGACCTATACCCTACCATTATGGTCAATACAGGGATGAGATATCTGTACTGGAGGGAGTTGACCTATACCCTACCATTATGGTCAATACAGGGATGAGATATCTGTACTGGAGGGAGTTGACCTATACCCTACCATTATGGTCAATACAGGGATGAGATATCTGTACTGGATGGAGTTGACCTATACCCTACCATTATGGTCAATACAGGGATGAGATATCTGTACTGGAGGGAGTTGACCTATACCCTACCATTATGGTCAATACAGGGATGAGATATCTGTACTGGATGGAATTCTGTTTAAGGGTTCATGAATTACAGAACAACATGCTGATCAAAATACACCAGGACCATCTAGGGATGGAAAAGTCAAAACGACGTACAGAAGCAGTGTTATTCTGGCCCAAGATGAATGGTGATATAGAGCAGACAGTCAGAGCCTGTGGAACATGCCAGAAATACAGGTCAAAACAGAGCAAAGAGCCAATGAGGGTTGAGGAAGAAGAGGTATTGAGACCATGGGACCAAGTAGGACTAGATGTCTGTTCTCTGGAGGGAGAGAACCATGTTCTACTGATGGACTCTCATTACCCAGACAGCTTTGCTGAAGGACACTACTGCTAGTCAGCTGATAACTCACATTGAGTCATTCTTTGCTCGTCATGGGGTCTCAGAGGTAGTCCGTACGGACAACACCTCACAGTTCAGCTGATAACTCACATTGAGTCATTCTTTGCTCGTCATGGGGTCTCAGAGGTAGTCCGTACGGACAACACCTCACAGTTCAGCTGTTCAGCTTTCAGTGATTTTGATCAGCTGTAGGGGTTCAAGCATGTCCCCTTCAGCCCACTGTACACACAGTCTAATGGGTTAGAGGAGAACGGTGTCAGAACAGTCAAACTACTGGTTAAGAAAGCTCTGGACTCAAAGACAGATCCGTATCTTGTTAAACTAGAGGGCTACTCCACTAAAACCTGGTCTGTCTCCTGCAGAGCTGTTGTTCAACAGGAAACTCCACACTAGGTTGTCCTCCTAGAAACAGAGCAGCAGGACGAGGTGATTCTTAACAAACGGAGAGGAAAGAGGGAACAGAAAAGGTACTATGACAAAGGGTCCAAGGTGCTCCGTGCACTCAGTCCAAATGATAGGGGGGAAATGCATGATGGGAAAACATGGAGCGTTGAGGCCCGGGTGGTGAAAACAGTGGCAACCAGGTCACATGATGTAATGACACCTGAGGGAGTTCCATACAGGAGAAATAGGAGACACGTGTTCCATGTACCTGAGTGTGAGCAGACAGACAGGCAAGAGATTGACATTACAGGTCAGACCACGTCAGGCCCAGACACTCCTGTATCAGACCCACCAGGGCAGCATGTTGTAATGAGACGGTCAGGTAGAGAATCCCAGACACTCCTGTATCAGACCCACCAGGGCAGCCTGTTGTAATGAGACGGTCAGGTAGAGAAGCCCAGACACTCCTGTATCAGACCCACCAGGGCAGCCTGTTGTATTGAGACGGTAGGTAGAGAAGCCCAGACACTCCTGTATCAGACCCACCAGGGCAGCCTGTTGTAATGAGGTCAGGTAGAGAAGCCCAGACACTCCTGTATCAGACCCACCAGGGCAGCCTGTTGTAATGAGACGGTCAGGTTGAGAAGCCCAGACACTCCTGTATCAGACCCACCAGGGCAGCCTGTTGTAATGAGACGGTCAGGTAGAGAAGCCCAGACACTCCTGTGTCAGACCCACCAGGGCAGCCTGTTGTAATGAGACGGTCAGGTAGAGAAGCCCAGACACTCCTGTATCAGACCCACCAGGGCAGCCTGTTGTAATGAGACGGTCAGGTAGAGAAGCCCAGACACTCCTGTGTCAGACCCACCAGGGCAGCCTGTTGTAATGAGACGGTCAGGTAGAGAAGCCCAGACACTCCTGTATCAGACCCACCAGGGCAGCCTGTTGTAATGAGACGGTCAGGTAGAGAAGCCCAGACACTCCTGTATCAGACCCACCAGGGCTGCCTGTTGTAATGAGACAGTCAGGTAGAGAAGCCCAGACACTCCTGTATCAGACCCACCAGGGCAGCCTGTTGTAATGAGACGGTCAGGTAGAGAAGCCCAGACACTCCTGTATCAGACCCACCAGGGCAGCCTGTTGTAATGAGGTCAGGTAGAGAAGCCCAGACACTCCTGTATCAGACCCACCAGGGCAGCCTGTTGTAATGAGACGGTCAGGTAGAGAAGCCCAGACACTCCTGTATCAGACCCACCAGGGCAGCCTGTTGTAATGAGACGGTCAGGTAGAGAAGCCCAGACACTCCTGTATCAGACCCACCAGGGCAGCCTGTTGTAATGAGGTCAGGTAGAGAAGTCCAGACACTCCTGTGTCAGACCCACCAGGGCAGCCTGTTGTAATGAGGTCAGGTAGAGAAGCCCAGACACTCCTGTATCAGACCCACCAGGGCAGCCTGTTGTAATGAGACGGTAAGGTAGAGAAGCCCAGACACTCCTGTATCAGACCGACCAGGGCAGCCTGTTGTAATGAGACGGTCAGGTAGAGAAGCCCAGACACTCCTGTATCAGACCCACCAGGGCAGCCTGTTGTATTGAGACAGTCAGGAAGAGAAGCCCAGACACTCCTGTATCAGACCCACCAGGGCAGCCTGTTGTAATGAGACGGTCAGTTAGAGAAGCCCAGACACTCCTGTATCAGACCCACCAGGGCAGCCTGTTGTAATGACACGGTCAGGTAGAGAAGCCCAGACACTCCTGTATCAGACCCACCAGGGCAGCCTGTTGTAATGACACGGTCAGGTAGAGAAGCCCAGACACCCCTGTATCAGACCCACCAGGGCAGCCTGTTGTAATGAGGTCAGGTAGAGAAGCCCAGACACTCCTGTATCAGACCCACCAGGGCAGCCTGTTGTAATGAGACGGGCAGGTAGAGAAGCCCAGACACTCCTGTATCAGACCCACCAGGGCAGCCTGTTGTAATGAGACGGTCAGGTAGAGAAGCCCAAACACTCCTGTATCAGACCCACCAGGGCAGCCTGTTGTAATGAGACGGTCAGGTAGAGAAGCCCAGACACTCCTGTGTCAGACCCACCAGGGCAGCCTGTTGTAATGAGACGGTCAGGTAGAGAAGCCCAGACACTCCTGTATCAGACCCACCAGGGCAGCCTGTTGTAATGAGGTCAGGTAGAGAAGCCCAGACACTCCTGTATCAGACCCACCAGGGCAGCCTGTTGTAATGAGGTCAGGTAGAGAAGCCCAGACACTCCTGTATCAGACCCACCAGGGCAGCCTGTTGTAATGAGACGGTCAGGTAGAGAAGCCCAGACACTCCTGTATCAGACCCACCAGGGCAGCCTGTTGTAATGAGACGGCCAGGTAGAGAAGCCCAGACACTCCTGTATCAGACCCACCAGGGCAGCCTGTTGTAATGAGACGGTCAGGTAGAGAAGCCCAGACACTCCTGTGTCAGACCCACCAGGGCAGCCTGTTGTAATGAGACGGTCAGGTAGAGAAGCCCAGACACTCCTGTATCAGACCCAACAGGGCAGCCTGTTGTAATGAGACGGTCAGGTAGAGAAGCCCAGACACTCCTGTATCAGACCCACCAGGGCAGCCTGTTGTAATGAGACGGTCAGGTAGAGAAGCCCAGACACTCCTGTGTCAGACCCACCAGGGCAGCCTGTTGTAATGAGACGGTCAGGTAGAGAAGCCCAGACACTCCTGTATCAGACCCACCAGGGCAGCCTGTTGTAATGAGACGGTCAGGTAGAGAAGCCCAGACACTCCTGTATCAGACCCACCAGGGCAGCCTGTTGTAATGAGACGGTCAGGGAGAGAAGCCCAGACACTCCTGTATCAGACCCACCAGGGCAGCCTGTTGTAATGAGGTCAGGTAGAGAAGTCCAGACACTCCTGTGTCAGACCCACCAGGGCAGCCTGTTGTAATGAGGTCAGGTAGAGAAGCCCAGACACTCCTGTATCAGACCCACCAGGGCAGCCTGTTGTAATGAGACGGTAAGGTAGAGAAGCCCAGACACTCCTGTATCAGACCGACCAGGGCAGCCTGTTGTAATGAGACGGTCAGGTAGAGAAGCCCAGACACTCCTGTATCAGACCCACCAGGGCAGCCTGTTGTATTGAGACAGTCAGGAAGAGAAGCCCAGACACTCCTGTATCAGACCCACCAGGGCAGCCTGTTGTAATGAGACGGTCAGTTAGAGAAGCCCAGACACTCCTGTATCAGACCCACCAGGGCAGCCTGTTGTAATGACACGGTCAGGTAGAGAAGCCCAGACACTCCTGTATCAGACCCACCAGGGCAGCCTGTTGTAATGAGGTCAGGTAGAGAAGCCCAGACACTCCTGTATCAGACCCACCAGGGCAGCCTGTTGTAATGAGACGGGCAGGTAGAGAAGCCCAGACACTCCTGTATCAGACCCACCAGGGCAGCCTGTTGTAATGAGACGGTCAGGTAGAGAAGCCCAAACACTCCTGTATCAGACCCACCAGGGCAGCCTGTTGTAATGAGACGGTCAGGTAGAGAAGCCCAGACACTCCTGTGTCAGACCCACCAGGGCAGCCTGTTGTAATGAGACGGTCAGGTAGAGAAGCCCAGACACTCCTGTATCAGACCCACCAGGGCAGCCTGTTGTAATGAGGTCAGGTAGAGAAGCCCAGACACTCCTGTATCAGACCCACCAGGGCAGCCTGTTGTAATGAGGTCAGGTAGAGAAGCCCAGACACTCCTGTATCAGACCCACCAGGGCAGCCTGTTGTAATGAGACGGTCAGGTAGAGAAGCCCAGACACTCCTGTATCAGACCCACCAGGGCAGCCTGTTGTAATGAGACGGCCAGGTAGAGAAGCCCAGACACTCCTGTATCAGACCCACCAGGGCAGCCTGTTGTAATGAGACGGTCAGGTAGAGAAGCCCAGACACTCCTGTGTCAGACCCACCAGGGCAGCCTGTTGTAATGAGACGGTCAGGTAGAGAAGCCCAGACACTCCTGTATCAGACCCACCAGGGCAGCCTGTTGTAATGAGACGGTCAGGTAGAGAAGCCCAGACACTCCTGTATCAGACCCACCAGGGCAGCCTGTTGTAATGAGACGGTCAGGTAGAGAAGCCCAGACACTCCTGTATCAGACCCACCATGGCAGCCTGTTGTAATGAGACGGTCAGGTAGAGAAGCCCAGACACTCCTGTATCAGACCCACCAGGGCAGCCTGTTGTAATGAGGTCAGGTATAGAAGCCCAGACACTCCTGTATCAGACCCACCAGTGCAGCCTGTTGTAATGAGACGGTCAGGTAGAGAAGCCCAGACACTCCTGTATCAGACCCACCAGTGCAGCCTGTTGTAATGAGACGGTCAGGTAGAGAAGCCCAGACACTCCTGTATCAGACCCACCAGGGCAGCCTGTTGTAATGAGACGGTCAGGTAGAGAAGCCCAGACACTCCTGTATCAGACCCACCAGGGCAGCCTGTTGTAATGAGAGGGTCAGGTAGAGAAGCCCAGACACTCCTGTATCAGACCCACCAGGGCAGCCTGTTGTAATGAGACGGTCAGGTAGAGAAGCCCAGACACTCCTGTATCAGACCCACCAGGGCAGCCTGTTGTAATGAGACGGTCAGGTAGAGAAGCCCAGACACTCCTGTATCAGACCCACCAGGGCAGCCTGTTGTAATGAGACGGTCAGGTAGAGAAGCCCAGACACTCCTGTATCAGACCCACCAGGGCAGCCTGTTGTAATGAGATGGTCAGGTAGAGAAGCCCAGACACTCCTGTGTCAGACCCACCAGGGCAGCCTGTTGTAATGAGACGGTCAGGTAGAGAAGCCCAGACACTCCTGTATCAGACCCACCAGGGCAGCCTGTTGTAATGAGACGGTCAGGTAGAGAAGCCCAGACACTCCTGTGTCAGACCCACCAGGGCAGCCTGTTGTAATGAGGTCAGGTAGAGAAGCCCAGACACTCCTGTATCAGACCCACCAGGGCAGCCTGTTGTAATGAGACGGTCAGGTAGAGAAGCCCAGACACTCCTGTATCAGACCCACCAGGGCAGCCTGTTGTAATGAGACGGTCAGGTAGAGAAGCCCAGACACTCCTGTATCAGACCCACCAGGGCAGCCTGTTGTAATGAGACGGTCAGGTGAGAAGCCCAGACACTCCTGTATCAGACCCACCAGGGCAGCCTGTTGTAATGAGACGGTCAGGTAGAGAAGCCCAGACACTCCTGTATCAGACCCACCAGGGCAGCCTGTTGTAATGAGACGGTCAGGTAGAGAAGCCCAGACACTCCTGTGTCAGACCCACCAGGGCAGCCTGTTGTAATGAGACGGTCAGGTAGAGAAGCCCAGACACTCCTGTATCAGACCCACCAGGGCAGCCTGTTGTAATGAGACGGTCAGGTAGAGAAGCCCAGACACTCCTGTATCAGACCCACCAGGGCAGCCTGTTGTAATGAGACGGTCAGGTAGAGAAGCCCAGACACTCCTGTATCAGACCCACCAGGGCAGCCTGTTGTAATGAGACGGTCAGGTAGAGAAGCCCAGACACTCCTGTGTCAGACCCACCAGGGCAGCCTGTTGTAATGAGACGGTCAGGTAGAGAAGCCCAGACACTCCTGTATCAGACCCACCAGGGCAGCCTGTTGTAATGAGAGGGTCAGGTAGAGAAGCCCAGACACTCCTGTATCAGACGGTGTGGACCAAAGCGCAGCGTGGAAAGTGTTCTTATTTCAACTGAACACTCATAACAAAAATAACAAAGAGAAATGAACGAAAACCAAAACAGTCCTGTCAGGTGCAATAACACAAAACAGAAAATAACTACCCACAAAGCATCGGTGGGGAAAAGCTACCTAAGTATGGTTCTCAATCAGAGACAACAATAGACAGCTGCCTCTGATTGAGAACCACACACGGCCAAACACACAGAAATACAAAACATAAAAAATGAACATAGAATGCCCACCCAAATCACACCCTGACCAAACCAAAATAGAGACATAAAAAGCTCTCTACGGTCAGGGCGTGACAATGTGGCATATTGTATCGGATCGGACCACTTAGGCGACGCGCAGAGGAGTTGGAGAACACGATACGGCTCCGGTTAACGTGAATAAAGAAGGACTTATGTTTTAAAGAACAGTTGTTTTCTTTAGTATGTTTTAGACAAGAAGATACAACAACCTCCTCTACGCTGATCCTCAATACAGGGGACCCACAAGGGTGTGTACTCAGCCCCCTCCTGTACTCTGATCCTCAATACAGGGGCCCCACAAGGGTGTGTACTCAGCCCCCTCCTGTACTCTGATCCTCAATACAGGGAACCCACAAGGGTGTGTACTCAGCCCCCTCCTGTACTCTGATCCTCAATACAGAGAACCCACAAGGGTGTGTACTCAGCCCCCTCCTCTACGCTGATCCTCAATACAGGGGCCCCACAAGGGTGTGTACTCAGCCCCCTCCTGTACTCCGTGTTCACACATGACTGCGAGGCCACACACGTCTCTAAATCAATCATCAAGTTTGCAGACGACACAACAGTGGTATGTCTGATTACTAACATTGACGAGACAGCCTACAGGGAGGAGGTGAGGGCCCTGGCAGAGTAGGCCAGGAAAATAACCTCTCCCTCAACATCATCAAATCGAAGGAGCTGATCGTAGAAAGGGAACACGTCTTCATCCATATCGATGCTTCAAGTCACACATCACTGACAATCTTAATGGTCCACCCACACAGACAGTGTGATGAAGAAGGCACAACAGCACCTCTTCAACCTCAGGAGGCTGATGAAATGTGGCTCGGCCCATAAGACCCTCACAAACTTTTACAGATGAACCATCGGGAGCATCCTGTCGGGCTGTATCACCACCTGGTACTGCAGGGCTCTCCAGAGGGTGGTGCGTTCAGCCCAACGCATCACCGGGGGCACACTGCCTGCCCTCCAGGACATCTACAGCACCCGGTGTCACAGAAAAGGCCAAGAAGATCATCAAGGATCTCAGCCACCCGAGCCACGGCCTGTTCACCCTGCTTTAGTCACTAGACGACTACCACCCGGTTACTCTACCCTGTCCTGAACTTTAGTCACTGTTACTAGACGACTACCACCCGGTTACTCTACCCTGTCCTGAACTTTAGTCACTGTCACTAGACGGCTACCACCCGGTTACTCTACCCTGTGCTGAACTTTAGTCACTGTCACTATACGACTACCACCCGGTTACTCTACCCTGTCCTGAACTTTAGTCACTGTTACTAGACGACTACCACCCGGTTATTCTACCCTGCACCTTAGAGGCTGCTGCCCTGTGTACATAGTCATGGAATCACTGGTCACTTTAATAATGTGTACTGTTTTACCCACTTCATATGTATATACTGTATTCTAGTCAAGGCCTGTCCTATTTAACTACTACTGTCCACTTCATATGTATATACTGTATTCTAGTCAAGGCCTGTCCTATTTAACTACTACTGTCCACTTCATATGTATATACTGTATTCTAGTCAAGGCCTGTCCTATTTAACTACTACTGTACATATACTATTCTTCAGATATACTACAGATGTACTCCAAATTGTCTATGCATCACATCACAGTACACAGTATATACATATATATATTGAATTAATCATGTAAATATTAATTAACTACACTGCTCAAAAAAATAAAGGGAACACTTAAACAACACAATGTAACTCCAAGTTAATCACACTTCTGTGAAATCAAACTGTCCACTTAGGAAGCAACACTGATTGACAATACATTTCACATGCTGTTGTGCAAATGGAATAGACAAAAGGTGGAAATTATAGGCAATTAGCAAGACACCCCCAATAAAGGAGTGGTTCTGCAGGTGGTGACCACAGACCACTTCTCAGTTCCTATGCTTCCTGGCTGATGTTTGGGTCACTTTTGAATGCTGGCGGTGCTTTCACTCTAGTGGTAGCATGAGACGGAGTCTACAACCCACACAAGTGGCTCAGGTAGTGCAGCTCATCCAGGATGGCACATCAATGCGAGCTGTGGCAAAAAGGTTTGCTGTGTCTGTCAGCGTAGTGTCCAGAGCATGGAGGCGCAACCAGGAGACAGGCCAGTACATCAGGAGACGTGGAGGAGGCCGTAGGAGGGCAACAACCCAGCAGCAGGACCGCTACCTCCGCCTTTGTGCAAGGAGGAGCACTGCCAGAGCCCTGCAAAATGACCTCCAGCAGGCCACAAATGTGCATGTGTCTGCTCAAACGGTCAGAAACAGACTCCATGAGGGTGGTATAAGGGCCCGACGTCCACAGGTGGGGGTTGTGCTTACAGCCCAACATCGTGCAGGACGTTTGGCATTTGCCAGAGAACACCAAGATTGGCAAATTCGCCACTGGCGCCCTGTGCTCTTCACAGATGAAAGCAGGTTCACACTGAGCACATGAGCACATGTGACAGACGTGACAGAGTCTGGAGACGCCGTGGAGAACGTTCTGCTGCCTGAAACATCCTCCAGCATGACCGGTTTGGCGGTGGGTCAGTCATGGTGTGGGGTGGCATTTCTTTGGGGGTCGCACAGCGCTCCATGTGCTCGCCAGAGGTAGTCTGACTGCCATTAGGTACCGAGATGAGATCCTCAGTCCCCTTGTGAGACCATATGCTGGTGCGGTTGGCCCTGGGTTGCTCCTAATGCAAGACAATGCTAGACCTCATGTGGCTGGAGTGTGTCAGCAGTTCCTGCAAGAGGAAGGCATTGATGCTATGGACTGGCCCGCCCGTTCCCCAGACCTGAATCCAATTGAGCACATCTGGGACATCATGTCTCGCTCCATCCACCAACGCCACGTTGCACAAAATCACACATACTGTCCAGGAGTTGGCGGATGCTTTAGTCCAGGTCTGGGAGGAGATCCCTCAGGAGACCATCCGCCACCTCATCAGGAGCATGCCCAGGCGTTGTAGGGAGGTCATACAGTCACGTGGAGGCCACACACACTACTGAGCCTCATTTTGACTTGTTTTAAGGACATTACATCAAAGTTGGATCAGTGTGGTTTTCCACTTTAATTTTGAGTGTGACTCCAAATCCAGACCTCCATGGGTTGATAAATTTGATTTTAATTGATAATTTATGTGTGATTTTGTTGTCAGCACATTCAACTATGTAAAGAAAAAAAGTATTTAATAAGAATATGTCATTCATTCAGATCTAGGATGTGTTATTTTAGTGTTCCCTTTATTTTTTTGAGCAGTGTATATATATCAATGTTTGTCCTAATATTTTCTTTTACTTTCTAGATTTGACCTCTGTGAGCGAGGAACACAAGCATTGTTAAATATTACTGCACTGTTGGATCTAGGAACACAAGCAATGTTAGATATTACTGCACTGTTGGAGCCAGGAACACAAGCAATGTTAGATATTACTGCACTGTTGGAGCCAGGAACACAAGCATTGTTAGATATTACTGCACTGTTGGAGCCAGGAACACAAGCATTGTTAGATATTACTGTACCGTTGGAGCCAGGAACACAAGCAATGTTAGATATTACTGCACTGCTTGAGCCAGGAACACAAGCATTTCACTACACCCACAATAACATCTGATACTGTATATTCATGAATATTCAATCATGAATGAACTGTATACTTCCTCAGGCCTTATTGATTAATTACAACACATAGGTGTATTATAAGGCATTATAAAGGTCATTAAAATAATGATACAGACGTACTTCATAGAAACTGTTACCCTTCAGATATTCTAACAACTCACATTTTAAGATTCATTATGTCATTTGTTCCATGTTAAGGGCTCTAACCTTGGAACAAAACTATTTGTCTCCCTCTTGCTGTTGCATGCAGTTCCTCTCTCTCTTCCTCCATTCCTCTCTCTCTCTCCCTCCCTCCTTCTAACCCCACCCCTCTGGCAGAACCAGGAAGTCCCTCCCCTTCACACACTCTCTTATGTGGAAACGAAACTGATCTGATTCTCTCTGTCGTCTGTCTTTGTGAGAGTGAACAACCGTCAAAATGGCTCAGCAGGGAGTTCTGCTGGACCAGGACCAGTTCTGTTGTTCTGTCTGTCTGGATCTACTGAAGGAGCCGGTCACCATCCCCTGTGGACACAGTTACTGTAGGAGCTGTATTGAGGGCTGCTGGGATCAGGATGTTCTGAAAGGGGTCTATAGCTGTCCTCAGTGCAGACATACCTTCACTCCAAGGCCTACGCTGATGAAAAATAACATGTTGGCTGAGCTGGTGGAGAAACTGAGGAAGACAGGACTCCAGGCTGCTCCCCCTCCTGCTCTGTGCTATGCTGGACCTGGAGATGTGGCGTGTGATTTCTGCACTGGGACCAGAAAGCAGAAAGCCCTCATGTCCTGTCTGGTGTGTCTGGCCTCTTACTGTGAGACTCACCTCCAACCTCACTATGAATTTCATCCTTTGAAGAAGCACAAGCTGGTCAAAGCCACCGCACAACTACAGGAGAAGATCTGCTCACATCATGACAAACTGCTGGAGGTTTACTGTCGTACCGATCAGCAGTGTATCTGTCTGCTGTGTACAATGGATGAACATAAAGGCCATGATACAGTGTCAGCTGCAGCAGAGAGGACTGAGAAACAGGTAAGACCAGAGCAACTTGTTGGTGACTGTCTGATAAACAAAGAATTAAAGATACAGTAGGAACTAAATCTGTTTGAATATGAGATCATTCAAATTAAATTGATCCACAAATATGAACACAAACCTTGAGTATATAGATATGTTAACCCAGATTCTCCAAATGTATCACCATTTTCTAAAGTCAAACACTATTATCATTCTGAATGGCCTTTTATGAGTCCAAAGTTCAGTCTCAACCCCTTGATACATGTAGGCCTACCATAAAAACTATAATCATTCACATAGCAACATAATATCATATTGTAAAGGGACTTCCTCAGGATTGTAGACCTTCCTCTCTATGGGTCCTATGTCACATTACTATACTATTGATCTACTGGACTAATAAAGCTTGATAGCTCATTGAAGAGTGATTCTCCACAGAGGCAGCTGGGGATGAGTCAGCAGAAGGTCCAGCAGAGATTCCAGGAGAGAGAGAAGGAGCTGAAGGAGCTCCAACAGGCTGTGGAGTCTTTCAAGGTGAGTATTGTTGACCAGAGGAGACACACCATTTCACTTCTCTCCTCCAATCAGAGAGAGAGAGAGAGGGGCCCCTATCCAATCCCACTGACCCCACTGTTGGGAACAGGCTGTCTGGACCCCTTTCAGAGAATAGACTGTTTAATGTAACTGACGGGATATGAACCCAGGTCTACCGTGGGAGAAACCAACATCTTGACCGTTACACCAAGAGGACATTCCCTATTGGACCGACACTGATTTAGAAGTAGCAGGCGGGGCTACCTCATCACATAACCATGAGTAACCATGACTGACTCATGTCCCCTATACATTAACATGGAGCTCTCTCTCTATTCAATTCAAAGATCTTTATTGGCATGGGAAACATATCTTTACTATGGCAAAGAAGTGAAGTAGATAATAAACAATCATGAATGAACAGTAAACATTACACTAACATTTATTTTCAAAAGAAGAGACATTTCAAATGTTATAATTCAAGCGCAAACAGAGTGAGTCGTGCGCCAGACTGAGTTCTGGAGGTGAAATGGAAATGGATGAGGGAGAGTTAAGTGAGGTAGAAGGTGTGGTGAAGAGTTCAGAACCAGAGAAGTATTTGGTCATACGAGATTTGACTTCAGAAGAGTTCCAGGGTGTGTTGAGTGGTGGTGTCCCGTCCTCCCAGGTCGTTGGCATGGTGCAGGATCAGATAGGGTCAAAGTAGTGGAATGGGGTAGTGGGTTTTTAATGAGTGTAGGGTTAGTTGGCATGGTGCAGGAGCAGATAGGATCAAAGTAGTGGAATGGGGTAGTGGGTTTTTAATAAGTGTAGGGTTAGTTGGCATGGTGCAGGAGCAGATAGGGTCAAAGTAGTGGAATGGGGTAGTGGGTTTTTAATGAGTGTAGGGTTAGTTGGAATGGTGCAGGAGCAGATAGGGTCAAAGTAGTGGAATGGGGTAGTGGGTTTTTAATAAGTGTAGGGTTAGTTGGCATGGTGCAGGAGCAGATAGGGTCAAAGTAGTGGAATGGGGTAGTGGGTTTTTAATAAGTGTAGGGTTAGTTGGCATGGTGCAGGAGCAGATAGGGTCAAAGTAGTGGAATGGGGTAGTGGGTTTTTAATGAGTGTAGGGTTAGTTGGCATGGTGCAGGAGCAGATAGGGTCAAAGTAGTGGAATGGGGTAGTGGGTTTTTAATGAGTGTAGGGTTAGTTGGAAGGGTGTTTTATTAGTATTATCATAAAGAGGGAAAAATTGAAGTGTAGGGTCATTGAAGTTGGACGGGGTTGGGGGGGTTTGGAAGGGATTTGGGGGATGGGGGAGGGTCTATTAGAAGTTAGTAGGACTCTTTTTTTATTTTCTCAGAAGTTCTGAGTTAGGTAGGAGGATTTAGAGTGGTGTAAAACGTGATTGAACACACTCCAGCACAGTAGGTGGCGCCATGCACCTTTAACGTTGGTTTGTGGACCGCCATTATATCATAGAAGAAGAAGTTGGTCTGTGAGGGTTTTGTGGTTCCTGAGGAGGGCTACTATTCTTTTTTATTTTAGTTTTCAAGTATTTTCTGAATTTATTAAAGCCAAAGCTAAAGCTACCCTAAACAATTCAATATATCAGTCAATATATTTTCTCTGTGATTTGTTGTTTTCCCGTCAACCGTTCCATCGCATCTTAACCGTGTTACCGGGCGGGCACTAGGACCCGGGGGAGGCTGCTGCTGCAGAGGCTGCTGCACCGCTAGTGACGTCAGTCCTACTTGTAGCTCATTGTGGTCAACGTCAGCTGTGGCTCGAGACTGCTAGCTAATGGTTAACGGAGAGGAAAAGACTCTGACAGGACACATTCATGTAGATAGGCTATGATGGCAATTTGTGGTAAGTTACAATAGAGAGAGAGACTTTTCACTACTATAGACTTTGGTCATAATCAAAGCTTTGTTAACCAATACGTTTTTATGTGAGGCTGCCGGTAAGTTACAGTGTAACAGACGTTGTTAGCTAGCTAACGGTAACGTTAACGGTGTCTTTTAAATTCCACATAAGTTATGTGGCGATGATATCTAGTTAACGTTGTATTTAATGTAGTTTTACTATCTGTACCAGGCTATAAATGACACAAATGATATCTAGTTAACGTTGTATTTAATGTAGTTTTACTATCTGTGCCAGGCTATAAATGACACAGATGATATCTAGTTAACTTTGTATTTTAGTTTACATGTGAGTCATTTAGCAGACACTCTTATCCAGAGCCACCAGGGTTAAGTGCCTAAATCTGCCTAAAAAAGGCGATTTACAGATTTTTCACCTAGTCTGCTACTTAACACTTAACAGGCTACTGGAGGGGGTACCAGGAGGGAGGAGAGTAGAGCAGGACCAAGAGGTGTTCTGTACCTGTCTGTCCAGGAGGGAGGAGAGTAGAGCAGGACCAAGAGGTGTTCTGTACCTGTCTGTCCAGGAGGGAGGAGAGTAGAGCAGGACCAAGAGGTGTTCTGTACCTGTCTGTCCAGGAGGGAGGAGAGTAGAGCAGGACCAAGAGGTGTTCTGTACCTGTCTGTCCAGGAGGGAGGAGAGTAGAGCAGGACCAAGAGGTGTTCTGTACCTGTCTGTCCAGGAGGGAGGAGAGTAGAGCAGGACCAAGAGGTGTTCTGTACCTGTCTGTCCAGGAGGGAGGAGAGTAGAGCAGGACCAAGAGGTGTTCTGTACCTGTCTGTCCAGGAGGGAGGAGAGTAGAGCAGGACCAAGAGGTGTTCTGTACCTGTCTGTCCAGGAGGGGGAGAGTAGAGCAGGACCAAGAGGTGTTCTGTACCTGTCTGTCCAGGAGGGAGGAGAGTAGAGCAGGACCAAGAGGTGTTCTGTACCTGTCTGTCCAGGAGGGAGGAGAGTAGAGCAGGACCAAGAGGTGTTCTGTACCTGTCTGTCCAGGAGGGAGGAGAGTAGAGCAGGACCAAGAGGTGTTCTGTACCTGTCTGTCCAGGAGGGGGGAGAGTAGAGCAGGACCAAGAGGTGTTCTGTACCTGTCTGTCCAGGAGGGGGGAGAGTAGAGCAGGACCAAGAGGTGTTCTGTACCTGCCTGTCCAGGAGGGAGGAGAGTAGAGCAGGACCAAGAGGTGTTCTGTACCTGTCTGTCCAGGAGGGGGGAGAGTAGAGCAGGACCAAGAGGTGTTCTGTACCTGCCTGTCCAGGAGGGAGGAGAGTAGAGCAGGACCAAGAGGTGTTCTGTACCTGTCTGTCCAGGAGGGAGGAGAGTAGAGCAGGACCAAGAGGTGTTCTGTACCTGTCTGTCCAGGAGGGAGGAGAGTAGAGCAGGACCAAGAGGTGTTCTGTACCTGTCTGTCCAGGAGGGAGGAGAGTAGAGCAGGACCAAGAGGTGTTCTGTACCTGTCTGTCCAGGAGGGAGGAGAGTAGAGCAGGACCAAGAGGTGTTCTGTACCTGTCTGTCCAGGAGGGAGGAGAGTAGAGCAGGACCAAGAGGTGTTCTGTACCTGTCTGTCCAGGAGGGAGGAGAGTAGAGCAGGACCAAGAGGTGTTCTGTACCTGCCTGTCCAGGAGAGGGGACATGGCCTGGTGGACCTGGAGAACAGGGTGGCAGCGTTCTGACTCATGAGTTGCAGAGGCTACTGTACCTACTGTCTCTCTCTCTCTCTCTCTCTGTCTCTCTCTCTCTCTCTCTCTCTCTCTCTCTCTCTCTCTCTCTCTCTCTCTCTCTCTCTCTCTCTCTCTCTCTCTCTCTCTCTCTCTCTCTCTCCAGCGCTCTGCACAGTCAGCAGTGGAGGACAGTGATCAGATCTTTACTGAGCTGATCCGCTCCATTGAGAGAAGGAGCTCTGAGGTGAAGGAGCTGATCAGAGCCCAAGAGAAGGCTCAAGTGAGTCAAGCTGAAGGACTCCTGGAGCAACTGAAGCAGGAGATAGCTGAGCTGAGGAAGAGAAGCACTGAGCTGGAGCAGCTCTCACACACAGAGGATCACATCCATTTCCTCCAGGTAACTAAACTGTCTTGTTACATGTGATATGAAATTAACTTCATGTGAAACTATTCATCTACATCATTAGGTTGTCCTGTCTGTCTCTGTCCCTCTCTCTCTCTCTCTGTCCGTGTCTCTCTCTCTGTCCGTCACTGTCTCTCTCTCTGTCCGTCCCTGTCTCTCTCTCTGTCCGTCCCTCTCTCTCTGTCTGTCCCTCTCTCTCTCTCTGTCGGTCCCTCTCTCTCTGTCGGTCCCTCTCTCTCTGTCGGTCCCTCTCTCTCTGTCGGTCCCTCTCTCTCTGTCGGTCCCTCTCTCTCTGTCGGTCCCTCTCTCTCTGTCGGTCCCTCTCTCTCTGTCGGTCCCTCTCTCTCTGTCGGTCCCTCTCTCTCTGTCGGTCCCTCTCTCTCTGTCGGTCCCTCTCTCTCTGTCGGTCCCTCTCTCTCTCTCTGTCCCTCTCTCTCTCTCTGTCCGTCCCTCTCTCTCTCTCTGTCCGTCCCTATCTCTCGCTCTCTCTGTCCGTCCCTATCTCTCGCTCTCTCTGTCCGTCCCTATCTCTCTCTCTCTCTCTGTCCGTCCCTCTCTCTCTCTCTGTCCGTCCATCTCTCTCTCTCTGTCCGTCCATCTCTCTCTCTCTCTCTCTGTCCATCTATCTCTCTCTGTTCGTCCGTCTCTCTGTCCCTCTCTCTCTCTCTGTCCGTCTCTCTCTCTCTGTCCGTCTCTCTCTCTCTGTCCCTCTCTCTCTCTCTGTCCGTCCCTCTCTCTCTGTCCGTCCCTCTCTCTCTGTCCGTCCCTCTCTCTCTGTCCGTCCCTCTCTCTCTGTCTGTCCCTCTCTCTCTCTGTTCGTCCCTCTCTCTCTCTCTGTCCGTCTCTCTCTCTCTCTCTCTGTCCCTCTCTGTCCCTCCCTCTCTCTCTGTCCCTCTCTCTCTGTCTGTCCCTCTCTCTCTCTCTGTTTGTCCCTCTCCCTCTCTCTGTCCGTCTCTCTCTCCCTCTGTCTGTCCGTCTCTCTCTCCCTCTGTCTCTGTCCCTCTGTCTCTCTCTTTCCCCTACCTCTGTCTGTCTTTGTCATTCTCTGTTCCCCTTTCTCTCTCTGTCCATCCCCCTCTCTCTCTCTGTCCCTCTCTCTCTCTCTCTCTCTCTCTCTGTCCCCCTCTCGCTCTCCCTCTGTTTCTCCCTCTGTCCCTCGCTCTCCCTCTGTCTCTCCCTCTGTCCCTCGCTCTCCCTCTGTCCCTCGCTCTCCCTCTGTCCCTCTCTCTCTCTCTCCAGAGTTATCAGTCTCTCTCCAGTATCAGTGTATCTTCAGACTTACCCAGCATCGTTGTCCGTCCTCTTCAGTACTTTGGAGATGTGAGTAAGACTGTGTCTGAACTGAGAGAGAAACTAGAAGACTTCCTTAAAGGAGAATGGACCAAGATCTCCACTACAGGTGTGTTGAAAACAATAAGAACATCAACTTTAGACCATTGAAAGTTCCCTACGAGTCATATACATGTGGAATATGGTCTGATGATAACATTCCCTCTCTCTGTCAATGTGTTTGTGTGTCTGTAGTGAATATAGGGGATGTTGTACTGCCTCCAGAGCCCAAGACCAGAGAACAGTTGTTACAATGTGAGTCTCTTTATTGTGAAGTAACTAACAGTCTCTTTTTACTGACACTCCTAACAATCCCTCTAGAAATATATAGCAATAGTAGATCTAATCAAAGACTGGGTATCTATCTGACTCCTCATATTTCTCTGATTTGATCTCTGCTGTGCTCTAATCAAAGACAGGGTAGATACAGTATCTGACTTAACTTATTGTTCTGACTCTCCTCATTGGTCTCTGCTCTGCTCTTCTCCCAGATTCCTGTCAGCTCACACTGGACCCAAACACAGCACACACACACCTCTCTCTGTCTGAAGGGAACAGAAAGGTGACCTGTACAGACCAAGAACAACCATATCCTGACCATCCAGACAGATTCACCAACTACTGTCAGGTTCTGTGTAGAGAGGGTCTGTCTGGACGCTGTTACTGGGAGGTGAAGTGGACTGGTAATGTTGATACAGCAGTCTCATATAAAGACATCAGCAGAACAGATAGTGGATTTGGAGACAATAACAAGTCCTGGAGTTTAAAGTACTATAGAGGTGGTTATTGTTTCAGACACAATAATGTTGAGACTAAAGTATCAGGCCCTCAGTCCTCCAGAGTAGGAGTGTACCTGGATCACAAGGCAGGTACTCTGTCCTTCTACAGTGTCTCTGACACAATGACCCTCCTCCACAGAGTCCAGACCACATTCACTCAGCCCCTCTATCCTGGGTTTAGGATTGGATATTTTCCACTTTTCTCTGGTTCTGCTGAACTGGTAAACTGATTTGTTATGAATTAAAATTCATTGTTTTCATATTTTTGTAATTGTAATGTTTTAATCTTGTACATTTCCATGAATCATGATGTCTGGTGTTGATGTATATTGGTTGTCATTCAGAACCATTGATATGTTTTCTCAGTTGGTCCTCTGTCTCTATGTAATTCTCCTCAGTATCATTGATCAGCTTGTTGGTCCTAATTGATGTGTTCTCTGTCACCTGGAGCTGCATGGAAAATGGTCCAGGAACTAAAGGACAATTCAGGACTAGTCAGCCCACTACAAGCTGGTATCACTTACTTTCTACTAAACTATATGGACTGGTTTCCCAGACACAGATTAATCTTAGTCCTGGACTAAAAAGTATGTTCAATGTAGATGTCCAGGAAACCGGCCCTAAATGTGTCATCTTTCATCCTCCCATACTGCTCAGTCCAGCAACATTAAACCTGTCCAGCAGGTGGTGCTATTGACCAAACAATAAAACCAGCAGATATCTTGACTTGCCACTCAGTATATCAGTAATGTTCAGAATAGTACTTTAATATCATTGGAGATTGATGGTCTTTTTAATCCACTATCCAGAGTCAGGAACAGATGAAGTTAGGTCTGCTACTGTTCAGTGATTAAATATGATTTATGGTGATGGGAAATAATAAAAAACACTAAACTTCATCTAGTAATAGTTTTCCTTTGTTATTTATTCCAAGGTGTGTCTTTAACTTGTAAATGTATTGTGTGGAGGTGAGCTAGTGGTGTGGCTGATAGAATAGAATGAAAAGGGAGGAGGGGAGGAAGAGGGGAGGAGTGAAGGGCTGTTCAAGAAACCAGATGAGGAAGAGGAAGATGTTCAGGGGAATTACTGCCTCTGTTCCAAATGGTTCCCTATTCCCTACGTAGTGCACTACGATGCTTCTGACCAGGTCTAAAGTAGTGTTCTACGTAGGGAATAGGGTGTAGATTTATTACAATATCATGCTTTAGTGTTTGGCACAACAATATATTAGATCTCCACCCCCCCACTTCCTGTCTGTCATCCCCCAGTTCTGTTAATACTTCCTCTCATTGAACTGGGCCTCATTCTAAATGGTCACATTGTATTGATAGTCCATACTGGTCTTTACTATGGTTCTACATACAGTACCTGTATTGATAGTCCATACTGGTCTTTACTATGGTTCTACATACAGTACCTGTATTGATAGTCCATTCTGGTCTTTACTATGGTTCTACATACAGTACCTGTATTGATAGTCCATACTGGTCTTTACTATGGTTCCACATACAGTACCTGTATTGATAGTCCATACTGGTCTTTACTATGGTTCTACATGCAGTACCTGTATTGATGAGGGCCTCATCATCCGGCTGCACAAAGAAAGCCAGGGACTGCAGTGTGCTCCAGTCTCCAGCAGGGGGCAGTAAAACACTCTGGACCTGAAAGGGAAAGTGAGGAGTAAAAATCAAAGGTGAATTTACATTGATGTTTCCACGGAGACCTGAACCATATCCACGAGGCACCAAACTGAAGAAAATTAACTGAAACAGGGAGGGACTAACTGAACTAAAATAATTATGTTGCTAAATGTTTTGCTACAGTGTTCTCTAACGAATATGACCCTGGATTCAAATACTATTTGAAATCTTACAAATACTTTGAGCATTTCCTTTAGTTCTCCAGGGGGGCGGGGTTTGTTTGTACTTTTAGGACGTTTCTATTGGTTCCATTACAACAAACTCAATCAAACACTACTTATTAAATATTCCACATTATTTTAACGCAGGTCTGTTTCCACGTGCAATAAGCCTGTAACGTGTTGTATGATCTCATCAGGTAAAGGTGTGTCAAATGGAAGGGCAAGGAAAACATCACTGGTCTACCTCTGCATCAGGTCAGCTATGTTGATCAGTACTGTCCCAGGGATGCTGTGAGCTGAGATGAACTCCCCTGACCTGGTACCACCTATGGAGTTGTCATTTTAATATCAGTTTAACCCATTACTGCTATAACACATAAACCATGTTAAAACTTATTGTCAATATGGGGGCGCTGTTTTCCACTTTGGAAAAAATCATGCCAAAATTAAACTGCCTCGTACTCTATTCTAGATCGTACGATATGCATATTATTATTACTATTGGATAGAAAACACTCTCAAGTTTCTAAAACCGTTTGAATTATATCTGTGAGTTAAACAGAACTCATTTTGCAGCAAACTTCCTGACAGGAAGTGAAAAATCGGAAATCGAGGCTCTGTTCCAGGGGCTTCCTATTCAATTGTCTGAAATCTATGGATATACATGCACTTCATACAGCAGGCGAAATACTATTAGCAGGCGAAACCCCGAGGACAAACTATTCAGATTTGAGGTCACTGTCTTTTCAATGAGGTTTCATTGGGAAACCAGATTTCTAAGCGAATTGCTTGCAGTTCCTACAGCTTCCACTAGATATCAACAGTTGTGAGAAATAGGTTGAGGTTATTCCTTTGTGTAATGAAGAAATACGGCCATCTTGAAGTCGAGGCACTCCTGGTGTCCTGGACATGCGTTTCAATCAAACAGAAGCTACATATCATTTTAATCCTGTATTGAGCACATATCATCCCGTCTTCAATTTTATCGATTATTAACGTTAAAAAATACCTAAAGTTGTATTACAAAAGTAGTTTGACATTTTTTGGCAAAGTTTACAGGTAACCTTTGAGATATTTTGTCGTCACGTTTGAGCAAGTTGGAACCAGTGTTTTTCTGGGACAAACGCGCCAAATAATTGGACATTTTGGATATATATCGACGGAATTAATCAAACAAAAGGACCATTTGTGATGTTTATGGGACATATTGGAGTGCCAACAACAGAAGCTCGTCAAAGGTAAGGCATGAATTATATTTTTATTTCTGTGTTTTGTGTCGTGCCTGCAGGGTTGGAATGTTTTCTCTCGTTTGTTTACTATGGTGCTCAGATAATAGCATCGTATGCTTTCGCTGAAAAGCCTTTTTGAATTCTGACATGTTGGCTGGATTCACAACCAGTGTAGCTTTAGTTTGGTATCTTTCATGTGTGATTTAATGAAAGTTTGATTTTATAGTAATTTTCATAGTAATTCATTTTAATTTGACGCTCTGCATTTTCTCAGGCTTTTTGTTAAGTGATACAGTAGCGTCTTGCCTAAACTCAGATTATTGGATATAGATATAAACTTTACCGAACAAAAAATACATGTATTGTGTAACATGAAGTCCTATGAGTGTCATCTGATGAAGATTATCAAAGGTTAGTGATTAGTTCGAACAAAGGTAACTATTGCAGGCTCTGTGTGTCTCTAAGCCCCACAATGTGTCCCTCCGTCCTAGCTGTGTGTGTGTGTGAGTTTTTCTTGGAAATTTTATGGGAGACATGACTGATTTACAGTTCATGAGGGTTGCCTAATCACACATTTAAAGTTTTGGAAAGATCTCACTTTTTTAACTCTTCGATACAGCCCCTAACACCCCAATTTAAGGCACTTCTGGTTGGCACAGGAAGCTGAACGTGAACACATATCCTCATTGGGGTAGGCTTTTACAGAATCCTGAGTTTTAAGTCTATACGTTAAGAATTGACTGATCTATATAGGGTTGAATGCAGTGGTTCTCACAATTGCAGGTCATGTATATCAAGACAACTTTTAGGGTGATTTTAACCATTTCCGGTTGCTTCAGGAAGCTTAGAATCAACACAGGTAGACCTCATAGTGGCCTGATGGACTGACATCAAAGACAGGTTCATAAGACATTCATAACCCACATAGGCTTCAGGTTGAATTTAGTGGAGCAGGCAATGTATTCCTATGGGGAGAGAAGTCAATGTATTCCTATGGGGAGACAAGTCAATGTATTCCTATGGGGAGAGAAGTCAATGCAAACTGTTTGATGTAAACACCTTCTTTTAGCTGTTAAGACCCTGGGTTAGAGGGGGTATAGTTAAAGACCCTGGGTTAGAGGGGGTATATTTAAATACTCTGGGTTAGTTGAGGTATAGTTAAAGACCCTGGGTTAGAGGGGGTAGAGTTAAAGACCCTGGGTTAGAGGGGGTATAGTTAAAGACCCTGGGTTAGAGGGAGTATTATTAAAGACCCTGGGTTAGAGGGGGTATAGTTAAATACTCTGGGTTAGTTGCAGTATAGTTAAAGACCCTAGGTTAGAGGGAGTATAGTTAAAGACCCTGGGTTAGAGGGGGTATAGTTAAAGACCCTGGGTTAGAGGGGGTATAGTTACAGACCCTGGGTTAGAGGGAGTATAGTTAAAGACCCTGGGTTAGAGGGGTATTGTTAAAGACCCTGGGTTAGAGGGGGTATAGTTAAAGACCCTGGGTTAGAGGGGGTATAGTTAAAGACCCTGGGTTAGAGGGGGTATAGTTAAAGACCCTGGGTTAGAGGGGGTAGAGTTAAAGACCCTGGGTTAGAGGGGGTATAGTTAAAGACCCTGGGTTAGAGGGGGTATAGTTAAAGACCCTGGGTTAGAGGGGGTATAATAAATGTTTTTCAACATCTGCTCCTCCATCCTTCTTGCTTCTCTGAGGGACAATAACATTAATGAGCCCCTTTCAAATAACGACAACATTTCATTTGTATTATATTTTATCAAACATTAAGTATTACATCCATACCCTTCAGGATACGTAGCAGGATATTAGTACCTGTTTTCTCAAAGACCCATGCATGCAACACCTTGTATACTTTACATTTACAGGCTTGTATCGCTGACTTTTTAAGACGCATCCGTTATATAAGTATATAAACAACAAATATGATACATGTTACAATTAAACGGTGTTGCAAACAAATAAACAAAAATCTTAGACAAGGATGTTTCTAGTTCTTCAGAATCATCCACAAGACGGGATACCAGTTGTGTCCATTGCAGATTCTTGCCCGTATGTTTTACATGACTTATGCTTTGCTCAATTTTTAGCACACGTTCTGCATTAGCACCGGTATTGGGGGTTGTGTAGAGCGATACATTGTTCACTTTATTTTCAATAATTTGCTGCATAACATTTGTAACTTCTCTCAAATTAAAAAAGTATTTATTCTCTCTAACATCATATGCAAATAGTTACCCATTGCTTTACATCTAAATAAAAAATATATATTGTTACTCGTTCTCGTGGGGTTTATTGAGCCAGAAAGTCACCACATCAGCCACCAAAGCTTCCTTGTATTTGTTGTCGTCCACCAGGGTGTGCCGGATTTCTTTGAGTTTCTCGTGGATGTAGATCACCTCCTTCAGTTCATGTAGGAAAGCCTCGGTTACCCCGTAAACCCTGGGAATAGACGGCACAAGACCCATAGACTCCAGGGCCATCGAGGGTATAAAGCGGCTGGACCACAGTCTTCTTTAGCTCCTCAAAATGGTTGAAGAAGTAGTACCGGGGTGGGTCATATAAACACGGATGTTGTTGTTGGCTGGTTGATCTCACAACCGATGCATTTTTTCTCTTATATACTCTCCAATCACCACGTCTAAAAGTGCGGAGGCCTTGATGGTGTCCACAAACATAGTCCTGACCACCCCATCAAACACATCCTCAGGCTGTAGGGGGTGTCGGGGGGCTTTCCTGGGGGGGGCGTAGAAAGGAGGGCTGTGAGGCATCCTTAGGGTCTGGTACCCATGACGTATCGGAGTCCTGATATGGTATATGAATATCCATGGTAGATGCTGAAATGAAGAACAGGAGGCTTTACGTTCACCCCTTTTATTGTTGAACCAGTCCTATGGTATCGGGGCGTGGTTAACGTAACTCGTTTTCTTCAGGGGCTGACCCTTCTGAGGATGAACCTTCTGAGGGCTCCTTTGAATCATAATCCTCAGGATTCGTATATATTATGCACTTCCTTGGCTGAACAATACTCTGCCTTTGTTGGCTCTGTACAGAAAAAGCATCCACTAACGCTAAAATTTTCAATTCCATTAGATCGCAACTTTTAAAAGGAATAAGCTAAAATCCCCAGTCAGTCCACCATCACGAATGTTTTCGTTGCGGATTTCCTCGTTGCTGATATAGAACTCCACCCACATGGAAGTCTATTCTTTCTTTGTATTTTCACCCTATGAAATATTCTGCCTGAGGAGTCAGGGGCACCTTCCCAACGGGTCTCGTAGCCCGTGAACAAGCTATAACCCTTTGTGATAACTCTCAGTTCAGGATACACCAGCTTGCGAAACACCTGCCAGTCTTCAAGCCTGTAGTCCACTCCTAAAGTCTGGTCGGTATATTCTTCTCCTTCGGCTACGGTATAGAGTTTCACTCTACAGGCCAAGTGATCAAACAGTTAACCCCATAGTTGACCATTAGACATCAGCACTTGATCTTTCAGCGCAGTTGCGGGCGGTATTTGGCTTCTATACATATTTAGAAAAAGCTTTTTTGGCGCTTCGTATATTGTTGCTTTATACTCTTCCCTTTCTCGATGTTTTAACCGAGGTCCTGCTTCTGTTGTTACTGTCATCACGTGTGTGTCACTGATCACAAAATACATGTTTCATTTCTTGTTTAGTGTTTTTTAGAGGTCGCTAGTAGTGTTCAGCTCTTATTTATAATGCGGCTGCCCCCAAACCCCCCGGACATTCCTGTTTCATAGACAACAGCCCTAAGGTCACTACAACAGGGGGGGAGACCATACTCTTTGAAATGTTCAAACAGATCCCCCAGTTCAACGAGGTCCCTACACATCAATCATCAGGACAGCTTCAAAGGAACAGATGCACTATCTGGTTAAATAAACACTCACTCTAAAGCGTGAGAACGGAACGACAGGATGCCCATCTATGGGCACTCCCTAGAGCGCTTGAGAACTTCCTGACAGGATGTCCTGCAGGATGCCCATACATGGACATGACCACGTGACCCATAACATAGGGTCATACATCACACGTTTGACGTGTGCCGTCTACTGTGTTCTCTCTCTGGGTAAAATGCCATTTAATCTCTGTTCTTTTTTAGTCAGGTCAGTAAATAAATATCAATTACAGTCTCATTCTCATTTGCTTTTAACAGAACCAAGAATTAGAACAGGTCATGGTAGAAATAGTTTTAGTTACTCAGCTCCGTGGTCCTGGAATTCCCTCCTGAACATTTTAACATGTGATGATCTAGATTCGTTGGTGGAGTTTAAACACTTGACTGATGTAAATATCATAGAGTGTAATTGTCTTTAGGACAGCTGTTTAGTCAAGACTTTCGTGTTTTTAACGTAATATGTAATTGTTGTACTGTGTGTTTTTATAGTTTTGTTTAATGTTGTGTTAGTGTATGTACGTTGTTTTGTCTGAAACGTTGTTCCCCCTGCTGCTATTGGACCAGGTCCATTGGAAAATAGATGTTATCTCAATGAGAAAAATCTGGATAAATAAAGGTTAAATATATATATTTTTAGATGAAGGGATAGCATACGATCATAGATACAATTTGGCTACATAAGCCTACAAACATTTACAATGAATAGCAAAATCACAATAATCACAAGAATGGCTTCAGATCAAAGTCTACGTTGAGACCGAAGGGAGCAAGGGTCTATAAATGAAAGATCCTGGCAGCCTCTCGTTTCAACAATAGATTGTCGAGGTCACCCCCTCTCCTAGGGAGGGAGACATGTTCGATGCTGATATAACGTAGGGACGAAATCGAGTGGTTCGCTTCCAAAAAGTGGGCCGCAACTGGGTATGTCGAGATTGTGCACCTAATGGTGCTACGATGCTCTGAGATTCGTACTTTTAACTCGCGCTTTCTTTTACCAGAATAATTTCCCCCCCTTGGACAAGTTATAAGACACCTGCCTTAGTGGAGCAGGTGATAACACCTTTGATTGGGATCTGATTCCCTGTTTGGGGAGTTTGAAGGATCTAACATTTAAGTCATTTAGCAGACCCTCTTATCCAGAGCGACTTACAAATTGGAAAGTTCATACATATTCATCCTGGTCCCCCCGTGGGAATTGAACCCTGGTCCCCCCGTGGGAATTGCACCCACAACCCTGGCGTTGCAAGCGCCATGCTCTACCAACTGAGCCACACGGGACCATCTATATGAATAAGTGCCATTGCATTGAGCTCAGCCATTACACTTGTAGTTTCCATCCAGTAGGGGAGCAAATAGACATTGTGCAGGGATATCTTGGGGTGGTAAATCAGAGATATAGATAATGGAACCGGTCTCCAGTTGGGGGAAAGTCCTTGTCATTATAACCTCTCTGTCTACAATAACATAACTCTGACCTTACTGTTGACAAATGGAACATTCCACCCTAACATGTAGTTGGGATGTTATAATGTTATAACGTTATAAACTTCAGAATGTCAGTGTGTATATTAAACCTACTTCCTCAGTAAATGGAACTATGTGTAACTATATAATAATATAATATATAATAATAATAATATATATATATTATATATATAATATATAACTATATGTTACGTGCCTCCTAGAAGGAGGGAGGTGCAGGAATCAGGAGCAGGAGAGCAAGGAAGTCCCAGTGACACAATCCTTTATTCAGAAGTCCCAACTCAACAACAACATGGGGGGGAATTACGCCCAAAAGAGGTCGACACACACAGGGAAATAAACGCTACACACGGAGGAGAAACCTTTACTCCTAAACACCAAAACGGTACAAGAAAGAAAGAAAGAAAACCCCTAACAACGTAACCACAGCAAACAATCCCACACATAGACTAGCAGGCAGCAGAGGTTAATAAACCCATCCAAATCAACTAATAGGACACAAGTGTAAACAATACAGACAGACACAAACGAAAAGGAAAAATGGATCGGTGGCAGCTAGTAGGCCGGCGACGACCGCAGAGCACCGCCCGAACAGGGAGAGGAGCCACCTTCGGTGGAAGTCGTGACATTTCTGCTGATATTTGACCATCACTCAACAGTGCAGAGTCTAAAGCCTAACAAACAGGGTTGGGTCTCATCTTTTATAGAAAAGGACAACCTCTTTGTCTACATGGCAGTTAGCAGCTGTGTGAAGACATGGGTGGAGGCATAGAGTGCAGACCAGTGATAACTGCCTGTGTCTGTACTCTTCTCTGCTGATATTCAGGTGCCGCTGCTCCAGCTGGTTTCTGTTCTCTGACATGTCTCCACCCAGCTGTGTGCATTGCAGAAACCAACAAACAGGATATGTCACTTACTGTGGTCACATCCAAACTGCTCTTAACCGCATTCCTGAGTTACACAAAGACAGTTTGTATCAGTGGAAACATACCAGCTAATAACTATACATCTCTGAGTAGAAAACCGATTCACAGAGGAGATATACAGGTAGTGGGTTAGTGTGTGTTACTGATCCTAGACAGAGGAGACATACAGGTAGTGGGTTAGTGTGTGTTACTGATCCTAGACAGAGGAGACATACAGGTAGTGGGTTAGTGATCCTAGACAGAGGAGACATACAGGTAGTGGGTTACTGATCCTAGACAGAGGGGACATACAGGTAGTGGGTTACTGATCCTAGACAGAGGAGACATACAGGTAGTGGGTTAGTGATCCTAGACAGAGGAGACATACAGGTAGTGGGTTAGTGATCCTAGACAGAGGAGACATACAGGTAGTGGGTTAGTGATCCTAGACAGAGGAGACATACAGGTAGTGGGTTAGTGATCCTAGACAGAGGAGACATACAGGTAGTGGGTTAGTGATCCTAGACAGAGGAGACATACAGGTAGTGGGTTAGTGATCCTAGACAGAGGAGACATTCAGGTAGTGGGTTAGTGATCCTAGACAGAGGAGACATACAGGTAGTGGGTTAGTGATTCTAGACAGAGGAGACATACAGGTAGTGGGTTAGTGATCCTAGACAGAGGAGACATACAGGTAGTGGGTTAGTGATCCTAGACAGAGGAGACATACAGGTAGTGGGTTAGTGATCCTAGACAGAGGAGACATACAGGTAGTGGGTTAGTGTGGGTTAGTGATCCTAGACAGAGGAGACATACAGGTAGTGGGTTAGTGATCCTAGACAGAGGAGACATTCAGGTAGTGGGTTAGTGATCCTAGACAGAGGAGACATACAGGTAGTGGGTTAGTGATCCTAGACAGAGGAGACATACAGGTAGTGGGTTAGTGATCCTAGACAGAGGAGACATACAGGTAGTGGGTTAGTGATCCTAGACAGAGGAGACATACAGGTAGTGGGTTAGTGTGTGTTACTGATCCTAGACAGAGGAGACATACAGGTAGTGGGTTAGTGTGTGTTACTGATCCTAGACAGAGGAGACATACAGGTAGTGGGTTAGTGATCCTAGACAGAGGAGACATACAGGTAGTGGGTTAGTGATCCTAGACAGAGGAGACATACAGGTAGTGGGTTAGTGATCCTAGACAGAGGAGACATACAGGTAGTGGGTTACTGATCCTAGACAGAGGGGACATACAGGTAGTGGGTTACTGATCCTAGACAGAGGAGACATACAGGTAGTGGGTTAGTGATCCTAGACAGAGGAGACATACAGGTAGTGGGTTAGTGATCCTAGACAGAGGAGACATACAGGTAGTGGGTTAGTGATCCTAGACAGAGGAGACATACAGGTAGTGGGTTAGTGATCCTAGACAGAGGAGACATACAGGTAGTGGGTTAGTGATCCTAGACAGAGGAGACATACAGGTAGTGGGTTAGTGATCCTAGACAGAGGAGACATACAGGTAGTGGGTTAGTGATCCTAGACAGAGGAGACATTCAGGTAGTGGGTTAGTGATCCTAGACAGAGGAGACATACAGGTAGTGGGTTAGTGATCCTAGACAGAGGAGACATACAGGTAGTGGGTTAGTGATCCTAGACAGAGGAGACATACAGGTAGTGGGTTAGTGATCCTAGACAGAGGAGACATACAGGTAGTGGGTTAGTGTGGGTTAGTGATCCTAGACAGAGGAGACATACAGGTAGTGGGTTAGTGATCCTAGACAGAGGAGACATACAGGTAGTGGGTTAGTGATCCTAGACAGAGGAGACATACAGGTAGTGGGTTAGTGATCCTAGACAGAGGAGACATACAGGTAGTGGGTTAGTGATCCTAAGACAGAGGAGACATACAGGTAGTGGGTTAGTGATCCTAGACAGAGGAGACATACAGGTAGTGGGTTACTGATCCTAGATAGAGGGGACATACAGGTAGTGGGTTAGTGTGGGTTACTGATCCTAGACAGAGGAGACATATAGGTAGTGGGTTAGTGTGGGTTACTGATCCTAGACAGAGGGGACATACAGGTAGTGAGTTAGTGATCCTAGACAGAGGAGACATACAGGTAGTGGGTTAGTGTGGGTTACTGATCCTAGACAGAGGAGACATACAGGTAGTGGGTTAGTGTGTGTGTGTTTGTGGTTCAGTGTGAGTTGACTACAGGAATAATCCCAGGTGTCTGTAGCCTGGTCATAGATTTGTGTTCTTGCCAACTCTATTGCTGTCGTTGTCAAGCCAAACATTTGGCATCACCATGAGTGACAAGGAGTTGGCATGATGGCACAAATAGACTGGGACTCAGGCTAAGGTCTGCAGCAGTGAGGAATGTGTGTGAGAATGGACTCAGGCTAAGGCCTGCAGCAGTGAGGAATGTGTGTGAGAATGTGGAAGAGCAGGTTGTGGTGAGAACAGAACAGTGGAAGACATCTCTCCTCTTATCTGTGTTACATACCTTCTTGCCCCTCAGGGGAAATATTTCAGGTAAATAATCTCTACTCCCTCTCAGTCACATCAATGATTTATCTGACTAACCTCTATTATAAATCAGCCCACAAGGTGAAACATCTGCCGGTGTGCCCTTGAGCAAGGAACTTAACCCTAATTGCTCCTGTAAGTCTCTGGATAAGAGCGTCTGCTAAATGTAAAACCCAGTAAGGATGGGAGGAAGAAGACATCAAATCAAATCAAATGTATTTATAAAGCCCTTCTTACATCAGCTGATATATCAAAGTGCTGTACAGAAACCCAGCCTAAAACCCCAAACAGCAAGCAATGCAGGTGTAGAAGCACATTGGCTAGGAAAAACTACCTAGAAAGTCCAAAACCTAGGACGAAACCTAGAGAGGAACCAGGCTATGAGGGATGGCCAGTCCTCTTCTGGCTGTGCCGGGTGGAGATTATAACAGAACATGGCCAAGATGTTCAAATGTTCATAAATGACCAGCATGGTCAAATAATAATAATCACAGTGGTTGTTGAGGGTGTAGCAAGTCAGCACCTCAGGAGTAAATGTCAGTTGGCTTTTCATAGCCGATCATTAAGAGTATCTCTACCGCTCCTGCTGTCTCTAGAGAGTTGAAAACAGCAGGTCTGGGACAGGTAGCACGTCCGGTGGACAGGTCAGGGTTCCACAGCCGCAGGCAGAACAGTTGATACTGGAGCAGCAGCACGGCCAGGTGGACTGGGGACAGCAAGGAGTCATCATACCAGGTAGTCCTGAGGCATGGTCCTAGGGCTCAGGTCCTCCGAGAGAGAAAAAGAAAGAAAGAGAGAAAGAGAGAATTAGAGAGAGCATACTTAAATTCACAAAGGACACCGGATAAGACAGGAGAAGTACTCCAGATATAACGAACTGACCCTAGCCCCCCGACACATAAACTACTGCAGCATAAATACTGGAGGCTGAGACAGGAGGGGTCAGGAGACACTGTGGCCCCATCCGATGATACCCCCGGACAGGGCCAAACAGGCAGGATATAACCCCACCCACATTGCCAAAGCACAGCCCCCACACCACTATTGTGATATCTTCAACCACCAACTTACCATCCTGAGACAAGGCCGAGTATAGCCCACAAAGATCTCTGCCACGGCACAACCCAAGGGGGGGGCGCCAACCCAGACAGGAAGATCACGTCAGTGACTCAACCCACTCAAGTGACGCACCCCTCCTAGGGACGGAATGGAAGAGCACCAGTAAGCCAGAGACTCAGCCCCTGTAATAGGGTTAGAGAAAGATAATCCCAGTGGAGAGAGGGGTACTCCAGAGCCTTTCAGTTCACCTTCACACTCCTGGGCCAGACTACACTCAATCATATGACCCACTGAAGAGATGAGTCTTCAGTAAAGACTTAAATGTTGAGACCGAGTCTGCATCTCTCACATGGGAAGGCAGACCATTCCACTATAATGGAGCTCTATAGGAGAAAGCCCTGCCTCCAGCTGTTTGCTCAGAAATTCTCGGAACAATTAGGAGGCTTGCGTCTTGTGACTGTAGCGTACGTGTAGGTATGTACGGCGGGACCAAATCGGAAAGATCGGTAGGGGCAAGCCCATGTAATGCTTTGTAGGTTAGCAGTAAAACCTTGAAATCAGCCCTTGCCTTAACAGGAAGCCAGTGTAGGGAGGCTATCACTGGAGTAATATGATCATATTTTTTGGTTCTAGTCAGGATTCTAGCAGCTGTATTTAGCACGAACTGAAGTTTATTTAGTGCTTTATCCAGGTAGCCAGAAAGTAGAGCATTGCAGTAGTCTAACCTAGAAGTAACAAAAGCATGGATTCATTTTTCTGCATCATTTTTGGACAGAAAGTGTCTGATTTTTGCAATGTTAAGTAGATGGAAAAAAGCTGTCCTTGAAACATTCTTGATATGTTCGTCAAAAGAGAGATCAGGGTCCAGAGTAACGCCGAGGTCCTTCACATTTTTATTTGAGACGACTGTACAACCATCAAGTTTAATTGTCAGATTCAACAGAAGATATCTTTGTTTCTTGGGACCTAGAACAAGCATCTTTGTTTTGTCAGAGTTTAAAAGTAAAAAGTTTGCAGCCATCCACTTCCTTATGTCTGAAACCCAGGCTTCTAGCGAGGGCAGTTTTGGGGCTTCACCATGTTTCATTGAAATGTACAGCTGTGTGTCATCCGCATAGCAGTGAAAGTTAACATTATGTTTTCGAATGACATCCCCAAGAGGTAAAATATATAGTGAAAACAATAGTGGTCCTAGAACGGAACCTTGAGGAACACCAAAATGTACAGTTGATTTGTCAGAGGACAAACCATTCACAGAGACAAACTGATATCTTTCCGACAGATAAGATCTAAACCAGGCCAGAACTTGTCCATGTACACCAATTTGGTGTATTTTCTAATCGCTCCAAAAGAATGTGGTGATCGATGGTATCAAAAGCAGCACTAAGGTCTAGTAGCACGAGGACAGATGCAGAGCCTCGGTCTGACGCCATTAAAAGGTCATTTACCACCTTCACAAGTGCAGTCTCAGTGCTATGATGGGGTCTAAAACCAGACTGAAGCATTTTGTATACATTGTTTGTCTTCAGGAAGGCAGTGAGTTGCTGTGCAACAGTTTTTTCAATTTTCGAAATAGGCCGAAAGTTTTTTATATTTTCTGGGTCAAGGTTTGGCTTTTTCAAGAGAGGCTTTATTACTGCCACTTTTAGTGAGTTTGGTACACATCCGGTGGATAGAGAGCCGTTTATTATGTTCAACATAGGAGGGCCAAGCACAGGAAGCAGCTGTAACGTTTGTCGTCGGAAGGAGACCGAGGTGCAGCGTGTTCATGATTCTTTATTTACTCAGAACACCAAACAAAACAACAAAATAATAACGAACGTTATGTTCTGCTTCACAGAGCTAACAAAAAACAAGATCCCACAAACACCAAAAGGAGAATGACAACTTATAGTGATCCCCAATCAGAGACAAAGATAAACAGCTGCCTCTGATTGGGAACCACACTCGGCAAAAAACGAAGAAATGGAAAACATAGAAATAAAGAAACTAGAATGCCCACCCTAGTCACACCCTGGCCTAACCAAAATAGAGAATAAAAGCCTCTCTATGGCCGGGGCATGACAGCAGCTCCTTCAGTAGTTTAGTTGTAATAGGGTCCAGCATGCAGCTTGAAGGTTTAGAGGCCATGATTATTTTCATCATTGTGTCAAGAGATATAGTACTAAAACACTTAAGTGTCTCTCTTGATTCTAGGTCCTGGCAGAGTTGTGCAGACTCAGGACAACTGACCTTTGGAGATATACGCAGATTTAAAGAGGAGTCCATAATTAGCTTTCTAATGATCATGATTTTTTCCTCAAAGAAGTTCATGAATTTATTACTGCTGAAGTGAAAGCCATCCTCTCTTGGGGAATGCTGCTTTTTAGTTAGCTTTGCGAAAGTCTCAAAAAGAAATTTCGGATTGTTCTTATTTTCCTCAATTAAGTTGGAAAAATAGGATGATCGAGCAGCAGTGAGGGCTCTTCGATACTGCACGGTACTGTCTTCCCAAGCTAGTCGGAAGACTCCAGTTTGGTGTAGCGCCATTTCCGTTCCAAATTTCTGGAAGCTTGCTTCAGGGCTCTGGTATTTTCTGTATACCAGGGAGCAAGTTTCTTATGACAAATGTTTTTAGTTTTTAGGGGTGCAACTGCATCTAGGGTATTGCGCAAGGTTAAATTGAGTTCCTCAGTTAGGTGGTTAACTGATTTTTGCCCTCTGACGTCCTTGGGTAGGCAGAGGGAGTCTGGAAGGGCATCAAGGAATCTCTGGGCCTACCTTTCCACCCCAGACAGAGTGGGCCTACCTTTCCACCCCAGACAGAGTGGACCTACCTTTCCACCCCAGACAGAGTGGGCCTACCTTTCCACCCCAGACAGAGTGGGCCTACCTTTCCACCCCAGACAGAGTGGGCCTACCTTTCCACCCCAGACAGAGTGGGCCTACCTTTCCACCCCAGACAGAGTGGGCAGAACAATACAGTAATATTTAAGCTTTAACTTCCGTGGCTTAACCCAACTAGAGACGGTCACAAGTGTTTCCCTAAAAGCTGACTGGGTTTAAACATATTCTATTTTACAGGAAGTTAATAGCTCAATCAACTGATAGCGACAGAATTAGATTACTTTCCAAGCAAAGTGTATTTTTTGTCTCCTCGGCAATAGAAGGTTGTAGCTCAGCCAATGAATGTCATAGAATCTTTGTATCCCCATATGCATTCACACTCACGTCTTTCCCGGGTATTTAACAGTTTATTTATGGCATAAAGCATAGTGGACCAAAGCGCTGTAATACAGTGCCTTGCAAAAGTATTCACCCCCCTTGGCGTTTTTCCTATTTTGTTGCCTTACAACCTGTAATTTAAATTGATTTTTATTTGGCCACAAAATAGTCCAAATTGGTGAAGTGAAATGAAAAAAATATTTTAAAAAATCTAAAAAATAAAACCTGGAAAAGTGGTGAGATTACATGTATTCATCCCCTTTGCTACTAAGCCCCTAAATAAGATCTGGTGCAACCAATTACCTTCAGAAGTCACATAAGTAATTAAATAAAGTCCTTCTGTGGGCAATCTAAGTATCACATGATCTGTCACATGATCTCAGTATATACACCTGTTCTGAAAGGCCCCAGAGTCTGCAACACCACTAAGCAAGGGGCACCACCAAGCAAGCGGCACAATGAAGACCAAGGAGCTCTCCATACAAGTCAGGGACAAAGTAGTGGAGAAGTACAGATCAGGGTTGGGTTATGAAAAAATATCAGAAACTTTGAAGATCCCCACGGAGCACCATTAAATCCGTTATTAAAAAATGTAAAGAATATGGAACCACAACAAACCTGCCAAGAGAGGGCCGCCCACCAAAACTCACGGACCAGGCAAGGAGGGCATTAATCAGAGAAGCAACAAAGGGACCAAAGATAACCCTGAAGGAGCTGCAAAGCTCCACAGCGGAGATTGGAGTATCTGTCCATAGGACCACTTTTAAGCCGTACACTTCACAGAGCTGGGGTTTACGGAAGAGTGTCCAGAAAAATGCCATTGCTTAAAAATGCCAAGGGGGGTGAATACTTTCGCAAGGCACTGTAGTTGGCATTACAGGGCATTCAGAAGTTATTCAGACACCTTGACTTTTTCCACATTTGGTTACATTACAGTCTTTTTCTAAAATGGATTAAATAAAATGTAACCAGGAACTATAATTTAACCTAGGAACTAAAATATTTGTCTCCTTCTCAAAGTTGCATGCAGTTCTCTCTCTCTCTCTCTCTCTCTCTCTCCCTCCCTCTAACCCCTCCCTCTCTCTAACCCCCCTCTCCCTCTAAACTCACATATCTCGTAGAACCAGAAAGTCCATACCTCCCAAAAACTCTCTTCTGAGGAAACGAAACTGATCTGAGTCTCTTTGTCGTCTGTCTGTGTGAGAGTGAACAACCGTCAAAATGGCTCATCAGGGAGTTCTGCTGGACCAGGACCAGTTATGTTGTTCTGTCTGTCTAGATCTACTGAAGGAACCAGTCACCATCCCCTGTGGACACAGTTACTGTAGGAGCTGTATTGAGGGCTGCTGGGATCAGGATGTTCTGAAAGGGGTCTATAGCTGTCCTCAGTGCAGAGAGACCTTCACTCCAAGGCCTAATCTGAGGAAAAATAACATGTTGGCTGATATGGTGGAGAAACTGAGGAAGACAGGACTCCAGGCTGCTCCCCCTCCTGCTCTGTGCTATGCTGGACCTGGAGATGTGGCGTGTGATTTCTGCACTGGGACCAGAAAGCAGAAAGCCCTCATGTCCTGTCTGGTGTGTATGGCCTCTTACTGTGAGACTCACCTCCAATCTCACTATGAATCTCCTGCTTTGAAGAAGCACAAGCTGGTCAAAGCCACCGCACAACTACAGGAGAAGATCTGCTCTCATCATGACAAACTGCTGGAGGTTTACTGTCGTACCGATCAGCAGTGTATCTGTTATCTGTGTACAATGGATGAACATAAAGGCCATGATACAGTGTCAGCTGCAGCAGAGAGGACTGAGAAACAGGTAAGACCAGAACAACTTGCTGGTGACTATCTGGTGACTGTCTGACAAACAAAAAATTAAAGATACTGTAGGAACTAAATCTGTTTGAATATGAGAGAATTCAAATTAAATGGATCCACAAATATGAACACAAACCTTGAGTATATAGATATGTTGACCCAGATTCTCCAAATGTATCACCATTTTATAAAGTCTGTTAGGTTCTGAACAGACGGAGTAAAAACTCAAACCAAGTTGATTCACCCACTGGGTCATACAGCTGCAAAGACAATGTATGATTACACAAGAACATATATTTATAACCTCATACTAGGCATGATCAACTCCTTACACATCTAGACAGCCAATACATCTCTGTTGCTAGGCAGGACCAACTCCTTACACATCTAGACAGCCAATACATCTCTGTTGCTAGGCAGGAACTGAATTGGTTCCTCTCACTGGTGTAGTCATGGCCCTGTCTGATGCTTAAACCTTCGTGGGTGTGGAAGTGTATGTGTGTGAGATAGGACTGTAGTATGAGGGTCGTTATGGTGGCTTGACCTCGAGACGAATTCCTTGCTCCTCCCTAGTTCTGCAGCTGGCCTGCCTTATCAGAGACTAACTAGACTGTTAAATGCCTGGCTGCTCCCTAGTTCTGCAGCTGGCCTGTCTTATCATAGACTAACTAGACTGTTAAATTCCTGGCTCCTCCCTAGTTCTGCAGCTGGCCTGCCTTGTCAGAGACTAACTAGACTGTTGAATTCCTTGCTCCTCCCTAGTTCTGCAGCTGGCCTGCCTTATCAGAGACTAACTAGACTGTTAAATTCCTGACTCCTCCCTAGTTCTGCAGCTGGCCTGCCTTATCAGAGACTAACTAGACTGTTGAATTCCTGACTCCTCCCTAGTTCTGCAGCTGGCCTGCCTTATCAGAGACTAACTAGACCGTTAAATTCCTGGCTCCTCCCTAGTTCTGCAGCTGGCCTGCCTTATCAGAGACTAACTAGACTGTTAAATTCCTGACTCCTCCCTAGTTCTGCAGCTGGCCTGCCTTGTCAGAGACTAACTAGACTGTTGAATTCCTAAATAAGTATATTTCTAGCTAGAATCCAACAAGTCAAACAGCATTTATCATTAGTTATCAAACACCATTATCATTCGTTATCAAACACCATTATCATTAGTTATCAAACACCATTATCATTCGTGATCAAACATCATTATCATTCGTGATCAAACATCATTATCATTAGTTATCAAACATAATTATCATTCGTTATCAAACACCCAATCAACTCTCTGATTTGTGTACTGTTAAAACTATAATCATTCACATGACTACATAATGATATAATTTCAGACAGACACTTCCTCAATATTTGTATCCGTGTCTTCTATGGGTCCTATGTCACATTACTATACTATTGATCTACTGGACTAATAAAGCTTGATAGCTCATTGAAGAGTGATTCTCCACAGAGGCAGCTGGGGATGAGTCAGCAGAAGGTCCAGCAGAGATTCCAGGAGGGAGAGAAGAGACTGAAGGAGCTCCAACAGGCTGTGAAGTCTCTCAAGGTGAGTATTGTTGGCCAGAGGAGACACACCATTTTCACTTCTCTTCTCCAATCAGAGAGAGGGAGAGGGGACCCTATCCAATCCCACTGACCCCACTGTTGGGAACAGGCTGTCTGGATCCCTTTCAGAGAATAGACTGTTTAATGTAACTGACTGGGCTACCTCATCACATAACCATGAGTAACCATGACCGACTCATGTCCCCTTGTAGGAGTACATGAGATACATATATAACATATATACGTATAGGACAGCACATAGATGTATAAGCTAGCTGAACATTAAAATTAGGCGCCTAAGACAATTAGACACACTAAGGATAGGGGAGAACAGAACAAAGAGTAGATTGACACACTACTGCTAGAAGAGACACATAGTCTGCTGATTCCATTAAGTGCACGTAGGCGCCTAAGATAATTGGACACACTAAGATAGAGGATCCGGCCACCATTATAAACTAATTGAAAGCAGATGGCGTTATTGGGCGTGAACAAGTAGGAAGCTTGAACTAAAAGATAATGGTGATGAATGACTTCAGAAAGGAAACTTCATTTGCATAAGGGATGGACATAATACTATGTGTGTATAAATATAGGAGCGGGAGTTCTGGGAGGTTTCGTGTTGTGGCCTGCTGGAGGTCATTTTGCAGGGCTCTGGCAGTGCACCTCCTTGCACAAAGGCGGAGGTAGCGGTCCTGCTGCTGGGTTGTTGCCCTCCTACGGCCTCCTCCACGTCTCCTGATGTACTGGCCTGTCTCCTGGTAGTGCCTCCATGCTCTGGATACTACGCTGACAGACACAGCAAACCTTTTTGCCACAGCTCGCATTGATGTGCCATCCTGGATGAACTGCACTACCTGAGCCACTTGTGTGGGTTGTAGACTCCGTCTCATGCTACCACTAGAGTGAGAGCACCGCCAGCATTCAAAAGTGACCAAAACATCAGCCAGGAAGCATAGGAACTGAGAAGTGGTCTGTGGTCACCACCTGCAGAATCACTCCTTTTTTGGGGGTGTCTTGCTAATTGCCTATAATTTCCACCTTTTGTCTATTCCATTTGCACAACAGCATGTGAAATTTATTGTCAATCAGTGTTGCTTCCTAAGTGGACAGTTTGATTTCACAGAAATGTGATTGACTTGGAGTTACATTGTGTTGTTTAAGTGTTCCCTTTATTTTTTTTGAGCAGTGTATTTTCTCTGTGATTTGTTGTTTTCCCGTCAACCGTTCCATCGCATTTTAACCGTGTTACCGGGCGGGCACTAGGACCCGGGGGAGGCTGCTGCTGCAGAGGCTGCTGCACCGCTAGTGACGTCAGTCCTACTTGTAGCTCATTGTGGTCAACGTCAGCTGTGGCTCGAGACTGCCAGCTACCAGTTAACGGAGAGGAAAAGACTCTGACAGGACACATTCATGTAGATAGGCTATGATGGCAATTTGTGGTAAGTTACAATAGAGAGAGAGACTTTTCACTACTATAGACTTTGGTCAAAATCGAAGCTTTGTTAACCAATACGTTTTTATGTGAGGCTGCCGGTAAGTTACAGTGTAACAGACGTTGTGAGCTAGCTAACGGTAACGTTAACGGTGTCTTTTAAATTCAACATAAGTTATGTGGCGATGATATCTAGTTAACGTTGTATTTAATGTAGTTTTACTATCTGTGCCAGGCTATAAATGAGACAGATGATATCTCGTTAACGTTGTATTTAATGTAGTTTTACTATCTGTACCAGGCCATAAATGACACAGATGATATCTAGTTAACTTTGTATTTAATGTAGTTTTACTATCTGTGCCATTTAGGGGATTTAGATTTCTAAGGGATCAGGATTCCAGCTCAGACAAGAGAGGAAGAGAAGAGAAGGGACTACAAGGACTCAGGGGGCAGAGGCTGGGTCTATCTCTGCTACGGGGCAGGCTACTGGAGGGGGTACCAGGAGGGAGGACAGTAGAGCAGGACCAAGAGGTGTTCTGTACCTGTCTGTCCAGGAGGGAGGAGAGTAGAGCAGGACCAAGAGGTGTTCTGTACCTGCCTGTCCAGGAGGGAGGAGAGTAGAGCAGGACCAAGAGGTGTTCTGTACCTGTCTGTCCAGGAGGGAGGAGAGTAGAGCAGGACCAAGAGGTGTTCTGTACCTGCCTGTCCAGGAGGGAGGAGAGTAGAGCAGGACCAAGAGGTGTTCTGTACCTGTCTGTCCAGGAGGGAGGAGAGTAGAGCAGGACCAAGAGGTGTTCTGTACCTGTCTGTCCAGGAGGGAGGAGAGTAGAGCAGGACCAAGAGGTGTTCTGTACCTGTCTGTCCAGGAGGGGGGAGAGTAGAGCAGGACCAAGAGGTGTTCTGTACCTGTCTGTCCAGGAGGGAGGAGAGTAGAGCAGGACCAAGAGGTGTTCTGTACCTGTCTGTCCAGGAGGGAGGAGAGTAGGGCAGAACCAAGAGGTGATCTGTACCTGTCTGTCCAGGAGGGAGGAGAGTAGAGCAGGACCAAGAGGTGTTCTGTACCTGTCTGTCCAGGAGGGGGGACAAGGCCTGGTGGACCTGGAGAGCAGGGTGGCAGCGTTCTGACTCAATGAGGTGCAGAGAGGCTACTGTACCTAATGTCTCTCTCCCTATTTCTCTCTCTCTGTCTCTCTCTGTCTGTCTCTCTGTTTCTCTGTCTCTCTGTCTCTCTGTCTCTCTGTCTCTGTCTCTCTCTCAACAGCGCTCTGCACAGGCAGCAGTGGAGGACAGTGATCAGATCTTTACTGAGCTGATCCGCTCCATTGAGAGAAGGAGCTCTGAGGTGAAGGAGCTGATCAGAGCCCAAGAGAAGGCTCAAGTGAGTCAAGCTGAAGGACTCCTGGAGCAACTGAAGCAGGAGATAGCTGAGCTGAGGAAGAGAAGCACTGAGCTGGAGCAGCTCTCACACACAGAGGATCACATCCATTTCCTCCAGGTAACTAAACTGTCTTGTTACATGTGATATGAAATTAACTTCATTTGAAACTATTCATCTACATCATTATGTTGTCCTGTCTCTCTCTCTGTCCGTCCCTCTCTCTCTGTCCGTCCCTATCTCTCTCTGTCCGTCCCTATCTCTCTCTGTCCGTCCCTCTCTCTCTCTGTCCATCCCTCTCTCTCTCTGTCCGTCCCTATCTCTCTCTGTCCGTCCCTATCTCTCTCTTTGTCTGTCCCTCTCCTCGCTCTGTCCGACCCTCTCTCTCCCTCTGTCCGTCCCTCTCTCTCCCTCTGTCCGTCCCTCTCTCTCCCTCTGTCTCTTTATCTCTGTCTCTCTCTTTCTCTACCTCTGTCTGTCTCTGTCCATATCTGTCCCTCCTCCTCTTTGTCCTTCTCTGTCCCCCTCTCTCTCTCTGTCCCTCTCTCTATGTCCCTTTCGCTCTATGTCCCTTTCTCTCTATGTCCCTTTCTCTCTCTGTCCCTCTCTCTCTCTGTCCCTCTCTCTCTCTGTCCCTCTCTCTCTCTCTGTCTCTCTCTCTCTCTCTCTGTCCCTCTCTCTCTCTCTGTCCCTCTCTCTCTCTCTGTCCCTCTCTCTCTCTCTGTCCTTTTCTCTCTCTCTGCCCTTTTCTCTCTCTCTGCCCTTTTCTCTCTCTCTGCCCTTCTCTCTCTCTCTGTCCTTCTCTCTCTCTCTGTCCTTCTCTCTCTCTCTGTCCTTCTCTCTCTCTCTGTCCTTCTCTCTCTCTGTCCCTCTCTCTCTGTCCCTCTCTCTCCCCCTGTCTCTCTCTCCCCCTCTCTCTCTCTCCCCCTGTCTCTCTCTCCCCCTCTCTCTCTGTGTGTATCTCTCTCTCTCTCTCTGTGTCTCTCTCTCTCTCTCTGTGTCTCTCTCTCTCTCTGTCTCTCTCTCTCTCTCTCTCTGTGTCTCTCTCTGTGTCTCTCTCTCTCTGCGTCTCTCTCTCTCTGTGTCTCTCCCCCCCTCTCTCTCTCTCTCTCTCTGTCTCTCTCTCTCTCTCTCTCTCTCTCTCTCTCTCTCTCTCCAGAGTTATCAGTCTCTCTCCAGTATCAGTGTATCTTCAGACTTACCCAGCATCGTTGTCCGTCCTCTTCAGTACTTTGGAGATGTGAGTAAGACTGTGTCTGAACTGAGAGAGAAACTAGAAGACTTCCTTAAAGGAGAATGGACCAAGATCTCTACTACAGGTGTGTTGAAAACAATAAGAACATCAACTTTAGACCATTGAAAGTTCCCTACTAGTCATATACATGTGGAATATGGTCTGATGATAACATTCCCTCTCTCTGTCAATGTGTTTGTGTGTCTGTAGTGAATATAGTGGATGTTGTACTGCCTCCAGAGCCCAAGACCAGAGAACAGCTGTTACAATGTGAGTCTCTTTATTGTGAAGTAACTAACAGTCTCGTTTTACTGACACTCCTAACAATCCCTCTAGAAATATATAGCAATAGTAGATCTAATCAAAGACTGGGTATCTATCTGACTCCTCATATTTCTCTGATTTGATCTCTGCTGTGCTCTAATCAAAGACAGGGTAGATACAGTATCTGACTTAACTTATTGTTCTGACTCCCCTCATTGGTCTCTGCTCTGCTCTTCTCCCAGATTCCTGTCAGCTCACACTGGACCCAAACACAGCACACACACACCTCTCTCTGTCTGAAGGGAACAGAAAGGTGACCTATACAGACCAAGTCCAACCATATCCTGACCATCCAGACAGATTCACCAACTACAGGCAGGTTCTGTGTAGAGAGGGTCTGTCTGGACGCTGTTACTGGGAGGTGGAGTGGACTGGGTGGTGGGTTGATACAGCAGTCTCATATAAAGACATCAGCAGAACAGAGGAAGAAGATGCATTTGGATTCAATAACAAGTCCTGGAGTTTACAGTACTCTAGTGGTGATTATTATTTCAGACACAATAATGATTTGACTAAAGTATCAGGCCCTCAGTCCTCCAGAGTAGGAGTGTACCTGGATCACAAGGCAGGTACTCTGTCCTTCTACAGTGTCTCTGACACAATGACCCTCCTCCACAGAGTCCAGACCACATTCACTCAGCCCCTCTATCCTGGGTTTGGTCTCTCTGGAACTGCTGAGCTGGTTAAACTGTAGTAGGGTCCACATAGATACTAGTCATGCTGGTGTAGTCTATAGCTGAGCTGGTTAAACTGTAGTAGGGTCTACATAGATACTAGTCATGCTGGTGTAGTCTATAGCTGAGTTGGTTAAACTGTAGTAGGGTCCACATAGATACTAGTCATGCTGGTGTAGTCTATAGCTGAGCTGGTTAAACTGTAGTAGGGTCCACATAGATACTAGTCATGCTGGTGTAGTCTATAGCTGAGCTGGTTAAACTGTAGTAGGGTCTACATAGATACTAGTCATGCTGGTGTAGTCTATAGCTGAGCTGGTTAAACTGTAGTAGGGTCTACATAGATACTAGTCATGCTGGTGTAGTCTATAGCTGAGTTGGTTAAACTGTAGTAGGGTCCACATAGATACTAGTCATGCTGATGTAGTCTATAGCTGAGCTGGTTAAACTGTAGTAGGGTCCACATAGATACTAGTCATGCTGGTGTAGTCTATAGCTGAGCTGGTTAAACTGTAGTAGGGTCCACATAGATACTAGTCATGCTGGTGTAGTCTATAGCTGAGCTGGTTAAACTGTAGTAGGGTCCACATAGATACTAGTCATGCGGGTGGTGATGGTCCCCAGATGTGATGATTCATTCTGCTCTGTTTTATCTACAATGATTTAACTGATTTGATCTTCAGAAGATGTTATGAATTATAATTCAAGTTTTTCAAGTTTTTGTAATTGCAATGTTTTAATCTTGTACATTTCCATGAATCATGATGTCTGGTGTTGATGTATATTGGTTGTCATTCAGAACCATTGATATGTTTTCTCAGTTGGTTCTCTGTCTCTATGTAATTCTCCTCAGTATCATTGATCAGCTTGTTGGTCCTAATTGATGTGTTCTCTGTCACCTGGAGCTGCATGGAAAATGGTCCAGGAACTAAAGGACAATTCAGGACTAGTCAGCCCACTACAAGCTGGTATCACTTACTTTCTACTAAACTATATGGACTGGTTTCCCAGACACAGATTAATCCTAGTCCTGGACTAAAAAGTATGTTCAATGTAGATGTCCAGGAAACCGTCCCTAAATGTGTCATCTTTCATCCTCCCATACTGCTCAGTCCAGCAACATTAAATCTGTCCAGCAGGTGGTGCTATTGACCAAACAATAAAACCAGCAGATATCTTGACTTGCCACTCAGTATATCAGTAATGTTCAGAATAGTACTTTAATATCATTGGAGATTGATGGTCTTTTTAATCCACTATCCAGAGTCAGGAACAGATGAAGTTAGGTCTGCTACTGTTCAGTGATTAAATATGATTTATGGTGATGGGAAATAATAAAAAACACTAAACTTCATCTAGTAATAGTTTTCCTTTGTTATTTATTCCAAGGTGTGTCTTTAACTTGTAAATGGATTGTGTGGAGGTGAGCTAGTGGTGTGGCTGATAGCATAGAATGAAAAGGGAGGAGGGGAGGAAGAGGGGAGGAGTGAAGGGCTGTTCAAGAAACCAGATGAGGAAGATGTTCAGGGGAATTACTGTCTCTGTTCCAAATGGTTCCCTATTCCCTACGTAGTGCACTACGGTGCTTCTGACCAGGTCTAAAGTAGTGTTCTACGTAGGGAATAGGGTGTAGATTTATTACAATATCATGCTTTAGTGTTTGGCACAAAAATATATTAGATCTCCACCCCCCCACTTCCTGTCTGTCATCCCCCAGTTCTGTTAAGACTTCCTCTCATTGAACTGGGCCTCATTCTAAATGGTCACTTTGTATTGATAGTCCAGACTGGGCTTTACTATGGTTCTACATACAGTATCTGTATTGATAGTCTATACTGGGCTTTACTATGGTTCTACATACAGTATCTGTATTGATAGTCCATACTGGTCTTTACTATGGTCTTTACTAATCTATTCTATAAAATAATTTCTCCGTAATTAATATCACCTGATTGAACTAATCATGTAAATGTAATTAACCTCTTTGGGCTGCATGCTGGATAAAAGGTGCCCATTTCAAACGGCCTCGTACTCAATTCTTGCTCGTACAATATGCATATTATCATTACTATTGGATAGAAAACACTCTCTAGTTTCTAAAACCGTTTGAATTATATCTGTGAGTAAAACAGAACTCATTTTGCAGCAAACTTCCTGACAGGAAGTGGAAAATCTGAAAACGATGCTCTGTTCTAGGGCCTGCCTATAAATGTGCTTGATATTTATTAGTATACATGCACTTCATACGCCTTCCACTAGATGTCAACAGGCAGTGAGAGAAGAAATGGAGTGTATAACATGATCTGAGGTTGAATAAAAGCTCTTGGCATGACGTGACCCCAATTTCCTGTTTTCTGGAACGCACGAGAAGGGACCTGGTATTGCCTTCTGTAAAGCTGTCGTTATAGACGACTAATATCTCCGGCTTTGATTTTATTTGATAAATGTGACAATATCATCGAAAAGTATGTTTTTTCAATATAGTTTTATTAGATTATTGAAATTTTTTCGGGACGTTAGGCGTGTTGCTTTGTCTGCGTTTGTTCACGAAGGAGAGCTTCGCGCCACTTTGCTAGCTTTCCGTGCTAATTGACTGGAGAAGAGGACATTCTAAAACCAAACAACGATTGTTCTGGACAAAGGACCCCTTGTACAAGATTCTGATGGAAGATCATCAAAAGTAGGACCCATTTTATGATGCTATTTCATATATCTGTCGAACATGTGAACTAGTAGTTTGCGCCCAGATTTTGGGCACGCTCTCGCCATAACGTAAACTGCATGTCGTAATGAAGTTATTTTTAGAATTCTAACACGGCGAATGCATATAGAACTAGTGTATCTATCATTTCCTATACAACATGTATTTTTTAGTAATGTTTATGAATAGTTATTTGGTCAGAATGTGTGTGTCAGAAAAATATCCGGACGTTGTGGGAAAAAGATGTATCTTTTATATATCTTATATATCTTTTGCTGGTTTGTTACGATCGCTAACTTTTGCTGCTGGTAAGTGTTTTACTTAACGACAGATATATGAAATAGCATCATAAAATGTTTCTTACTTTTGGTGATCTTCCGTCAGAATGTTGGACAAGGTGTCCTTTGTCCAGAACAGTCGTTGTTTGGATTTAGAACGTCAACTTTCCCTCTTCATTTAGCATGCACACTAGCCGAGTGGCACACTAGCCGAGTGGCACGACGCTCTCCATATCAACAAATATAGTCTAAACATTTTTCGACAGAAATACGAAATTATATCATAAATGGTTCCTACTATTTGATTTGCTTCCATCAGAATCTTGTACAAGTTGTCCTTTGTCCAGAATAATCGTTGTTTGGTTGTAGAATGCCCTCTTCATCTGTAGAATTAGCAGCCAACGCTAGCCATGTGGCGCGGCAGTGTCCAACGCACCATAACGCAAGACAAAGAAATTCCAGAAAATCGCAATCAACTGATATAAACTGCTATAAGTCGGTTTAATATAACTAGTTTATGATGTTTTTAACACATATATCGAATAAAATCAGAGCCGGATATATCTAACGCCTATAACGACAGCTTTTCAGAACGCAATCCTGAGGTCTGTCTCACGCCAAGACGAACGGTGAAAAGACCAGACCTTCCGTTCCAAGACGTCATGTTCGGCCTCAGATCTAGCTAGACACCCCATTCCAACTCTCACTGCCTACTGACATCTAGTGGAAGGCGTATGCAGTGCATGTAGACCCATAGATTCCATGGAAATTAATAAACTGACCCTGGAACAGAGCCCTCGATTTCAGATTTCTCACTTCCTGACAGGAAGTTTGCTGCAAAATGAGTTCTGTTTTACTCACAGATATAATTCAAACGGTTTTAGAAACTAGAGAGTGTTTTCTATCCAATAGTAATAATAATATGCATATTGAACGAGCAAGAATTGAGTACGAGGCAGTTTAATTTGGGAACAATTTTTTACAAAGTGAAAACAGCGCCCCCATATTGACAAAAGGTTAACAGTCCGTGGACACTTAAGGGATGGATATGTCGAGTGTGTTTCATTTGCTGACCTCAGAGAGGAAAGGAAACACACAGGACTATATCTCTGAATATGTACATTTCTCAATTATGGGGTTTGCATCTATTGTATAAAATGAATGTGTAAAGATTTAACTATTTGTGAAATTATGTAAGGTGATGTTAACCCTGCGAAGACCGACAACCGCCGAAACATCTATTCTATAAGAACATTTCTGAATGGTACTCTGAATTATCAATTTTAACCACGAAAGACTTCAGGGAAGCAGAGAGAGAAATGTTTTATACTCACAAGTGGAATTAGAAAGAGGGCAGTAGAGTTCTATGCTGAGCTCTACAAGAGTGAGTATAAAGAGGATATAACAGTGACACATCAGTTCCTTGATGGGTTCCCACAGGTGGCTGCAGACGCTCAGGTTGAGCTAGAGCAACCATTGTCTTTGCAGGAGCTATATTAAAAGGCATGGAAAATGGAAGGGCACCAGGCATTGATGGGCTTCCCGTTGACTTTAAGTCTTTTTGGGCTATGTTGGGAGAGGATTGGCAAGCAGTAGTTAATGACAGTTTGAACGGAGGGTTACTACCAATAAGCTGCAGACGGGCTGTCCTCACCCTAAAGCCAAAAAAGGGTGACTCTAGGGAGGTGAAGAACTGGAGGCCGGTGGCCCTATTGTACACTGATTATAAGATCCTGTCCAAGGCTTTGTCCAACAGGCTGAGGGAAGTGATGGGGCAAATCATACAGACCAGTCCTACTGTGTTCCCGGCAGGCAGATAGGGGATAACATTTCCCTGATTCTGGATTTTGTGGACGTCTCTAGGGCTATTGGAGCATCCAGCTGGTCCAGCTGGTCCAGAGCATCCAGCTGGTCTAATTTCAATTGATCAGGAAAAGGCATTTGAACGAGTTGAACGTCAATACCTATGCACCTTTGAGGCATTTGGTTTCAGCTCTGGTTTTATTGCCATGATTAGGGTGATATGTGGTGACATTGAAAGTGTTTTCAACGTTAATGGTGGCTTGAGTGCTTCTTTTAAAGTGTGTAGAGGTTTTAGGCAGGGGTGTTCTTTGTTGAGAATGTTATTTGCCATCCCCATAGAGTCATTACAAAATAGCATTAGAAGTTGCATTGAAGGGGTGTACCTTTCAGAGGATATTCCTTTTGTTCGTCTCTCAGCCTATGCTGATTATGTAGTTATTTTAGTGAAAAGTCAAGCAGAGGTGGATGGTTTGAGTCTCATGGTTGATAGGTTTAGGGGAATATCCTCTGCAAAGGTAAATTGGGGAAAAAATGTGTGCTTTAGAGATTGGGAATGGTCTGGAAGGATCATGGCTTTGCCAGGGGGGCTGGAATGGTGTAAGGCAGGTTTTAAATATCTTGGAGTGTACGTAGGGGATGAGGGGACAATGGAAAACAATTAGAATGGGGTGGTTGAAATGGTGGAAGGGATGAGGAGATGGCATTGGTTGTTATCTCATATGTCATACAAGAGGACGCACAATTCTTGTTAACAATGTGGTTGCCTCTGCAACTGTGGCATCGGTTGTCATGTTTAGAGCCACCATCTGGCCTTCTGGCCAAGATACAGGCAATTATTGTAGATTTATTTTGGGATAACTATCATTGGGTTCCAAAAAGTGTTTTGTATTTGTCAAAAGAGGAGTGGGGACAAGGTCTTGTACATCTTCCTAGTAGGGCTGCTGCTTTCCGGTTTCAGTTTATTCAAAGGTTTCTTTATGGACCGGAAAATGTGGTTTGGAGAGGGGTTGCAGGTCTTGTATTACAGCAGGTTTTGGAGAAGAGCTTGCGGTAGGAATCCGGAGATGTGGAGATTTGGTGGAGAAAAAGTGGACCGGTATGCTCTGGGTTGAATCGCGCTGTGCAGACTGGCAGGAGTTGACCGGGCTAAGGTTAGCTGATAACCGCTAGCAGTGGCTAGCTGGCTACTAGCTAGTTAGCTGGCTAGCTTCTGTTAGGGTTTCCGGTTCTAAAGTAGAAAAAAATATCAGATCCATACCACATTGGGTGAAGCGGGCTGCAGGAGAGTATGTTGAAATCGAGGTTAAAAATATTAAATATATACAAAATATATGCGAAGAAAATGAAAAAGATATATACACGGGACAAGACAAAAACAAAGACGTCTGACTGCTACGGCCACCAGTCCATGAGTGGGCTTGAACAATTCTGCAAGGAAGAATGGGCAAATATTGCACAGTCTAGGTGTTCAACAGTTAGTAGAGACGTATTCAAAGAGACTCTGGCTGTAATTCAATCAAAAGGTGCTTCCACCAAGTTTTAACTCAGGAGTGTGTCCACTTATCCAAATAAATTGTAATTCATTTTAAGAGTTTTTTATAATTAATTCACTTGGATATTTGTGTTACTGTGTGTAAATAGAGCCGTAAAAAGTCAGATTTTGTGTCTTTTCATTTCAGGCTGTAAGGCAACAAAAGATGAACATTTTGAATGAGGTGACTTTCTATACCCACTGTACAAGTAAAAGTTTTTAAGGCGTTTATGGTGAGATCTTTCATAATAAACTTACAAGCAAACTGACACGTGAAGTGTAAATGTCACGTTACATGAACGTGTTGGCAGTTTGACGCCTTAGAAAAAAACCTTGTCTCCATTTACAGTTAATTTATGGCGGTATTTTAAGGCGCTAGGAAGACACTAGGTGACTTGGTGAGAGTAGCTTCACAAGGCTTAATTATGGCACTTTTCACCCCCCATGGTTGCCTAGGCTTCATTCTAGCACTTTTGTGTGTGTGTGTGTGTGTGTGTGGGTGTGGGTGCGTGTGTGTGTGTGTGTCCAAGTGGAAATTAAAGTTATGGAACTCTCTCGCGTGGTTCTTTTTTACGGGGAAAAGTCCTCAATGAAACTGCCATTAAATGTGGAGAATGATACATTTGCCTCTGCTTGCCGTCAAGTAGCCTATATGCCATTGTAGGCTACCATTCAATTCAATAAATATGTTGAATTGACAATATCCTCATCAATGTACACACAAAGTGCAAACAGCTTTTTAATAAAAAAGCAGGTACCCGTACAACGTATTCAGAATCGAAGTTGAGCTCAGGTGCATCCTGTTTCCGTTAATCATCCTTGAGATGTTTCTACAACTTGATTGGAGTCCACCTGTGGTAAATTCAATTGATTGGACATGATTTGGAAAGGCACACACTTGTCTATATAAAGTCCCAAGAGTTGACAGTGTATTTCAGAGCACAAACCAAGCCAGGAGGTCGAAGAAATTGTACGTAGAGCTCCGAGACAGGATTGTGTCGAGGCACGGATTTGGGGAAGGGTACTAAAAATGTCTGCATCATTGAAGGTCCCCAAGTACACAGTGGCCTCCATCATTCTTAAATGGAAGAAGTTCTTCCTAGAGCTGGCCGTCCGGCCAAACAGCAATCGGGGGAGAAGGGCCTTGGTCAGGGAGGTGACCAAGAACCCGATGATTACTCTGACAGAGCTCCAGAGTCCCTCTGTGGAGATGGGAGAACCTTCTAGAAAGACAACCATCTCTCCAGCAACTAGGACCAGCCAGCAACTAGGACCAGCCAGACACTCGGACCAGCCAGCAACTAGGACCAGCCAGCCATTAGGAGCAGCCAGCCACTCGGACCAGCCAGCAACTAGGACCAGCCAGCCACTAGGACCAGCCAGCCACTAGGACCAGCCAGCCACTAGGACCAGCCAGCCACTAGGACCAGCCAGCCATTAGGACCAGCCAGCCACTCGGACCAGCCAGCCACTCGGACCAGCCAGCCATTAGGAGCAGCCAGCCATTAGGAGCAGCCAGCAACTAGGACCAGCCAGCCACTAGGAACAGCCAGCCACTAGGACCAGCCAGCAACTAGGACCAGCCAGCAACTAGGAGCAGCCAGCAACTAGGACCAGCCAGCGTTCGTTAGACTATGTTTATAGCTGCCATCTGCTCTCCTCTCACAGTTCAGACGCCAGACACACCCCGCAGTGAAAGAGAGACACCCAGGTCAGTTCAGACGCCAGACCCACCCCGCAGTGAGAGAGAGACACCCAGGTCAGTTCAGATCCCAGACCCATCCGGCCCCACAGTGAGAGAGAGACCCAGGTCAGTTCAGATCCCAGACCCATCCATCCCCGCAGTGAGAGAGAGACACCCAGGTCAGTTCATATCCCAGACCCATCCAGCCCCGCAGTGAGAGAGAGACACCCAGGTCAGTTCATATCCCAGACCCATCCAGCCCCACAGTGAGAGAGAAACACCCAGGTCAGTTCAGATCCCAGACCCATCCAGCCCCACAGTGAGAGAGAGACACCCAGGTCACAACCAGTGCAGTCCTATGTATTTTCTGACAGCTGGATTGTGGTTGTAGCTTTTTCACTCCAGTCAGAAGGTTGAAGGGTTGAGGTCTTTGTGTGAGGAGGGTAGAGAGGGTGTCGAGTTTCCTATCGGGACCCTGGATCTGTGAACAGAGGATAGAGCAGGATTCCTGCAGGGACACATGGTCTGGAGTGACAGGGACATCTTCTGCAGTGCCAGCCCAGGGATAGGGAGAGAGGAGGAGGGGTTGGGGGGGGGGGGGGTCGGGGGGCACAGGGTATTCCTTTCACTGGGGTGTGTAGGGAACGAGCAGATATTCTGGGATACCACCAAACGCGTCCCTAGCGAGGGTCTAGCGTTTGGTTCTCCTTCCGTCTCCGTCTCGTCATCGAAGTGATGCGAAATTAAGGTGTTAGCTGGTTGGTCCTTTAAGGCGCTGGATCCAGTTTCCTCCCAGTCCTCCTGACCCATCGCTGCCTGCAGAGCTGACAGAGCTGGATCAGAGAGAGATCAGACCGAGTCCTGTTGCTACAGAGAGGAGTGTCACAGGATCGTAGTCTTTACTGCTGGATCGTTGGAAACCTAACTCACTCTACATGGGCAAGGATCTACTTAGTGTAACTCACTGTACATGGGCAAGGATCTACTTTCTTAACCTAACTCACTGTACATGGTCAGATCAGATTTTCCGAAATGAGGGCGGGGGACGGCCTTGTATATATCCCTGAAGTTGGAATAACAATGGTATAGCTTTTTTCCAGCGTGAGTACGACAGTCAATATGCTGATAGAATTTCGTAAGCCTTTTCCTCAAATTTGCTTTGTTAAAGACCCCAGCTACAGTAAATGCAGCCTCGGGATATATATGGTTTTCAGTTTGCATAAAGTCAGTGAAGTTCCTTGAGGGCAGTCGTGGTATCGGCTTGAGGGGGGATATACACGGCTCTGACAATAACCGAAGAAAATACTCTTGGAAGATATTACGGTCGGCATTTGATTGTGAGGTATTCTAGGTAGGTTGAACAAAAGGACTTGAGTTCCTTTATGTTATTACAATTACACCATGAGTCGTTATTAATGAAACATACACCCCCACCCTTCTTCTTCACAAAGAGATGTTTATTCCTGTCGACGTGATGAACTGAGAATTCAGATGTATGGACCTACTCCGACAGTATATCCCGAGGGAACCATGTTTCCGTGAAAAAGAGTATGTTACAATCCCTGATGCCTCTCTGGAAAGAAACCCTTGCCCTGATCTCGTCTACTTTGTTATCTAGGGACTGAACACTAGCGAGTAATATACTAGGAAACAGTGGGTGGTGTGCGTGCCTCTGATTAGAAGACCGCTCCGACTACCTCTTCTCCGCCCGGCGTTGTTTTGGGTAGGCCTCTGGAATCAGTTAATTTGCCCTGTGTGGTGCAAAAAAAGGATCAATTTCGGGAAAGTTGTATTCCTGGTCGTAATGCTGGAAGTGCTGGTGAGTTACCACCGCTCTGATATACAATAGTTCATCCCGGCTGTGATTTTCTGGGTCAACAATGTAAGAATTAATACATTAAAAAAACAAAATACTGCAAAGTTTCCAAGGAACTAGAAGCGAAGCAGCCCTCTCTGTGGACGCCATTTTGGAACATCTGACCACGACTCCATTTTGCTCCTCCCTTCCTATAGGCAGAAACTCAAACAGGAATTACCCGTGCTAAGGACAATTCAACGCTGGTCTGACCAATCGGAATCCACGCTTCAAGATTGTTTTGATCACGCGGACTGGGATATATTCCACGTAGCTTCAGAGAATAATATCGACGAGATACTGAGACGGTTACTGAGTTAATCAAGAAGTGTAGAGGAGATGGTTTACCCTTTTAAAACCTCACCAGAAACCGTGGATAGATGGCAGCATTCGTGCTGTTCATTGACTATAGCTCAGCATTCAACACCATAGTACCCTCCAAGCTCATCATTAAGCTTGAGGCCCTGGGTCTGAACCCCGCCCTGTGCAATTGGGTCCTGGACTTCCTGATGGGCCGCCCCCCAGGTGGTAAAGGTAGGAAACAACACCTCCACTACGCTGATCCTCAACACTGGGGGCCCCACAAGGGTGCGTTCTCATCTCCTGTACTCCATGCACGCCTCCAAGTCAATCATCAAGTTTGCAGACGACACAACAGTAGTGGGCTTGATTATCAACAACGACGAGACAGCCTACAGGGAGGAGGTGAGGGTACTCAGAGTGTGGTGTCACGAAAACAACCTCTCACTCAACGTCGACAAAGCAAAAGAGATGATCGTGGACTTCAGGAAACAGCAGAGAGATCACCCCCTTATCCACATTGAAGGGACAGCAGTGGAAAAGGTGGAAGTTTTAAGTTCCTCGGCATACACATCAATGACAAACGGTCCACCCACCCAGACAGTGTGGTGAAGAAGGCGCAGCAGCGCCTCTTCAACCTCAGGAGGCTGAAGAAATGTGTCTTGTCAACCAAAACCCTGACAAACTTTGACAGATGCACAATTGAGAGCATCCTGTCGGGCTGGTATGGCAACTGCACCGCCCTCAACCGCAAGGTTCTCCAGAGACACAATGCATCACCGGGGGAAAACTGCCTGCCCTCCAGGACTCCTACAGCACCCGATGTCACAGGAAGGCCAAAAAGATCATCAAGGACATCAACCACCCGGTGCCACTGCCTGTTCACACCGCTACCATCCAGAAGGAGAGGTCAGTACAGGTGCATCAAAGCTGGGACCGAGAGACTGAAAAACAGCTTCTATCTCAAGGCCATCTGACTGTTAAACAGCAATCACTAACTCAGAGAGGCCCCTGCCTTCATGGAGACCCAATCACTGGCCACTTTAATAAATGGATCACTAATCGCTTTATACAACGCACTCTAAATAATGCCACTTTAATAATGTTGACATATCTTACATTACTCATATTCCATGTTATGAATGGGTAATGATTGTATTATGTGTGGGTTATGAATGGGTAATGATTGGGTGATGATTGTATTATGTGTGGGTTATGAATGGGTTATGAATGGGTAATGAATGAATATTATAAGAATTAGAAAATTATTGTGTTCATTCTTGTTATGTTTTTTTGTTACATTTACAACACACCCCATTTAGAGATACTAATATTGTAGCTAGAGATAATGTGTCTACATTATCGACTCCTTTAAGCATGTGAGATACAAGCTGTCTAAAACAGGTCCATCTACAGACAGGTATTCAGGAAGAACAACCCAAATATGGACATACTGTAAATGTCATGTCATGACTCACTCCACTTCAGGCAGTGTCTGTTGCAACAGCCCTTTCCACCTGATGGTAAGTTACAATAAAGACCAATTGAATTTAGCAATGAGGAAGTGATACTTTACATGCAATAATTTGCTCTGAACTTTAACTAAAACAAGTCCAGCTGGTCTGTCAGCATTGACAAAGGTTTACACCACCAACACTGAGATCACAAAACATTTCGTAGTTAGAGAGGTGAGGTTGCAGGAACAGAATCTAGAATATAATCTCTTTATTCTAGGGTAGTAAGGTTGCAGGAACAGAATCTAGAATATAATCTCTTTATTCTAGGGTAGTAAGGTTGCAGGAACAGAATCTAGAATCAAATGACAGCAAAACCAACAAGCCAACCTTCACTCTCCAAGGAGGACCTGCTTTGTCCTGTGTGTTGTGAGGTATTCAGCCTTCCCGTCCTGCTGAAATGTGGCCATAACTCCTGTAAGGAGTGTTTACAAAAATTGTGGGAATGGAAGGGAGGCAGACAATGCCCCGTGTGTCGGACCACGTCGAGCTCAGAGAGGCCTCCTATCAACCTGGCCCTAAAGATAGCAGCCGGCGTGTTTACAGAGCAGAGGAGGAGCAGGGGAGAGGAGGAGCGGTGCCTTCTTCACAACGAGAAGCTGAAGCTATTCTGTCACAACGACGAGGAGCCAATTTGTGTCGTCTGTCAGCTTTCTAACCAACACAAAGTACATGTGTGCTGCCCTGTAGAGGAGGCTGCTCTGGAGAAAAAGGTGAGACGGGATGTCTGAACTATTATAGAGCAATTTAGACTGGTGTATGTGTGTCTATCAGTGGAGGCTGCTGAGGGGAGGACGGCTCATACTAATGACTGCAATGGACTCAATGGAGTGGTAACTGAGGTAGATATATACATATAGGTAGAGATAAAGTGATTAGGCAACAGGATAGATGATAAACAGTAGCAGCGTATGTGATGAGTCAATAGAGTTGGTGCTGAGGGGGTCAACACATATAGTCCGGGTGCTTGTCGTGCGGTACACAGACAGAAAGGTGTTCCTCTGGTCCTGGATGGCAGGGAGCTCGGTCCCACTGAGGAACACCTTTCCCGTTGAGGATCTGAGGACCCATGCAATATTTTCTGCCTCCTGGGGGGGAAGAGGCGCTGTCGTGCCCGTTTTACGACTGTGTGTGTGGACCATGTTCTTTCCACCAAGGAACTTGAAGCTCTCGATCTGCTCCACTACAGCCTCATCGATGTGGATGGGGGTGTGCTCGGCCCTCCATTTCCTGTAGTCCACGATCATCTCCTTTGTCTTGCTGACGTTGAGGGAAAGGTTGTTGTCCCGGGAACCACAATGCCAGGTCACTGACCTCCCTATAGGCTGTCTCATCGTCGTCGGTGATCTGGCCTGCCACCATCGTGTTTTCAGCAAACTTAATCATGGTGTTGTAGGCGTGCGCAGCCACACAATCGTTGGTAAAAAGGGAGAACAGGAGGGGTCTAAGCACGCACCACTGAGGCGGCCCCCTGTGTTGAGGGTCAGCGTGGCGAATGTGCTGTTACCTACCCTCACCACCTGGAGGCGGCCCGTCAGGACGTTCAGGATCCAGTTGCAGAGGGAGGTGTTTAGTCCCAGGATCCATAGCTTAGTGATGAGCTTTGAGGGCACTATGGTGCTGTAGTCAATTAATAGCATTCTCACATAGGTCTTCTTTTTGTCCAGGAGGGAAAGGGATAGAGGGCAATAGAGATTGCATCATCTTTTAATCTGTTGGGGCGGTATGCAAATTGGAGTGGATCCAGGGTTTCTGGGATAATGGTATTGATGTGAGTGTCTGCTTGACACATTTAGGTACGACAGAGTATCAAGGGTCAAGGGTCAAGGGTCAAGGGAAGGATGAAAATGTCAGTGAAGACACTTTCCAACTGATCAGCGCTCTGAGTACACGTCCTGGTTAATCCACTTCTGACACAGGGTGGCACAACAGAGCAACTCTCGATGCACACTTTTGTAAAGAGTGTCACGTCTGCTCCCGCTCTTCCCTCCCCCTGGCGCTTGAGGGCGCCAGAATGCCTTGCATCACTCACTCCTGCCATCCATCACGTACACCTGCCTTTCCTCGTCACGCGCATCAGCGTTATTGGACTCACCTGGACTCTCTGATCACCTGTTCATTTCCTCCCCTATATGTGTCAGTTCCCCAGCTCTGTTTCCCGCTTCTGCATTGATTGTTTTCTGTTTGCTAACGCTGTTTATGTCTCGTTCCATGTCCGTTATTTATTAAATGTTACTCCCCGTACCTGCTTCGTCTCTCCAGCGTCATCCTTGTGACAAAGAGTTCATGTGAAAAGATGTGAGCGTATTGTCTTCATGTTAGGAGCCTTCTCCATCGAATAAACACTTAGATTTATGTTCATGGGTAATTTATTTGCGGCCATGTGAATGTTAACCTGTTTAAAACGCTTAAACCAAAATCACACGGAAAGACCGGGTAGAAATCGTCATCCAAATCCGATGTTAGTAATCGCTGTTCACTCAAAAAAACAGTTTTCGATCATAAGAAATGATGCCGGAGACATTATGCACGAAAAAGTTAAGATCAGAGTTAAAAAATAAACACAAAACAGCAGATTAGCAGAATTCACAATTTTTAGATTGTGTGTGTGTTAATGTGTGTGTGTGCTTGGGGGGGGGGGGGGGACTAGGTTATGCAAGCAATGGAATGTATATTTATGTTATGATCAAGAGTTTTGGATCAATGTTTTTTTTGTTGTTGTTTACATAATTATTTCAGATAGAGGTCTCAGCCAAGCTTGATTCATTGCAGAAACACCTGAAAATACTCAACAAGACTAAAGAGGATTGGGAAGAAACCAGAAATTACTTAAAGGTAATTACTAAATGACTTGCGTTTTAAGGAAACAACTTTTTTTTCTTCTCAGGGCAGATTGACTACTTCAGTATGTGCTTTTAATTAGTTAGTGAGCTATATACATACACTATCAATCCATCTGATTAGTTAGTGAGCTAAATACATAGACTATCAATCCATCTGATTAGTTAGTGAGCTAAATACATAGACTATCAATCCATCTGATTAGTTAGTGAGCTAAATACATAGACTATCGATCCATCTGATTAGTTAGTGAGCTAAATACATACACTATCAATCCATCTGATTAGTTAGTGAGCTAAATACATACACTATCAATCCATCTGATTAGTTAGTGAGCTAAATACATACACTATCACTAACTGTAGAGCCAGGCGGACCAGACGGAGCGACAGATGAAGGAGGAGTTTGAGAGGTTCCACCAGCTCCTGAGGGAGGAGGAGAAAAACAGAGTGGACAAGTTGAGACAGGAAGAGGAGAACAAAACTCAGGTGATGTGTATGAAGTTGGAGTACATCAAGCAGAGGATCGCTGCCCTCACAGACACCATCAGCGAAGTAGAGACGTCCATACGAGCGGATGATGTGAAGTTTTTACAGGTATCTCATCCAAAATAAAATAATCAATGAAATGATAAATTCATACAGACTGCCTGACATATGTATCCCACATTTTAAGTTAATAAAAACAAAATGTTTAACCTTTATTTAACGAGGCAAGTTCTTATTTACAATGACGGCCTACCGGGGAACAGTGGGTTAACTGCCTTGTTCAGGGGCAGAAAGACATATATTTACCTTCTCAGCTCAGGGATTCGATCCAGAAACCTTTCGGTTACTGGCCCAAAGCTCTAACCACTAGACTACCTGCCACCCCGTAAATAAAGCGAATTATTATTAATATAAATCTATTCAATAACATCACTTTGTTTTGCTCTACTTCTTTAGGACTACAAGAAGACAAAGAGCAGGTATGTAAAGGGCTACTACTACAACTAACTACTAACTACTACTGACTAACTACTACAACTACCAACAACTACTACCACTACTACTTCTACTACGACTACCAACTACTACTACTACTGACTAACTACTATGATCTACCAACTACTACTACTACTACTAACTACTACCAACAACTAGTACTACTACTACTAACTAATGCTGACTAACTACTATGATCTACCAACTACTACTACTACTAACTACTAACTACTACTGACTAACTACTACTAAATACCAACAACTAGTACTACTACTACTAACTACTACTGACTAACTACTACTAACTACTACTAACTACTACTACTACTACTACTACTACTACTACCACTACCAACTACTACTAATACTACTACCACTACTACTACTACCACGACCAACTCCTACCAACTACTACTACTACTAACTACTACTACTACCAACTACTACTACTACTACTACCACTACCAACTACTACTAACTACTACTAATACTACTACTACTACTACCACTACCAACTACTAACAACTACTACTACTACTACTAACTACTACTACTACCACTACCAACTACTACCAACTACTACTACTACTACTAATACTACTAACTACTACTACTAACTACTACTACTAACAACTACAACTAACTACTACTACTACTACTACTACTACTGACTACTACTAACTACTACTACTACAAACAACTACTACTACCACTACCAAATACTACTAACTACTACTACTACCTACTACTACTACTAACAACTACCACTACCAACCACTACTACTACTACTACTACTAACTACTACTACTACATACTACTACTACTACTACTATTACTACTAACTACCACATTATATTACAACCTACTATTACTACATAATAACTACCTACTAATACTACCTACTAATACTACCTACTAATACTACTATTACCTAATATCATTGCCTACTAGCATTACCTAGTATTACTGCTAATACTACATACTACTAGTAATACCTACTGCTACTACTAACTAGTATTACTACTATTACTACCTACTGCTACTGCTACTGCTACCTACTATTAATACCTACTATAACAACCTACTATTATTACCTACCATTACTACCTACTAGTACTACCTACTATTACAACCCACTATTACAACCTACTATTACCACTAGTACTACCTACTATTACTACTATTACTACCTAGTAGCACCACCTACTACGACTACTACTATCTACTAGTACTACCTATTAGTACTACTACTATTTCAACCCACAATTACTGCATATTATTAAAACCTACTATTATTACCTACTACAACTCCCTACTACTACTAACTACGATAACTAATTATACTGCTACTACTACTACTACCTACTATTAAAACCTATTATTACTACTTACTAGTACAAACTACTATTATGGCCTACTATTTCTAATATTTCTACCTACTATTACTACCTACATTTACCACCTGCTATTACCACATTTTATTGTTACCTACTATTATTACTACTTTTACATGTTACTATTACTACTATTACTACTTACCATTACTACATATTACTACCACATACTATTACTACCTACTTTTACTGATATCACTACCTAATATTACTACCTGTTTTTAATACTACCTACTATTACTTCATACTACCGTTACTGCATAATATTACTACATACTATTACTACCTAATATTACTATTACCACCACTACTACCTCTACCTACTACTACTACCACCTACCACTACTACCTACATTTACTACTATTACTGCCTACCATTACCTCTAGCACCACTTATTATTACTACCTAATACTACAACCTGCTATTACTAACTACAAACTACAATTATTACTATCAACGATTACTATGTATTATTGCTACTTAATATACATGCATACTAGTACTACTATTACCACCTACTATTACTACATACTATTACTGCTATTGCTACATACTATTGCTACCTACAATTACTACTATTACTATCTACTATTGCAAAGTGTTATTAATACTATCTGATATTACTTCATACTACTATTTCTACCAAATATTACTACATAGATTTACTACCTACTGGTAATATTACTATTGTTACCTATTACCTATTACCTACTATTGCTACTGCCTAAAAATACTACCATGACCAATTACTACTACTACCTATTATTACTTCATACTATTATTACTGCATAATATTACTACATACTATAACTACCTACTATTACAACCTACTACTATTACTACTACTACTACTACCTACAATTACTACCTTTACCACCTACTATTACTACTTTTACTGCCTACCATTACTACTAGCACCACTTAATATCACTACCTAAAACTACTACCTGCTATTACTACCTGATATTACTACTACTACTACTACTACCATTTCTACTACCTACTACCATTTCTAGTACGCCTTACTATTAGCACTAGTAGTACTACCTAGTATTACTAACTAATATTTGTGCTACAACATACTATTAATAACTGATATTACTATTTTTACTACTATTACTAACTACTTTTACTACCTCCTATTACTACTATTACTAACTACTTTTACTACCTACTATTACTAACTACTTTTACTACCTACTACTACCTACTATTACTACTATTACTAACTACTTTTACTACCTGCTATTACTACTATTACTAACTACTTTTACTACCTGCTATTACTACTATTACTAACTACTTTTACTACCTGCTATTACTACTATTACTAACTACTTTTACTACCTACTATTACTACTATTACTAACTACTTTCACTACCTACTATTACTACTATTACTAACTACTTTTACTACCCACTATTACTACTATTACTAACTACTATTACTATTATTACTACTATTACTACTACGACTACACCGTATTACTATTACTACTATTACTACTATTACCACATAGTATTACTACTATTACTACATATTATTAGTACTATTACTACTATTGCTGCTATTACTACTATTACTACAATTACTACTATTATTACCAATACTACTACTATTACTACTATTACCACATAGTATTACTACTATTACTACTATTAATACTATTAATACTACCTTTACTATTATTACTACTATTACTACTATCCAAAATATTATTACATCTATTACTACTATTACTACCTATTACTACTATTACTACATATTATTACTACTTTTACTATTAGTACTACTATTACTACTATTATTACTACGTTAACTATTATTACTACTATCACCACATATTATTACTACTGTTACTACTATAACTATATATTATTACTAGTATTACTACTATTACTACTATTACTACTACTATTACTACTATTACTACATAGTATTACTAATAGTACTACTAGTACTACTATTACTGCTATTACTACTAATATTACTACTATTACCACTATTAATACATATTATTACTACTATTACCACTATTACTACTATTACTACTATTACTACTACTATTACTACTATTACTGCATATGATTACTACTATTACTAATATTACTAATATTACTAGTATTACTACCATTACTACATATTATTACTACTATTACTACTATTACCACATATTATTACTACTACTACTATTACTACTATTTAACCAATATTACTACATAGTAGGACTACTATTACTACTATTACTATTATTACTACATATTATTACTACTATTACTACTATTGCTACTACTACTATTACTACTATTACTACTACTACTATTACTACATACTACTACATATTATTACTACTATTACTATTATTACTACATATTAATACTACTATTACTACTAGTACTAATATTACTACTATTGCTACTACTACTATTACTACTATTACTACTATTACTACTACTACTATTACTACATATTACTACATATTATTACTACTATTACTACTACTATTACTACATAGTATCACTACTATTACTACTGTTACTACTATCACTACATAGTATTACTACTATTACTTCTATTACTACATACTATTACTACTATTACTACATACTATTACTACTACTACTACATATTATTACTACTATTACTACTATTACTACATATTACACTATTACTACTATTACTACTATTACTACTACTATTACTACTAGTATTACTGCTATTACTACTATTACTGCTATTACTACTACTATTACTACTATTACCACTATTAATACATATTATTACTACTATTACTACTATTACTACTATTACTGCTATTACTACCACTATTACAACTATTACTACATATTATTACTACTATTACAACTATTACTAATATTACTAGTATTACTACCATTACTACAAATTATTACTACTATTACTACTATTGCTACTATTATCACATATTATTACTACTATTACTACTATTACTACTATTACTGCTATTACTACTATTACTGCCTGCTATTACTACTATTACTACTATTGCCGCATACTATTACAACTATCCGGAACTAATATTAATACATATTATTACTACAATTTTTTAACTATTAGTACTGCCTACTAGTACTACTTTTACTAACTACTATTACTACATACTATCACTAACTAACTAATATTACTAATATTATGACTCACTATTACAGCATAATAGTACTACCTACTATTACTAGTATTATTGCCTACTATTACTACTATTATTAACTACTATTTCTACTAACTATTACTACTAGTACCAACTAGTACTACCCACTAGTCATACTATTCCTACCTACTATTACTATTATTACTACCTACTAGTTCTACCTTCTATTACTACTATTATTGCCTATTATTACTACTATTACTACCTACTTTTACTACCTATATTACCACCTGCTATTACCACATTTTTCAGTTGAATACATTTCAGTTGAACAACGGACTAGGTATCCCTTGCCTACTGTTGCTAACATTACTACCTACTATTACCACGATTATTAGCTAGTATTAATACTAATACTAATAGCTGATATTACTACTTAATATTACTACTACTACTACTACCTACAATTACTACCTTTACCACCTACTATTACTACCATTACTGCCTACCATTACTGCTAGCACCACGTATTATTACTACCTAATACTACTACCTGCTATTACTACCTACCATCTCACAGTACTACTAATACTACTACCACAATTATTAGCTAGTATTAATACTAATACTACTATCTGCTATTACTACTACTGCCTCTACCTACTATCACTACCTACTATTACTACATACTATTACTACTATTACTACCTACTATTACCACCCACTATTACTACTAATACTACCTACTATTACTACCTACTATTACTGATATTACCACCTACTATTTGTGCTATTACTACCTACTATTACTACCTACTATTACTACTATTACTACCTACTATCACTACTATTACCACCTATTAATACTACTATCACTACATGCTATTACTACCTATTATTACTGCTATTACTGCTATTACTACTATTACTATTATTACTACTGTTACTACTATTAACACTATTGCTACATATTATTGCTACTATTACTACATATTATTACTACTATTACTACCTAGTATTACTACTATTACCACTAGTACTACCTGCCATTACTACTATTACTACCTGCTATTACTACTATTAGTACCTGCTATTACTAATATCACTACCTACTATTACTACCTACAATTACTACTATTACTACCTACTATCACTACCTACTATTACTACTATTACTACCTGCTATTACTACTAGTAATACTATTATGCTATTACTACCTACCATTACCACCTACTATTACTACTATTACTACCTACTATTACTACTATTACAACCTGCCATTACTACTATTACTACCTGCTATTACTACTAGTAATACTATTATGCTATTACTACCTACTATTACTACCTACTATTACTGCTATTACCACCTGCTATTAGTGTTTTTACTACCTACTATTACTACCTACTATTACTACTATTACTACCTACTATTACTACCTACTATTACTACCTACTATTACTACTATTAATACTATTTCTACCTACTATTACTACTATTACTACCTACTATTACTACCTACTATTACTACTATTACTACCTACTATTACCACCCACTATTACTACTAATACTACATACTATTACTTCCTACTATTACTGCTATTACCACCTACTATTAGTGCTATTACCACCTACTATTACTACCTACTATTACTACCTACTATTACTACTATTACTACCTACTATTACTACCTATTATTACTACTATTTCTACCTACTATTATTACTAATACTACCTACTATTACTGCTATTACCACCTACTATTAGTGCTATTACTACCTACTATTACTACTATTACTATTACTACCTACTATTACTACCTACTATTACTACTAGTACTACCTACTATTACTACTAGTACTACCTACTATTACTACATATTATTACTACTATTACTACCTACTATTACTACTAGTACTACCTACTATTACTACATATTATTACTACTATTACTACCTGCTATTACTACTATTACTACCTACTATTACTACCTATTATTACTGCTATTACTACCTACTATTACTACCTACTATTGCTACTATTACTACCTACTATTACTACCTACTATTACTACTAGTACTACCTACTATTGCTACATGTTATTACTACTATTACTACCTACTATTACTACTAGTACTACCTACTATTACTACATATTATTACTACTATTACTACCTGCTATTACTACTATTACTACCTATTATTACTGCTATTACTACCTACTATTACCACCTACTATTACTACTATTACTACCTTCTATTACTACCTACTATTACTACCTACTATTACTACTAGTACTACCTACTATTACTACCTATTATTACTGCTATTACTACCTACTATTACTACTATTACTACCTACTATTACTACTATTTCTACCTACTGTTATTACTAGTACTACCTACTATTACTACCTACTATTACTACCTACTATTACTACCTACTATTACTACCTACTATTACTACCTACTATTACTACTATTACTGCCTACTATTACTACCTACTATTACTACTATTACTACCTACTATTTCTACCTACTATTACTACTATTACTACCTACTATTACTACTATTACTACTATTTCTACCTACTATTATTACTAGTACTACCTACTATTACTACCTACAGTTACTAATAATAATAATAATCACAGTGGTTGTAGACGGTGCAACACGTCAGTACCTCAGGAGTAAATGTCAGTTGGCTTTTCATAGCCGAGCATTCAGTTAGAGACAGCAGGTGCAGTAGAGAGAGAGAGGGTCGAAAACAGAATGTCCGCGACAAGGTAGCACGTCCGGTGTACAGGTATTACTACCTAATACTACTACCTACTATGTAGCCTAGTGGTTAAAGCGATGGGCCAGTAACCGGAAGGTTGCTGAATCGAATCCCTGAGCTGACAACATAAAAATCTGTCATTCTGCCCCTGAGCAAGGCAGTTAACCCACTGTTCCCCAGGCGCCGAAGGCGTGGATGTTGATTAAGGCAGCCCCCCCGTATCCTCTCTGATTCAGAGGTGTTGGGTTAATTGCGGGAAGACACATTTCAGTTGAACAACGGACTAGGTATCCCTTGCCTACTGTTGCTAACAAACATTACTAAATAAAGCCAACAATTGTTTACATTCTGTTTTTATTGAAACCTTATTGATGATAAATCCATCGTGTTTCAGGACCAAAGGTCCCCTGGGAGAGCCAGAGTGTATCAGAGGAATCCTCATAGACGCTGCCAAACATCTGCAATCACTCAAGTTTGGAATCTGGAAGAAGATGGCAGACATTGTCCAATGGGGTGAGTATTGGCTACACACATTGTTTTTCACAGCTATTCGTGCAAATTCCAAAAACCATTTAGATAGTTTTGGTATCCAGAAACAAATCTCCCATGCGACAGACCCATGCGACAGACCCATGCGACAGACCCATGCGACAGACTACCATTTTGATCAGGTAGAGAAAATGTTGTTATACATAAACAAAATGTATGTTTGTGCAACCTGTTGATACAGAGCTCAGACAATCAGTCAGACAATCAGTCAGACAATCAGTCAGACAATCAGTCAGACAATCAGTCAGACAGTCAGTCAGACAATCAGTCAGACAGACAATCAGTCAGACAATCAGTCAGACAGACAATCAGTCAGACATTCAGTCAGACATTCAGTCAGACATTCAGTCAGACAGTCAGTCAGACATTCAGTCAGACATTCAGTCAGACATTCAGTCAGACAATCAGTGAGACAATCAGTCAAGCATTCAGTCAGTCAATCAGTCTGTCAGACATTCAAAACATGTTTTTGGATTCCCATTGTCAAAATATTAAATGAATATATCTGTATGCTGCTCTACCAATTAACACACTCCTTCTGCTCTACCAATTAACACACTCCTTCTGCTCTACCAATTAACACATTCCTTCTGCTCTACCAATTAACACACTCCTTCTGCTCTACCAATTAACACACTCCTTCTGCTCTACCCATTAACACACTCCTTCTGCTCTACCAATTAACACACTCCTTCTGCTCTACCAGTTAACACACTCCTTCTGCTCTCCCAATTAACACACTCCTTCTGCTCTACCAATTAACACACTCCTTCTGCTCTACCAATTAACACACTCCTTCTGCTCTACCAATTAACACACTCCTTCTGCTCTACCAATTAACACACTCCTTCTGCTCTACCAATTAACACACTCCTTCTGCTCTACCAATTAACACACTCCTTCTGCTCTACCAATTAATACATTCCTTCTGCTCTACCAATTAACACATTCCTTCTGCTCTACCAATTAACACACTCCCTCTGCTCTACCAATTAACACATTCCTTCTGCTCTACCAATTAATACATTCCTTCTGCTCTACCAATTAACACACTCCTTCTGCTCTACCAATTAACACATTCCTTCTGCTCTACCAATTAACACATTCCTTCTGCTCTACCAATTAATACATTCCTTCTGCTCTACCAATTAACACACTCCTTCTGCTCTACCAATTAACACATTCCTTCTGCTCTACCAATTAACACACTCTGTAGTAATAGATGTTTCTCCTCCTTCCAGTCCCCATAACCCTGGACCCCAACACAGCCCAGTCCAACCTCAGCTTCTCTAAGGAGTTCAGCAGCGTGAGGTACAGCAGAAAGAAGCTCCTGCCAGACAACCCCGAGCGCCTTACTAGCCGCATCTCTGTCCTGGGAGCTACAGGATTCACCTCCGGAAGACACAGCTGGACCGTAGAGGTGGGCCAGAGCAGAGACTGGTACATCGGAGTCGCCCGAGAGTCCATCAAACGCAAGTCCACCATCTTCCTCAACCCTGCTGAGGGATTCTGGGTAATCGGGTTGTGTAACGGGGAGACGTACTGGGCCCAGACGTCCCCGCGGACGCGCCTGGAGGTGAAGAGAGAGAGGAAGCCGTGGAGAATCACTATAGAGCTGGACTACGACCGAGGGAAGGTGCTGTTTCTGAACACAGTAGACTCAACGCTGATACACGTGTTCAAAGAGAAGTTCACTGAGAGGATCTTTCCTTATTTTGCTCCGGGGATGTATGAGGAGGGAAACACCTCCAGTCCTCTGACCATCTGTCCCCTGACTATATCTATAGAGGTACTGAACCAGATTATACTACCATAACACCTCCCGTCCCCTGACCATCTGTCCCCTGACCATCTGTCCCCTGACCATCTGTCCCCTGACTATATCTATAGAGGTACTGAACCAGATTATACTACCATAACACCTCCCGTCCCCTGACCATCTGTCCCCTGACTATATCTATAGAGGTACTGAACCAGATTATACTACCATAACACCTCCCGTCCCCTGACCATCTGTCCCCTGACTATATCTATAGAGGTACTGAACCAGATTATACTACCATAACACCTCCCGTCCCCTGACCATCTGTCCCCTGACTATATCTATAGAGGTACTGAACCAGATTATACTACCATAACACCTCCCGTCCCCTGACCATCTGTCCCCTGACTATATCTATAGAGGTACTGAACCAGATTATACTACCATAACACCTCCAGTCCCCTGACCATCTGTCCCCTGACCATATCTATAGAGGTACTGAACCAGATTATACTACCATAACACCTCCCGTCCCCTGACCATCTGTCCCCTGACCATCTGTCCCCTGACCATCTGTCCCCTGACCATCTGTCCCCTGACCATCTGTCCCCTGACCATCTGTCCCCTGACCATCTGTCCCCTGACTATATCTATAGAGGTACTGAACCAGATTATACTACCATAACACCTCCAGTCCCCTGACCATCTGTCCCCTGACTATATCTATAGAGGTACTGAACCAGATTATACTACCATAACACCTCCCGTCCCCTGACCATCTGTCCCCTGACTATATCTATAGAGGTACTGAACCAGATTATACTACCATAACACCTCCCGTCCCCTGACCATCTGTCCCCTGACTATATCTATAGAGGTACTGAACCAGATTATACTACCATAACACCTCCCGTCCCCTGACCATCTGTCCCCTGACTATATCTATAGAGGTACTGAACCAGATTATACTACCATAACACCTCCCGTCCCCTGACCATCTGTCCCCTGACTATATCTATAGAGGTACTGAACCAGATTATACTACCATAACACCTCCAGTCCCCTGACCATCTGTCCCCTGACCATATCTATAGAGGTACTGAACCAGATTATACTACCATAACACCTCCCGTCCCCTGACCATCTGTCCCCTGACTATCTGTCCCCTGACCATCTGTCCCCTGACCATCTGTCCCCTGACCATCTGTCCCCTGACCATCTGTCCCCTGACCATCTGTCCCCTGACCATCTGTCCCCTGACCATCTGTCCCCTGACTATATCTATAGAGGTACTGAACCAGATTATACTACCATAACACCTCCCGTCCCCTGACCATCTGTCCCCTGACCATCTGTCCCCTGACCATCTGTCCCCTGACCATCTGTCCCCTGACTATATCTATAGAGATACAGGACCAGATTATAATACCATAACACATCCCGTCCCCTGACCATCTGTCCCCTGACCATCTGTCCCCTGACTATATCTATAGAGGTACTGAACCAGATTATACTACCATAACACCTCCAGTCCCCTGACCATCTGTCCCCTGACCATCTGTCCCCTGACCATCTGTCCCCTGACCATCTGTCCCCTGACTATATCTATAGAGGTACTGAACCAGATTATACTACCATAACACCTCCAGTCCCCTGACCATCTGTCCCCTGACCATCTGTCCCCTGACTATATCTATAGAGGTACTGAACCAGATTATACTACCATAACACCTCCCGTCCCCTGGCCATCTGTCCCCTGACCATCTGTCCCCTGACCATCTGTCCCCTGACTATATCTATAGAGGTACTGAACCAGATTATACTACCATAACACCTCCCGTCCCCTGACCATCTGTCCCCTGACCATCTGTCCCCTGACCATCTGTCCCCTGACCATCTGTCCCCTGACTATATCTATAGAGGTACTGAACCAGATTATACTACCATAACACCTCCCGTCCCCTGACCATCTGTCCCCTGACCATCTGTCCCCTGACTATATCTATAGAGGTACTGAACCAGATTATACTACCATAACACCTCCCGTCCCCTGACCATCTGTCCCCTGACTATCTGTCCCCTGACCATCTGTCCCCTGACCATCTGTCCCCTGACCATCTTTCCCCTGACCATCTGTCCTCTGACTATATCTATAGAGGTACTGAACCAGATTATACTACCATAACACCTCCCATCCCCTGACCATCTGTCCCCTGACCATCTGTCCCCTGACCATCTGTCCCCTGACCATCTGTCCCCTGACCATCTGTCCCCTGACTATATCTATAGAGGTACTGGACCAGATTATAATACCATAACACCTCCCGTCCCCTGACCATCTGTCCCCTGACCATCTGTCCCCTGACCATCTGTCCCCTGACTATCTGTCCCCTGACTATATCTATAGAGGTACTGAACCAGATTATACTACCATAACACCTCCCGTCCCCTGACCATCTGTCCCCTGACCATCTGTCCCCTGACTATATCTATAGAGGTACTGGACCAGATTATACCACCATAACACCTCCCGTCCCCTGACCATCTGTCCCCTGACTATATCTATAGAGGTACTGAACCAGATTATACTACCATAACACATCCCGTCCCCTGACCATCTGTCCCCTGACTATATCTATAGAGGTACTGGACCAGATTATAATACCATAACACATCCCGTCCCCTGACCATCTGTCCTCTGACTAGCCATTTGTAATCACCATCACTCTTTAGTACTCAAGTGTGCAAAAGATGAATAGTCAACCATATTATAATTATAGCCATTGATAAAGGTCAGAGGTCAGAAAATGTTTAGTAGCAAACCAGCTAGTGGATCTTGTGTATTTTTACTCACATCGTCTGCAGAGAGCATGATTACACAGTCGTCTGGAACAGCTGGTGCTCTCACGCATGGTTCAGTGTTGCTTGCCTCGAAGCGAGCATAGACGACATTTAGCTCGTCTGGTAGGCTTGCGTCACTGGTCAGCTCTCGGCTGGGTTTCCCTTTGTAATCCGTGATAATTTGCAAGCCCTGCCACATCCGACAAGCATCAAAGCAGGTGTAGTAGGATTAGATCTTAGTCCTGTATTGACGCTTTGCTTGTTTGATGGTTCGTCGGAGAGCATAGCGGGATTTTCTTATAAGCGTCCAAATTAGTGTCCCGCTCCTTGAAAGCGGCAGCTCTAGCCTTTAGATCAGTGCGGATGTTGCCTGTAATCCATCGCTTCTGGTCGGGATATGCACGTACTGTCACTGTGGGGACGACGTCGTCGATGCACTTATTGATGAAGCCAGTGACTGATGTGCTAAACTCCTCAATGCCATCGGATGAATTCCAGAACATATTCCAGACTGTGCTAGCGGAACGGTCCTGTAGCTTAGCATCCTCTTCATCGGACCACTTCCGTATTGAGCGAATCGCTGGTACTTCCTGTTGCAGTTTTTGTTGATATGCAGAAATCAGGAGGAGTTGTGGTCAGATTTGCCAAATGGAGGGAGAGCCGTATACGTGTCTCTGTGTGTGGAGTAAATGTGGTCTAGAGTTCTTTTTCCTCTAGTTAAAATCAAATCAATTTTTATTTGTCACATGTTCCGAATACAACCTTACAGTGAAATGCTTACTTACAAGCCCTTAACCAACAATGCAGTTTTAAGAAAATACCTCCCCCCCAAAAAGTAAGAGATAAGAATAACAAATAATTAAAGAGCAGCAGCAATTAACAATAGTGAGACTATATACCGGTACAGAGTCCGTTGCAGTTGACAGCTCGCGAGCGCAAGGCAACCACGCCTGCAAAGTCCGATGTGCATCTTCATAAGGTAAGTCTGAATACCGACTACTGAGAAGTGCTTAACGGGCTTTACAGGTGTGGTTCCCTTGCAGTGCTGAAAACATGTAATTCAACCACTGAAAACCATCCCACTTACTGGCCGACAGATTTTCACATGTAGTTTTCAGTACATTTATCGAAAGCCATCACTTTAAATTTGGTGTATATTTAATTCAAATGTTCTTGACAGACATTCTACAATATATGGAGAAAATGGTATAGATGTAAAATGTATAGAATATTTTTTTCATAAGCAGTGTATTGCATTGAATATAGTGGGTGGAGTAAGAACTCACCAGCACTCTGTATTAAACCCGTTGCCCAGCAGAAAATACCAATTTTAGTTTTGTAGACTCTTGAGTAATTCCAATTACATATATTTGTATTTTATTAAAAGTGTATTTCTTTACATATAGCCTAAACAATAGCGTTTAACAACGCCAGTATGGGTGTAAACTTTCTAAAGAAATGTTGGTATGAATAAATCAATATTACAAATAAAAGTGTCAGATTATCCATATATTTTATTAAATGTGATTGCAATGCTGTGAAAAACAGTTGTACTGTACTAGAGTAAAAAAAAATAGATATTCCCAAAGTTTAGCATGTCTTTGTAGGAGGACTCTTATTTTGAAAACAGAAATCCGCCATGTACTGCCAGCATAACATCTTGCTGCCAGGAGAACTTAATGACCCACTATAAAAATTAAAACAGGAACTGGTTTGGAAATCCAGCCAATGACAGTACGACCTCCGTTTCATCTAGCCAATGACAGTTCAACACACGTTTTCTCTCTCTGAACGCATTTCAAAATAAAAGTAATGTGTACAGTGGACAGTAGCAAGTGAGGATTAAACAATGCAAATAAGATGATTTATAACATTCTGAAAATACATGTGTTGAATATAAGGCACAAAAGTAATGTTAAATAAACAAATGTTACAGACTCATTTGAACTTCTGCATAAACAGCTTCAATATAATCCTATTTAAGGCCTAAAACTCGCCTTTTTAGCTAAAGTCATGGGGCATATACAATGCATTCACGAAAGTAATCACACCCCTTGACTTTTTCCATATTTGTTGTGTTACAGACTGAAGTAAAATAGATTCAATTGCGATTTTTTTCTTCTGACTGGCCTACACACAATACCGCATAATGTCAAAGTGGAATTATGTTTCCTACATGTTTACAAATTAATAAAAAATGAAAAAAAAAAAAAAAAAAAAAAAAAAAAAAATTCAATCCTTTTGTTATGACAAGCCTAAATAAGTTCAGGAGTAAAAATTAGCTTAACAAGTCACATAATAAGTTGCATGGACTCACTCTGTGTGCAATAATAGTGTTAAACATGTACCTCATCTCTGTACCCCACGCATACAATTATCTGTAAGGTCCCTGTCGAACTGTGAATTTCAAACACAGATCCAACCACAAAGACCAGGGAGGTTTTCCAATGCCTCACAAGGAAGGGCACCTATTGGTAGAAAGCTAAACATAATAAGAGCATACATCGAATATCCCTTTGGGCATGGTGAAGTTATTAATTACACTTTGGAGGGTGTATCAATACAACCAGTCACTACAAAGATAGAGGCGTCCTTCCAAACTCAGTTGCCGGAGAGGAAGGAAACCGCTCACCGATTTCACCATGAGGCCAATGATGACTTTAAAACAGTTACAGAGTTTAATGACTGTGATAGGAGAAAACTGAGGATGGATCAACAATATTGTTGTTAATCCACAATATTAACATAAATGACAGAGTGAAAAGAAGGAAGCCTGTATAGAATAAAAAATATTCTAAATCATGCATCCTGTTTGCAACGAGACACTGAAGTAATACTGCAAAATATGTAGCAAAGCACTTCACTTTTTGTCCTGAATACAACGTGTTATGTCTGGGGCAAAGCCAAAACAACACATTACTGAGTACCACTCTCCATATTTTCAAGCATAGTGGTGAATGCATCATGTAATGGGTATGTGTCACGTTCCTGACCTGTTTTCCTTGTTTTTGTATGTGTTTAGTTGGTCAGGGCGTGAGTTGGGGTGGGCATTCTATGTTATGTTTTTCTATGTTGGGTTAAATGTGTTGCCTGATATGGTTCTCAATTAGAGGCAGGTGTTTGACGTTTCCTCTGATTGAGAACCATATTAAGGTAGGCTGTTCTCACTGTTTGTTGGTGGGTGATTGTATCTCGTGTCAGTGTTCGTGCCACACGGGACTGTTTTCGGTTTTGTCACATTCGTTGTTATTTTGAATTTGTAAGTGTTCAGTTTCGTTTGTTATTAAATCATTATGAACACTAACCACTCCGCGTATTGGTCCGATCCGTCTCGCCTCTCCTCGTCCGAGGAATATGACTACCGTTACAGTATGCTTGTAATTGTTAAGGACTGGGGAGTTTTTTCAGGATAAAAAAGAAACGGAATGGAGCTAAGCACAGGCAAAAATCCTAGAGGAATACCTGGTTCAGTCTGCTTTCCACCAGACACTGGGAGATGAATTCACCTTTCAGCAGGACAATAACCAAAAACACAAGGCCAAATCTACACTGGAGTTGCTTACCAAGAAGACAGTGAATGTTCCTGAGTGACCGAGTTGCAGTTTTGACTTAAATATACTTGAAAATCCAAGACTTGAAAATGGTTGTCTAGGAATGATCAACAACCAATTTGACAACGCTTGAATGAATTTTGAAAAGAATAATGGGCAAATGTTGTACAATACAGGTGTAGAAAACTCTTAGAGACTTACCCAGAAAGACTCACAGCTGTAATCACTCTTAGAGACTTACCCAGAAAGACTCACAGCTGTAATCGCTGCCAAAGTTGTTTCTACAAAGTATTGACTCAAGGGTGTGAATACTTGTGTAAATGAGATATTTTTGTATTTCATTTTCAACACATTTTTTTTAAACATTTCCAAAAACATGTTTTCAGTTTAACATTATGGGGTATTGTGTATAGATTGATGAGGAAAATAGATTTAATTCATGTTGAATTCAGGCTATAACACAACAAAATATGGAATAAGTCAAGGAGTGTGAATACGGTACTTTCTGAAGCCACTGTACATGTCAAAATCTACCAGCATCTACCCAAGGCAGAAAAGACTATCTACCAGCATCTACCCAAGGCAGAATAGAATATGTTCCAGCATCTACCCAAGGCAGAATAGACTGTGTTCCAGCATCTACCCAAGGCAGAATAGACTATGTTCCAGTATCTACCCAAGGCAGAATAGACTATGTTCCAGCATCTACCCAAGGCAGAATAGACTATGGCCTGCTGCTTCCTTCCTGTCTGCTGTTTGCCTCTTTGACTGCCTGTCTGTCTGTCTGTCTGCCTTCCTGCCTTCTGCCTGCCTGTTTCCTGCTGCCTGCCTTACCTAAACTTCAAAATAGGTTCATTTTGTCTTTGAAAAAAAATAACTTTTCATTCTACATATCTACATGAGACATATGTAGCGTCCGAGACAGAGAGAAAGCATATCTAAATATTGGTAAATATGTTGTTGTTGTTGTTGTGTTGTTGTTGTTGTCTTCTTGCTGTTGTTGTTGTGACATCAGAGATGCTCAGTACGACTCCTCCTTCAGACTTCGATATAGGCAGCAAACAAGAATCATCCCTACGAGCTGAAAGAAATAAAGAGACGAGGGAAACATAAACTCAGCAAAAAAAGAAACGTCCTCTCACTGTCAACTGCGTTTATTTTCAGCAAACGTAACATGTGTAATTATTTGTATGAACATAAAAATATTCAACAACTGAGACATAAACTGAACAAGTTCCAAAGACATGTGACTAACAGAAATTGACTAATGAAAAAAGTAACAGTCAGTATCTGGTGTGGCCACCAGCTGCATTAAGTACTGCAGTGCATCTCCTCCTCATGGACTGCACCAGATTTGCCAGTTCTTGCTGTGAGATGTTACCCCACTCTTCCACCAAGGCACCTGCAAGTTCCCGGACATTTCTGGGGGGAATGGCCCTAGTCCTCACCCTCCGATCCAACAGATCCCAGACGTGCTCAATGGGATTGAGATCCGGGCTCTCGCTGGCCACGGCAGAACACTGACATTCCTGTCTTTCAGGAAATCATGCACAGAACGAGCAGTATGGCTGGTGGCATTGTCATGCTGGAGGGTCATGTCAGGATGAGCCTGCAGGAGGGGTACCACATGAAGGAGGAGGATGTATTCCCTGTAACACACAGCGTTGAGATTGCCTGCAATGACAACAAGCTAAGTCCGATGATGCTGTGACACACCGCTCCAGACCATGACGGACCCTCCACCTCCAAATCGATCCCGCTCCCGAGTACAGGCCTCGGTGTAACGCTCACTCCTTCAACAATAAATGTGAATCCGACCAACACCCCTGGTGAGACAAAACCGTGACTCGTCAGTGAAGAGCACTTTTTGCCAGTCCTGTCTGGTCCAGCAACGGTGGGTTTGTGCCCATAGGCATTGTTGCCGGTGATGTCTGGTGAGGACCCGCCTTACAACAGCCTTACAAGCCCTCAGTCCAGCCTCTCTCAGTCTGAGCACTGATGGAGGGATTGTGCATTCCTGGTTTAACTCGGGCAGTTGTTGTTGCCATCCTGTACCTGTCCCGCAGGTGTGATGTTTGGATGTACCGATCCCGTGCAGATGTTTTTACACGTGGTCTGCCACTGCGAGGATGATCAGCTGTCCGTCCTGTCTCTCTGTAGCGCTGTCTTAGGGATCTCACAGTACGGACATTGCAATTTATTGTCCTGGCCACATCTGCAGTCCTCATGCCTCATTGCAGCATGCCTAAGGCATGTTCACGCAGATGAGCAGGAACCCTGGGTATCTTTCTTTGTGTTTTTCAGAGTCAGTAGAAAGGCCTATTTAGTGTCCTAAGTTTTCATAACTGTGACCGTAATTGCCTACGGTCTGTAAGCTGTTAGTGTCTTAATGACCGTTCCACAGGTGCATGTTCATTAATTGTTTATGGTTCATTGAAGAAGCATGGGAAACAGTGTTTAAACCCTTTACAATGAAGATCTGTGAAGTTATTCTGATTTTTACGAATTATCTTTGAGAGACAGGGTCCTGAAAAAGGGACGTTTCTTTTTTTGCTGAGTTTATTATTCACATTAATAGTACTTCACCTAACCTTAGACTGTTTCTCAAAAGACCAAGCTCACATGTAAAACTCAAGTCTACATTAATGTTACTAAGTTCCCTCAAGTCTACATTAATATGAGTAATGTTACTAAGATCCTCAAGTCTACATTAATGTTACTAAGTTCCTCCCAAGTCTACATTAATGTTACTAAGTTCCTCCCAAGTCTACATTAATGTTACTAAGTTCCTCCCAAGTCTACATTAATATGACTAATGTTACTAAGTCCCCCAAGTCTACATTAAGGTATGGTAAGTTTCTAGGACTTTACCTGGAGGAAGGCGATCCCGATCGCCACTGCTCCCAGGATCTGCAGTTGGCTCAGAATGAACGTCTCCAGCTTAGTGATACATCCACCCTAAAGAGAGAGAAGAAGACACTCATGTCATCTTGAACAATCAGCTACTATCAGTAATGATACACATTACCTTATTGTCTATTGTTTGATATGTACTGTAGGATGTGTGTGTGGCTCTACTCACCTCCACCTTGTAGATATTAGAGGGGTGGTCTCTGCGGCCACAGAGGTTACTGGGTGTCTTGCAGCAGCTGTCTGGGACCAGTCTATCGTTGCTAGGTGTCAGGATCCACACACTGTCTGACCAGTCTGACGAGCTGTTACTACCACAACACTTAAACTGAGAGAGAGAGAGAGAGAGAGAGAGAGAGAGAGAGAGAGAGAGAGAGAGAGAAAGAGAGAGAGAGAGAGAGAGAGAGAGAGAGAGAGAGAGAGAGAGAGAGAGAGAGAGAGAGAGAGAGAGAGAGAGAGAGAGAGAGAGAGAGAGAGAGAGAGAGAGACAAAGAGAGAGAGACAAAGAGAGAGAGACAAAGAGAGAGAGACAAAGAGAGAGACAAAGCGAGAGACAAAGCGAGAGAGTGGAGAGAGAGACAAAGAGAGAGAGTGGAGAGAGAGAGGAGAGATAGACAGAGAAAGAGACAGACAGACAGAGAGAGATGTAACCTAGAGTAAATACTCTGCATTGTCATTAACAGCAGACTCGTACATTTCCTCAGTGAAGACAATGTACTGAGCAAATGTCAAATTGGCTTTCTACCAAATTACTGCACGACAGACCACGTATTCACCCTGCACATCCTAATTGACAAACAAACAAACCAAAATGAAGGCAAAGTCTTCGTATGCTTTGTTGATTTAATCAACATGTACTGCACTGACACAAATGACTGATGATTGGTTGAAAGAATTTGATAATAAGATGATTGTGTGAGCTGTACTGTTAGATTTCAGTGCAGCCTTTGATATTATTGACCATAACCTGTTGAAAAAAACGTAAGTGCTACGGCTTTCAACCGCTGCCATATCGTGAATTCAGAGCTATCTATCTAATAGAACTCAAAGGTTTTTCTTTAATGGAAGCTTCTCTAATGTCAAACATGTAAAGTGTGGTGTACCACAGGGCAGCTCTCTAGGCCCTCTACTCTTTTCTATTTTTACCAATGACCTGCCACTGGCATTAAACAAAGCATATGTGTCCATGTATGCTGATGATTCAACCATATACGCATCAGCAACCACAGCTAATGAAGTCGCTGAACCCCTTAACAAAGAGTTGCAGCCTGTTTTGGAATGGGTGGTCAGTAATAAACTGGTCCTGAACATCTCTAAAACTAAGAGCATTGTATTTGGTACGAATCATTCCCTAAGTTCTAGAGCTCAGCTGAATCTGGTAATGAATGGTGTGGCTGTTGAACAAGCTAAGGAGACTAAATTACTTGGCGTTACCTTAGATTGTAAACTGTCATGGTCAAAACATATAGATTCAATGGTTGTAAAGATGGGAAGAGGTCTAGCTGTAATTAAAAGATGCTCTGCTTTTTTGACACCACAGTCCTAAAAGCAAGTTCTAGTTTTCTCTTATCTTGATTATTGTCCAGTCGTGTGGGTCCAGTGCTGCAAGGAAAGACCTAGTTAAGCTGCAGCTGGCCCAGAACAGAGCGGCACGGTTTGCTCTTAATTGTAATCAGAGGGCTGATATAAATACTATACATGCCAGACTCTCTTGGCTAAGAGTTGAGGAGAGACTGACTGCGTCACTTCTTCTTTTTATAAGAAACAATGTGTTGAAAATCCCTAATTGTTTGCATATTCAACTTACACACAGCTCTGTCACAAACACTTACCCCACCAGACATGCCACCAGGGGTCTTTTCATAGTCCCCAAATCCAAAACAAATTTAAAAAATGTACAGTACTATATAGAGCCCTTATTGCATGGAACTTCCTTCCATCTCATATTGCTCAAATTAACAGCAAACCTGGTTTGAAAAAAAACAGATAAAGCAACACCTCACGGCACAACTCCTCTCCCCTATTTGACCTGGATAGTTTGTGTATTGATATGTAGGCTACATGTGCCTTTTAAAAAATGCATGTAGTTCTGCCCTTGAGCTGTTCTTGTCTAATGATGTTCTGTATTATGTCATTCTGTATTATGTTTCATGTTTTGTGTGGACCCCAGGAAGAGTAGCTGCTGCTTTTACAACAGCTAATGGGGATCCATAATAAACCCCAGGAAGAGTAGCTGCTGCTTTTGCAACAACTAATGGGGATCCATAATAAACCCCAGGAAGAGTAGCTGCTGCTTTTGCAACAGTTAATGGGGATCCATAATAAACCCCAGGAAGAGTAGCTGCTGCTTTTGCAACAACTAATGGGGATCCTAATAAAATACCAAGCATAGATACCAACGAATTTGCGAGAGCACTAGAACAGTCTGTAGCACCCGGCCTCACCCTTCTAGAATCTGAAGTCAAATGTCTACTGTTTGCTGATGATCTGGTGCTTCTGTCCCCAACCAAGGAGGGCCTACAGCAGCACCTAGATCTTCTGCACAGATTCTGTCAGACCTGGGCCTTGACAGTAAATCTCAGTCCAAAAAAGGTCCAGTTGCCAGGACCACAAATACAAATTCCATCTAGACACCAATGGCTTCCATCTGGCCACTCTACCATAAAGGCCTGATTGGTGGACTGCTGCAGAGATGTCTGTCCTTCCGGAAGGTTCTTCCATCTCCACAGAGTGACCATCGAGTTCTTGGTCACCTCCCTGACCAAAGCCCTTCTCCCCGATTGCTCAGTTTTGCCGCGCAGCCAGCTCTAGGAAGAGTCTAGGTGGTCCCAAACTTCTTCCATTTAAGAATGATGGAGGCCATTGTGTTCTTGGGGACCTTCAAAGCTGCAAAAAATGTTGGTACCCTTCCCCAGATCTGTGCCTCGACACAATCCTGTCTCGGAGATCCAAGGACAATTCCTTAGACCTCATGGCTTGGTTTTTGCTCTGACATGAACTGTCAACTGTGGGACCTTATATAGACAGGTGTGTGACTTTCCAAATCATGTCCAATCAACTGAATTTACCACAGGTGGACTCCAATCAAGTTGTACAAACATATCAAGGATTTTCAATTGCAACAGGATACACCTGAGCTCAATTTTGGGTCTCATAGCAAAGGGTCTGAATACTTATGTAAATAAGGTATTTCTGTGTGGGGGGGGGGGGGGGGGTTTAATAAATTTGCAAAAATTCTAAGAACCTGTTTTCACTTTGTCATTATGGGGTATTGTGATGTCATTATGGGGTATTGTGATGTCATTATGGGGTATTGTGATGTCATTATGGGGTATTGTGTGTAGATTGACGAGGAAAGGTTTTTATTTAATCCATTTTAGATAAGGCTGTAACGTAACAAAATGTGGAAAACTTCAAGGAGTCTGAATACTTTCTGAATGCACAGTATTTAATGTGATGAATGTAATGTGATGTATATAATGTGATGTATTTAATATAATGTGATGTATATAATGTGATGTATTTAATATAATGTGATGTATATAATGTGATGTATTTAATATAATGTGATGTATTTAATATAATGTGATGTATTTAATATAATGTGATGTATATAATGTGATGTATTTAATGTGATGTATTTAATGTGATGTATTTAATGAGATGTATTTAATGTGATGTATATAATATAATGAGATGTATTTAATGTGATGTATATAATATAATGAGATGTATTTAATGTGATGTATATAATATAATGTGATGTATATAATGTGATGTATTTAATATAATGTGATGTATTTAATGTGATGTATTTAATGTGATGTATATAATATAATGTGATGTATTTAATGTGATGTATTTAATATAATGTGATGTATATAATGTGATGTATTTAATGTGATGTATATAATATAATGTGATGTATTTAATGTGATGTATTTAATGTGATGTATATAATATAATGTGATGTATTTAATGTGATGTATATAATATAATGTGATGTATTTAATGTGAAGTATTTAATATAATGTGATGTATATAATGTGATGTATTTAATGTGATGTATATAATATAATGTGATGTATTTAATGTGATGTATTTAATATAATGTGATGTATTTAATATAATGAGATGTATATAATGTGATGTATTTAATGTGATGTATATAATATAATGTGATGTATTTAATGTGATGTATTTAATATAATGTGATGTATTTAATATAATGAGATGTATTTAATGTGATGTATTTAATATAATGTGATGTACAGTGGGGCAAAAAAGTATTTAGTCAGGGGGGGGGGGGTTTAATAAATTTGCAAAAATTCTAAGAACCTGTTTTCACTTTGTCATTATGGGGTATTGTGATGTCATTATGGGGTATTGTGATGTCATTATGGGGTATTGTGATGTCATTATGGGGTATTGTGTGTAGATTGACGAGGAAAGGTTTTTATTTAATCCATTTTAGATAAGGCTGTAACGTAACAAAATGTGGAAAACTTCAAGGAGTCTGAATACTTTCTGAATGCACAGTATTTAATGTGATGAATGTAATGTGATGTATATAATGTGATGTATTTAATATAATGTGATGTATATAATGTGATGTATTTAATATAATGTGATGTATATAATGTGATGTATTTAATATAATGTGATGTATTTAATATAATGTGATGTATTTAATATAATGTGATGTATATAATGTGATGTATTTAATGTGATGTATTTAATGTGATGTATTTAATGAGATGTATTTAATGTGATGTATATAATATAATGAGATGTATTTAATGTGATGTATATAATATAATGAGATGTATTTAATGTGATGTATATAATATAATGTGATGTATATAATGTGATGTATTTAATATAATGTGATGTATTTAATGTGATGTATTTAATGTGATGTATATAATATAATGTGATGTATTTAATGTGATGTATTTAATATAATGTGATGTATATAATGTGATGTATATAATGTGATGTATATAATATAATGTGATGTATTTAATGTGATGTATTTAATATAATGTGATGTATTTAATATAATGAGATGTATATAATGTGATGTATTTAATGTGATGTATTTAATATAATGTGATGTACAGTGGGGCAAAAAAGTATTTAGTCAGCCACCAATTGTGCAAGTTCTCCCACTTAAAAAGATGAGAGAGGCCTGTAATTTTCATCATAGGTACACTTCAACTATGACAGACAAAATGAGGAAAAAAAATCCAGAAAATCACATTGTAGGATTTTTAATGAATTTATTTTCAAATTATGGTGGAAAATAAGTATTTGGTCAATAACAAAAGTTTATCTCAATACTTTGTTATCCTGTTATGGCTGCAGCCCGACACCGGTACACCTATGACAACATCCAGCTCAAATGCAGGGCGCGAAATTCAAAATCTATTTTTTTTAAATATTTAACTTTCACACATTAACAAGTCCAATACAGCATTTGAAAGATAAACATCTTGTCAATCCAGCCAACATGTCCGATTTTTTAAATGTTTTACAGAGAAAACACCACATATATTTATGTTAGCTCACCACCAAATAAAAAAGAGGACAGACATTTTTCACAGCACAAGTAGGATGCAAGTAGGATGCACAAGCCAACCTAACTAACCTAGAACCAACCTAAATAACCTAGAAAAAACTACCTCAGATGACAGTCCTATAACATGTTACACAATAAATCTATGTTTTGTTCAAAAAATTGCATATTTTAGCTATAAATCAGTTTTACATTACTGCTACCATCATAGCTACAGTCAGAAATCTCACGGGAGTAGCCAGAGAAAATAGACACCAACGTCAACTACCTAATTACTCATCATAAATCATTTCAGACAAATATATGGTGGATAGCTAATGAAAGACAAATATCTTGTGAATACAGACAATATTTCCGATTGTTGAAGTGTTTTACAGCGAAAACACAATATATCGTTATATTAGCTTACTACAATAGCTAGCACACAGCAACATTGATTCTAGTCAAACGGTAGCGTTAGCACAGTTCGACAGATATATGAAAAAGCATCCCAAATTGGGTCCTTATCTTTGTGGATCTTCCATCAGAATGTTCTCCAAGGGGTCCTTTGTTCAGAAACGTCTTTATTTCGATCCAGAACGAACAAATACCCTCTTGAATTAGCAAGCACACTGGCAGTGCGACGCTAACCTCTCCATCTTGAAAAAATTCTTGCGTCGCATCACGTCTAAAGTCCAGAAAACATTTCAATAATATAATTAAAGTATATTGAAATAACATACTTTAGGATGATATTGTGACATGTATCAAATAAAATCTAAGCCAGAGATCATATTCACCTTTACAGAGTGTTTTCCAGGAGCCGAGTCCAGGTGCTACTTCGCGCCCAGAAAGAAAAATAAACTGCGCAACACTCAATCAAAGAGGCTGTGTTCAAATACAGGACGAGATAATCAACTGATTTCAACTCTCACTTCCACATGACACACAGAGGAAGGCGTATGACGTGTTTCTACAGTCCTAAGTGACATGCCCTTTTATAGACAAGGGCTCGAAGAGCGACATCGATTTTTGGAAATCTCACTTCCGGATAGGAAATGGACTGTAAAAATAGTTCTGTTCCACTTAGAGAAATAATTAAAACGGTTTTAGAAACTAGAGACTGTTTTCTATCCAATAGTAATAACAATATGCATATTGTAAGAGCAAAAATTGATTAAGAGGCCGTTTGAAAATTTGCACATATTTTCCAGTTTTTCAATACTGCAGCCATAACAAGTTAAATACCCTTTGTTGGCAATGACAGAGGTCAAACGTTTTCTGTAAGTCTTCACAAGGTTTTCACACACTGTTGCTGGTATTTTGGCCCATTCCTCCATTCAGATCTCCTCTAGAGCAGTGATGTTTTGGGGCTGTTGCTGGGCAACACGGACTTTCAACTCCCTCCAAAGATTTTCTATAGGGTTGAGATCTGGAGACTGGCTAGGCCACTCCAGGACCTTGAAATGCTTCTTACGAAGGCACTCCTTCGTTGCCCGGGCGGTGTGTTTGGGATCAGTGTCATGCTGAAAGACCCAGCCACGTTTCATCTTCAATGCCCTTGCTGATGGAAGGAGGTTTTCACTCAAAATCTCACGATACATGGCCCCATTCATTCTTTCCTTTACACGGATCAGTCGTCCTGGTCCCTTTGCAGAAAAACAGCCTCAAAGCATGATGTTTCCACCCCCATGCTTCACAGTAGGTATGGTGTTCTTTGGATGCAACTCAGCATTCTTTGTCCTCCAAACACGACGAGTTGAGTTTACCAAAAAGTTATATTTTGGTTTCATCTGACCATATGACATTCTCCCAATCTTCTTCTGGATCATCCAAATGCTCTCTAGCAAACTTCAGACGGGCCTGAACATGTACTGGCTTAAGCAGGGGGACACGTCTGGCACTGCAGGATTTGAGTCCCTGGCGGCGTAGTGTGTTACTGATGGTAGGCTTTGTTACTTTGGTCCCAGCACTCTGCAGGTCATTCACTAGGTCCCCCCGTGTGGTTCTGGGATTTTTGCTCACCCTTCTTGTGATCATTTTGACACCACGGGGTGAGATCTTGCGTGGAGCCCCAGATCGAGGGAGATTATCAGTGGTCTTGTATGTCTTCCATTTCCTAATAATTGCTCCCACAGTTGATTTCTTCAAACCAAGCTGCTTACCTATTGCAGATTCAGTCTTCCCAGCCTGGTGCAGGTCTACAATTTTGTTTCTGGTGTCCTTTGACAGCTCTTTGGTCTTGGCCATAGTGGAGTTTGGAGTGTGACTGTTTGAGGTTGTGGACAGGTGTCTTTTATACTAATAACAAGTTCAAACAGGTGCCATTAATACAGGTAACGAGTGGAGGACAGAGGAGCCTCTTAAAGAAGAAGTTACAGGTCTGTGAGAGCCAGAAATCTTGCTTGTTTGTAGGTGACCAAATACTTATTTTCCACCATAATTTGCAAATAAATTCATAAAAAATCCTACAATGTGATTTTCTGGATTTTTTTTCTCTCATTTTGTCTGTCATAGTTGAAGTGTACCTATGATGAAAATTACAGGCCTCTCTCATCTTTTTAAGTGGGAGAACTTGCACAATTGGTGGCTGACTAAATACTTTTTTGCCCCACTGTATTTAATATAATGAGATGTATATAATGTGATGTATTTAATGTGATGTATTTAATATAATTTGATGTATTTAATATAATGAGATGTATATAATGTGATGTATTTAATGTATTTAATATAATGTGATGTATTTAATATTTTCTTATTTTATTTTACCGTTATTTTACCAGGTAAGTTGACTGAGAACACGTTTTCATTTGCAGCAACGACCTGGGGAATAGTTACAGGGGAGAGGAGGGGGTATGAATGAGCCAATTGTAAACTGGGGATTATTAGGTGACCGTGATGGTTGAGGGCCAGATTGGGAATTTAGCCAGGACACCGGGGTTAACACCCCTAGTCTTACGATAAGTGCCATGGGATCTTTAATGACCTCAGAGAGTCAGGACACCCGTTTAACGTCCCATCCGAAAGACGGCACCCTACACAGAGCAGTGTCCCCAATCACTGCCCTGGGGCATTGGGATCTTTGTTTAGACCAGAGGAAAGAGTGCCTCCTACTGGCCCTCCAACACCACTTCCAGCAGCACCTGGTCTCCCATCCAGGGACTGACCAGGACCAACCCTGCTTAGCTTCAGAAGCAAGCCAGCAGTGGTATGCAGGGTGGTATGCTGCTATAATGAGATGTATATAATGTGATGTATTTAATGTGATGTATTTAATATAATGTGATGTATTTAATGTGATGCACTTAATATAATGTGATGTATATAATGTGATGTATTTAATGTAATGTGATGTATATAATGTGATGTATTTAATATAATGTGATGTATTTAATATAATGAGATGTATATAATGTGATGTATTTAATGTGATGTATTTAATATAATGTGATGTATATAATGTGATGTATTTAATGTGATGTATTTAATATAATGTGATGTATATAATGTGATGTATATAATATAATGTGATGTATTTAATGTGATGTATTTAATATAATGTGATGTATATAATGTGATGTATTTAATATAATGTGATGTATATAATGTGATGTATATAATGTGATGTATTTAATATAATGTGATGTATATAATGTGATGTATATAATGTGATGTATTTAATGTAATGTGATGTATATAATGTGATGTATTTAATATAATGTGATGTATATAAGGTGATGTATTTAATGTGATGTATTTAATGTGATGTATTTAATGTAATGTGATGTATATAATGTGATGTATTTAATATAATGTGATGTATATAATGTGATGTATTTAATATAATGTATATAATGTGATGTATTTAATGTAATGTGATGTATATAATGTGATGTATATAATATAATGAGATGTATTTAATGTGATGTATTTAATATAATGTGATGTATATAATGTGATGTATTTAATATAATGTGATGTATATAATGTGATGTATATAATGTGATGTATTTAATGTAATGTGATGTATATAATGTGATGTATTTAATATAATGTGATGTATATAATGTGATGTATTTAATGTGATGTATTTAATGTGATGTATTTAATGTAATGTGATGTATATAATGTGATGTATTTAATATAATGTGATGTATATAATGTGATGTATTTAATATAATGTGATGTATATAATGTGATGTATTTAATGTGATGTATTTAATATAATGTGATGTATATAATGTGATGTATTTAATATAATGTGATGTATTTAATGTGATGTATTTAATATAATGTGATGTATATAATGTGATGTATTTAATATAATGTGATGTATATAATGTGATGTATATAATGTGATGTATTTAATATAATGTGATGTATATAATGTGATGTATATAATGTGATGTATTTAATATAATGTGATGTATATAATGTGATGTATATAATGTGATGTATTTAATGTAATGTGATGTATATAATGTGATGTATTTAATATAATGTGATGAATATAATGTGATGTATTTAATGTGATGTATTTAATGTGATGTATTTAATGTAATGTGATGTATATAATGTGATGTATTTAATATAATGTGATGTATATAATGTGATGTATTTAATATAATGTGATGTATATAATGTGATGTATATAATGTGATGTATTTAATGTAATGTGATGTATATAATGTGATGTATATAATATAATGAGATGTATTTAATGTGATGTATTTAATATAATGTGATGTATATAATATAATGTGATGTATATAATGTGATGTATTTAATATAATGTGATGTATATAATGTGATGTATATAATGTGATGTATTTAATGTGATGTATATAATGTGATGTATATAATGTGATGTATAAAATGTGATGTATATAATGTGATATATTTAATATAATGTGATGTATATAATGTGATATATTTAATATAATGTGATGTATATAATGTGATGTATATAATGTGATGTATATAATGTGATGTATATAATGTGATGTATTTAATATAATGTGATGTATATAATGTGATGTATTTAATGTAATGTGATGTATATAATGTGATGTATTTAATATAATGTGATGTATATAATGTGATGCATATAATGTGATGTATATAATGTGATGTACAGTGGGGAGAACAAGTATTTGATACACTGCCGATTTTGCAGGTTTTCCTACTTACAAAGCATGTAGAGGTCTGTAATTTTTATCATAGGTACACTTCAACTATGAGAGACGGAATCTAAAACAAAAATCCAGAAAATCACATTGTATGATTTTTAAGTAATTAATTTGCATTTTATTGCATGACATAAGTATTTGATACATCAGAAAAGCAGAACTTAATATTTGGTACAGAAACCTTTGTTTGCAATTACAGAGATCATACGTTTCCTGTAGTTCTTGACTAGGTTTGCACACACTGCAGCAGGGATTTTGGCCCACTCCTCCCTACAGATCTTCTCCAGATCCTTCAGGTTTCGGGGCTGTCGCTGGGCAATACGGACTTTCAGCTCCCTCCAAAGATTTTCTATTGGGTTCAGGTCTGGAGACTGGCTAGGCCACTCCAGGACCTTGAGATGCTTCTTACGGAGCCACTCCTTAGTTGCCATGGCTGTGTGCTTCGTGTCGTTGTCATGCTGGAAGACCCAGCCACGACCCATCTTCAATGCTCTTACTGAGGGAAGGAGGTTGTTGGCCAAGATCTCGCGATACATGGCCCCATCCATCCTCCCCTCAATACGGTGCAGTCGTCCTGTCCCCTTTGCAGAAAAGCATCCCCAAAGAATGATGTTTCCACCTCCATGCTTCACGGTTGGGATGGTGTTCTTGGGGTTGTACTCATACTTCTTCTTCCTCCAAACACGGCGAGTGGAGTTAGACCAAAAAGCTCTATTTTTGTCTCATCAGACCACATGACCTTCTCCCATTCCTCCTCTGGATCATCCAGATGGTCATTGGCAAACTTCAGACAGGCCTGGACATGCACTGGCTTAAGCAGGGGGACCTTGCGTGCGCTGCAGGATTTTAATCCATGACGGCGTAGTGTGTTACTAATGGTTTTCTTTGAGACTGTGGTCCCAGCTCTCTTCAGGTCATTGACCAGGTCCTGCCGTGTAGTTCTGGGCTGATCCCTCACCTTCCTCATGATCATTGATGCCCCACGAGGTGAAATCTTGCATGGAGCCCCAGACCGAGGGTGATTGACCGTCATCTTGAACTTCTTCCATTTTCTAATAATTGCGCCAACAGTTGTTTCCTTCTCACCAAGCTGCTTGCCTATTGTCCTGTAGCCCATCCCAGCCTTGTGCAGGTCTACAATTTTATCCCTGATGTCCTTACACAGCTCTCTGGTCTTGGCCATTGTGGAGAGGTTGGAATCTGTTTGATTGAGTGTGTGGACAGGTGTCTTTTATACAGGTAACGAGTTCAAACAGGTGCAGTTAATACAGGTAATGAGTGGAGAACAGGAGGGCTTCTTAAAGAAAAACTAACAGGTCCGTGAGAGCCGGAATTCTTACTGGTTGGTAGGTGATCAAATACTTATGTCATGCAATAAAATGCAAATTAATTATTTAAAAATCATACAATGTGATTTTCTGGATTTTTGTTTTAGATTCCGTCTCTCACAGTTGAAGTGTACCTATGATAAAAATTACAGACCTCTACATGCTTTGTAAGTAGGAAAACCTGCAAAATCGGCAGTGTATCAAATACTTGTTCTCCCCACTGTATATAATATAATGTGATGTATATAATGTGATGTATTTAATATAATGTGATGTATATAATGTGATGTATTTAATGTGATGCGCCAGTAACCTCTGCTCCAAGAAAGGGGGAGGAGTTATCTGTCTTATCAATGTCTGATTCGTTACAATATGCACTCCAAACCAAGTAGCCTAAACCACGACCTCTATCTGAATGAAACATGGTGGCTGGAACAGCATTTCCAGGTGGCTTCTGTATGGAATGTCATTCATTTACCTCCTGCTGCAGCTTGTCCACTGCACTGGTGATGCTCTCCTCTCCAGACTGCTGGTATTTCTGAACCATGGTCTCCTTCAGGTTGTGTTGTAGCTCCTTATCCAGCTGTGTAGAGACAGACACAGGAGCCAATGACAATCTAGGAAATCTTACGCTTACTAACACTGAGACAGTCGTGTCACATTAGTGATTACTGTAAAGGAGGAAGGACAGGGTTCGACAGGGTTGGGGTCAATTAGAATTGAATTCAGTGATAAAAAATATATAATTTATTTTCAATATTTCTCAATAAATATTGTCTTGGGTCTCTATGTAGTCATGTGTTGTCTCTCTTGTCGTGATGTTTTGTCCTATATTTATATTTTATTTATTTAAAATGTTGAATCCCAGCCCCCGTCTCCACAGGAGGCCTTTTGGTAGGCCGTCATTGTAAATAAGAATTTGTTCTTAATTAACTGACTTGTCTAGTTAAATAAAGGTTAAATAAAACTGAAATAAATCAACTGAAAACGATACGTTTTTCTTTTAAAAGTCAAATGTTTCACATTTTAAATTCAAATCACTTCCTGAATTGAATGACTTTAACTAAATGTTAAGTCCACTTTGTAGGTGACCTGGGCCCATTCCAACCGATATTTATTTGTTTATTTTCTTTCTCTGTGAACAGCGCAACATCAATTGCTTTCCACTCCCTAAAAGCACTGGTTATCCGGATTCACCTGCACTATTGCAAGCGCAGCTGTGAGGGGCACAGGCACAGGAAATCCTACATTTGCATAGGGAGTGACACGTCACATTTTCTGGCCTATCCAGACAAAGGAATGATTTCCTGCGCCTGTGAACCTGGTAGCTGCGCTTGCAATAGCGCCAGGACCGGCTCCAGGCATAAGTGACCGTAAGCTGTCGCTTAGGGACTCAGGCCACTAGGAGGCCCCAAACCAAAGTATATATAAACATTGCATACGTCACGGCAAAATGTATAGAATTGTGGGTAATTAGCTTTAAAACAGCAAAAACGTATCTAAAAAATGAGTAGAATTGCATAAAAGTTGTTATAAAATTGCAAAATGTTCTGTTCGCCCCAATGGCAATAATTGTAAAATTGCAGGAAATGAACTTAAGAGAGGGGGGCCACTAACATGTTTTGCAGTGAGGTGGGGAGCCCCCAAACAAAATCTCACATAGGGCCCCTAAAAGGCTAGAGCCGGCCCTGAATAGAGCATATGAAATGGAGTGTCTAGTGGATTCAACAATAGCAGTATCATCTCGCTATGATGTTCTCAGGTGGATGTATAGCTCTCAACAGGAAATATAATAAATCATTTGGTAGAACTGAAACAAAACTACTTTGTCTTGGACGCAGACAGACAAAATGACTTTGAGCTTAAAGCTGTAGCGACTCACATTTGAATGGCGTCTCTGAATCACTCAGAGGACGTTTGGCGAAAAGTATCTCTCGTCAGTTCTTTGTAAATTGTGCTAATATTGTACAGTCACTCAGTAAGATCATATTTATATATAAGAAAGGTGAAATCTTATAGTAAGTAGTTTATAATTTGATTGTTACTATATTTACAAAGCATTTCATTCATTTCAAGCCCTATTGCCCGATTTTTGTTGAATAGGGAAAGAAAATCATATAAAATATTCATATATTTTCAAAATATTTGTACTAATGTACTTGAGTTTGTATCCTCAAAGATGAGTACACCTCATCAATTTATAACTATTTTTTTTACCAGAAAGGGGAATTCCAGACCTTTCTAGAACTATGCAGCATTACCAGGTATTGTTTATTAATTTTGTCTAATTAGTTGGGAATCTATATTTTGCCTTCACGTTCATGAATTACAATTGACCCCAACCCTGGTATTCGAACAAAGACCCAGATGTACAGTACCCGTCCAAAGTTTGGACACACCTACTCATTCCAGAGTTTTTATTTTTACATTGTAGAATAATAGTGAAGACATCAAAACTATGAAATAAAACATATAGAATCATGGAGTAACCAAAAAAGGTGTTAAATCAAAAATATGTTTTATATTTGAGATTCTTCAAAGTAGCCACCCTTTTGCCTTGAGGACACCTTGGCACACTCTTGGCATTCTCTCAACCAGATTCATGAGGTATGCATTTCAATTAACAGGTGTGCCTTGTTAAAAGTTAATTTTGTGGAATTTGATGAGAGTAATGTAGAGTGATGGAGTGCTGCATCAGATGACCTGGCCTCCACAATCACCTGACCTCAACCCAATTGAGATGGTTTGGGATGAGTTGGACCACAGAGTGAAGGAAAAGCAGCCAACAAGTGCTCAGCATATGTGGGAACTCCTTCAAGACTGTTGGAAAAGCATTCCAGGTGAAGCTGGTTGAGAGAATGCCAAGAGTGTGCAAAGCTGTTATCAAGGCAAAGAGTGGCTACTTTGAAGAATCTCAAATCTAAAATATATTTTGATTTGTTTAACACTTTTTGGTTACTACATGATTCCATACGTGATATTTCATAGTGTTGATGTCTTCACTATTATTCTACGATGTAGAAAATAGTAAAAATAAAGAAAAACCCTGGAATGAGTAGGTGTGTCCAAACTTTTGACTGGTACTGCACATTTATTTTTCATAGAGCAGTAAGGAGATGTGATTGGATCAGAAATAACAGAGAAGAATATTCTGAACAGTGAGATCAGAGAAACAGAGTTTGATAGAAAGGTGGAAACAAACAGGAGGATTATTACCTGCTGGCAGAAAGGGAAACACTGGAGGGGGAAGAAAACCAGAGAAGAAGAAAGAAAAAGAGGAATTTGAAAAGGGCGGAAAACAGGGATGAATGGATGGAGAGGAGCAAACAGGAATATAAAAAGATTATGGACATGCAGGAAGATGTGTTATTCAGGAATAAATAAAGGTTAAATAAATAAATAAAATATTCAAGAGTTATTATTTGTATGTAATAGTTATTATAGTAAAGTTTTAGATCATACAAGAACGTTTTAGATCATACAAGAACATTTTAGGTCATACCAGAATGTTTTAGGTCACACCAGAATGTTTTAGGTCAAACCAGAACATTTTAGGTCACACCAGAACGTTTTAGGTCACACCAGAACATTGTAGGTCAAACCAGAACGTTTTAGGTCAAACCAGAACATTGTAGGTCAAACCAGAACGTTTTAGGTCAAACCGGAACGTTTTAGGTCAAACCGGAACGTTTTAGGTCAAACCGGAACGTTTTAGGTCAAACCGGAACATTTTAGGTCACACCAGAACATTTTAGGTCATACCAGAACGTTTTAGGTCATACCAGAACATTTTAGGTCACAACAGAACGTTTTAGGTCAAACCAGAACGTTTTAGGTCAAACCAGAACATTGTAGGTCACACCAGAACGTTTTAGATCATACAAGAAGGTTTTATATAATACCAGAACGTTTTAGGTCACACCAGAACATTTTAGGTCACACGAGAACGTTTTAGGTCATACCAGAACGTTTTTAGGTCAAACCAGAACGTTTTAGGTCAAACCAGAACATTTTAGGTCACACCAGAACGTTTTAGGTCACACCAGAACGTTTTAGGTCATACCAGAACGTTTTTAGGTCAAACGAGAACGTTTTAGGTCAAACCAGAACATTTTAGGTCACACCAGAACGTTTTAGGTCACACCAGAACGTTTTAGGTCATACCAGAACATTTTAGGTCAAACCAGAACATTTTAGGTCACACCAGAACGTTTTAGTTCACACCAGAACATTTTAGGTCAAACCAGAACGTTTTTAGGTCAAACCAGAACGTTTCAGGTCACACCAGAACGTTTTAGGTCAAACCAGAACATTTTAGGTCACACCAGAACATTTTAGGTCACACCAGAACGTTTTAGGTCAAACCAGAACATTTTAGGTCACACCAGAACATTTTAGGTCACACCAGAACGTTTTAGGTCACACCAGAACGTTTTAGGTCACACCAGAACATGGTTTGTGACAGTGACTGAATTAGCTCAGAATACAGTTTGTTTATTAGTCTGATACTAAATAATACACAACGATGGAAGTAACTATATCCTACATGACATAACTATGACTAATCGTGCTACATCTCCAAATAGACCTTCTTGCCATAGTCATCATCTAAATATACCTATAAACGGTCCTGTGTATTTCAGGAATCAACTGTGACAAGTCACGGAGTAGGCCACATGTTGAATGGTAATAGTCTTAAATGTTACGGTATAAACCTTGACTGAAACTGTTTCTCTGGAATGAAACAAAACATTGAGTGTCACGGTAGAGTGGTGAGTCTGGTAATACCAACCTGCGTTCAAATACTCTGGGAAATCATTTCAAACACTGTACCTGTGTCCCGGCCAAACACTGTACCCCCCCCCCCCCCCCCCCCGGCCAACCTGGCACTCCAACGCAGGCCAAAGCAAACGCTCAAAATATACGAGCGATTTTAAATAGCATTTGAACCCAGGTCTGGTAAGAGTGAGGTCAGGTGTTACTCATGATACCTTGCCAATCAGAATTCCCGGCATGTCTGAGGAGAACACAGTATTCTAAGACCTCCTGCCACTGGATATAGGCCAGACCCATCCATCATCCCCAAATAGCACCCTATCCCCTATATAGTGCACTACTTTGTGACCACACGCCCTTAGGGCTCTGGTTAACAGTAGTGCACTATGTAAGGAAAAGGGTGCCGTTTAGTACACAGCCGGGTTACAGCAGCTATGTGTAACTAGTACATTTTTTTGTTGTTGTTGTAATGTGTAGACCTGGGTTCAAATACTATTTGACATCTTTTGGATACTTTGAGCGTTTGCTTTAGCCTGCCCGGAGTGCCAGGTGTCTAGCGGGACTTTTCTATCGATTCCATCAGGACAGGCAGGTTCAAATCAAGCACAGATAAAGTATTTGGAATGATTTTAAATAGTATTTGAACCCAGGTCTCGTAATATTGTATAAGACAGCGTTTCTCAAACTCAGGTCCAGCGTACTCCAACGGGTGCACGTTATTGTTTTTGGCTAGCTCTACACGTTTAAATAATCAAAGCTTGATTCATTATTTCAGTGAACTGTGTAGCGCTAGTGCACAAACTAAAATGGGCACCCCTTGGGTCCCCAGGACCAAGTTTGGGAAACGCTGGTATGTACATACCTCCTGGTACTGGATATAGGCCAGGACTCCAGCTACAATTTCCAGCAAGAAGATACAGAGTAGCAGGATGAAATACTGTGGTGGGAGAGAACAGAGAGAACGAGAGAGAGAGAGAGAGAGAGAGAGAGAGAGAGAGAGAGAGAGAGAGAGTAACAGAATAAAATACTATGGTGGGTGAGAACAAAGAGAACAGAGAGAGGGAACAGAGAGAGAGGGAACAGAGAGAGAGAGAGAGAGAGAGAGAGAGAGAGGGAGAGAGAGAGAGAGAGAGAGAGGAACATAATGATATACTGTGGAGAGAGAGGAGAGAGAGACAACAGAGAGAACAGAGAGAACAGAGAGAACAGAGAGAGAGAGACATAGGAACATAATTAAACACTGTGGAGAGAGAGGAGAGAGAGAATAGAGAGAATAGAGAGAGAGAGTAGCAGGAAGTAATACTGTGATGGGTGGGGAGAACAGAGAGAATAGAGAGAACAGAGAGAATAGAGAGAGAGAGTAGCAGGAAGTAATACTGTGATGGGTGGGGAGAACAGAGAGAATAGAGAGAACAGAGAGAATAGAGAGAGAGAGTAGCAGGAAGTAATACTGTGATGGGTGGGGAGAACAGAGAGAATAGAGAGAACAGAGAGAACAGAGAGAGAGAGTAGCAGGAAGTAATACTGTGATGGGTGGGGAGAACAGAGAGACATTCCTCCTAATATAAAACAGACCGTAGTGAGCTGAGGTTGAAAACAACTTCACGTGCCAATATCTGTGTGTAGTAAGGTCATACAGTAAGTGGTGTGTGTGTGTGTGTGTGTGTGTGTGTGTGTGTGTGTGTGTGTGTGTGTGTGTGTGTGTGTGTGTGTGTGTGTGTGTGTGTGTGTGTGTGTGTGTGTGTGTGTGTGTGTGTGTGTGTGTCTTTTTATTGCAATTACAGTTCCTCCTAATCAGTGTTTCTTTCCATACATTTTCAAGATTGTAATATTATCTCTATCTCTCCCTCTCCTCTAACTCTCTCCCCACCTCTCCCCCTCCTCTAACCATCTCCCCCTCCTCTAACCCTCTCCCTCTCCTCTAACCCTCTCCCTCTCCTCTAACCCTCCCTCTAACTCACTCCCCACCTCTCCCCCTCCCCTAACCCTCTCCCCCTCCTCTAACCCTCCCTCTAACTCTCTCCCCACCTCTCCCTCTCCCTCTCCTCTAACCCTCTCCCCACCTCTCTCCTCTCTCTCTCTCTCAATTCAATTCAAAGGGCTTTATTGGCATGGGAAACATATGTTAACATTGCCAAAGCAAGTGAAAAGGATAATAAACAATAAAAAGTGAACAGCAAATATTACACTCACAGAAGTTCCAAAAGAATAAAGAAATGTAAAATGTCATAATATGTATATATACAGTGTTGTAACGATGTACAAATAGTTAAAGTACAAAAGGGAAAATCAACATAAATATGGGTTATATTTACGATGGTGTTTGTTCTTCTCTAGTTGCCCTTCTCTTGTGGCAACAGGTCACAAATCTTGCTGCTGTGATGTCACACTGTGGTATTTCACCCAGTAGATATGGGAGTTCATCAAAATTGAGTTTTTAAATTCTTTGTGGGTCTGTATAATCTGAGGGAAATATGTGTCTCTAATATGGTCAGACATTGGGCAGGAGGTTAGGAAGTGCAGCTCAGTTTCCACCTCATTTTGTGGGCAGTGAGCACATAGCCTGTCTTCTCTTGAGAGCCAGGTCTGCCTAAGGTGGCCTTTCTCAATAGCAAGGCTATGCTCACTGAGTCTGTACATAGTCAAAGATTTCCTTAATTTTGGGTCAGTCACAGTGGTCAGGTATTCTGCCACTGTATACTCTCTGTTTAGGGCCAAAAAGCATTCTAGTTTGCTCTGTTTTTTTGTTAATTCTTTCCAATGTGTCAAGTAATTATCTTTTTGTTTTCTCATTATTTGGTTTGGTCTAATTGTGTTGCTGTCCTGTCTTTCTATTTTTCTCCCTCTCTCTCCCTTTTACCCCCTCCTCTCCCCTCTCAATTTCAATTCAATTTAAGGGGCTTTACTGGCATGGGAAACATATGTTTACATTGAAAATCAAAGCAAGGCCTCTCCTCTATACCCCCTCCTCTCCCCCTACCCCCACTTCTCCCCACTCTTGCTCTGTCTCTTCAACCACCATACCGGTGATGCCCGTCATTCCTCTCTCGTGACTCATGCTCCGTATCTAAACTCTTAAAGATACACACGTCATTATTCTGCTTGATATTTATGACACGTGCATTTCAGACAGTGTATTTTCGTCTGGTTCTGTTCTTATATCATAGAGCTAGATAGAGGAGTCTAGATGCATATAAACCTGTTTTAGCATGGACATTGCCATTGAGGGCTTCCACCATTTTAAAGTAGTCCACTGGGTGGGGATTACTATGTTTAAGGAGAAATCAGCCAATTGTCAGAGCATTGTCTTCTTTAAATTGGGTTGCCTATGGTTAGTAAATGGCTTTACGCTATATCACCGCCATCTAGTGGTCACAAAATGTCATTACTTGGATTAGCTAACACAACGTGCCATTGGAACACAGAAGTGATGGTTGCTGATAATGGGCCACTGTACGCCTATGTACAGTAAAAAATCTGCCGTTTCCAGCTACAATAGTCATTTACAACATTAACAATGTCTACACTACAATTTCTGATCAATTTGATGTTATTTTAATGGACAGTTTCCAAGTGACCCCAACATTTTGAACGGTAGTGTATATACAGTGTAATCCGTATCACCGTGAATGTCTATTGCCCTTTTCTTCTGCTTCTGAAAATGTTTTCATAATTCTGTGTTTAATCGACAGGAGTTAATATGCGAACGGATTATAATATATAAAAATCCTTTTGATCTGAAAGTAACACCTCAGGTGTTTCCGAGGTTGTAGAAGAAGCTTTGTGATGTCACGTCCGGTATATGTACTGTTTATAAGGCAGTAGAAGTAGCCGTGTGGATGTCACGTCCGGTATATGTACTGTTTATAAGGCAGTAGAAGTAGCCGTGTGGATTACGTTACGCTTGATTGATATCGTGTGTCAGTTAGAGTGTCTGTAGTTTTCAACTGTGTCACAACTGCTGATTTAAAACAGGGCTTTGTAAATGAATTGATTGATTGGTTGATTGGTTGATTGATTGGTGGATTGTTTCATTGATTGGTTGATTGGTTGGTTGGTTGGTTGATTGATTGATTGGTTGATTGGTTGATTGACTGGTTGATTGATTGGTTGGTTGGTTGGTTGGTTGGTTGATTGGTTGGTTGATTGATTGGTTGGTTGATTGATTGGTTGGTGGATTGATTGATTGATTGATTGATTGATTGGTGGATTTATTGATTGATTGATTGGTTGGTGGATTGATTGATTGGTTGGTTGATTGATTGATTGGTGGATCACCACTATTAGCAGACTCCTCATCTCCTTGAGGGTGGCGCAGCAGCCTACGATCCCAGTGAAGACAACGATAGCCCCGGCAGCTATGAGGATGTAGGCAGAGGCAGAGTAGAAGGTGGAGTTGAGGAGGCTGATGTAGTCACTCTTCTCTACCAGGGTCCACACCCCCACCGCCATTACCACTCCACCTGCCAGCTGAAAGAGGACACACACAGCAGGGGAATTCAAAACCACTAAATTCAATTCCCTTTCAAATCAATTCCATTAATTTCTATTATTTCAATTCAGAACACAGACAATTTTCAATAGCAGATAACTAGTAGATTCCTAGCACCAATCAAATACAGGCCTGCAGTAGAAGCCTATCAGTCGCTGACGGGTTAGAGATGACTCAAGGGTTGATATTGTTACAGGTTCATTTAGTGTACAGACATGCAAAGGGTTAAACCTACCTAGAGAATCTACTGCTTTGGTATAACATATAGGACAAGTTCAGCAATATTTCTGCCCCCAAAAATATGTTGTTCTGACATGTATGTAGGTAGGTAGGTAGGTAGGTAGGTAGGTAGGTACGGACGGACGGACGGACAGACAGACAGACAGACAGGCAAACTCACCCAGAAGAGAAGGTTAAAGGTCAATAGTAGATATTTCAGACAAATCATCCCACATGTGTTTGTTTTCTCATCATACGTCTCCATCCTGAGAACAAGAGAACATACATGTCCTATTTTGAAGGTGTTTCTAGTAAATAGAGTCCCACAGTCATTCAGAGCAGCTGGGAGGTTTTGAGACCCACCTGTTCAGCAACAAAAAAAATAACATGCCTTTTTTGTATGTTATTTTGGCATAAATACGTGTCATATATCAGTTTGCAAACAATGTAAAAACAAATTATGAGTCAATAATGTAGTAAGGGCATACAGTAAGTGGTGTGTGTGTGTGTGTGTGTGTGTGTGTGTGTGTGTGTGTGTGTGTGTGTGTGTGTGTGTGTGTGTGTGTGTGTGTGTGTGTGTGTGTGTGTGTGTGTGTTCACATGTGTTCTTGAGTAAGGCTCCTCCTCCAAAATACAGCTGTTCCAGTCTAGCTCAGGGCTTTCTGTGGTGGTGGGGCAGCCAGCAGGAAATACAGTGTAGGGGTGGGTAATGTTCTCTAGTTACGCCGTGATTGGCTCAGTGTTCTGTCACTCATGGGGGACACAACTAGATCCAGGTACTGGCGCTGACAGGAACAACTAGTATCCAGGTACTGGTGCTGTCAGGAACAAGTAGTATCCAGGTACTGGTGCTGACAGAAACAACTAGATCCAGGTACTGGTGCTGTCAGGAACAAGTAGTATCCAGGTACTGGTGCTGTCAGGAACAAGTAGTATCCAGGTACTGGTGCTGTCAGGAACAACTAGATCCAGGTACTGGTGCTGTCAGGAACAAGTAGTATCCAGGTACTGGTGCTGACAGGAACAACTAGTATCCAAAAAAACAAGCGTACAAACTGCACACAAGAAAATACAGCTGACTGATCTGTCTGGGACGAGTGTGAGGTTTTGTACGCTTGTTTGTTATTACGGCTCTTGAGCTTTAAATGGTTCACTAAGTCATGTAGGTTGTGGCAGCTTAGATTCAGCAATATCGGGGCATTGAGATATCACGTAGCATCAACAAGTCGTCAGTCAATGTGTTCACGTCTGTTCAAATGATCAAAATAACCGAGTCATAATATCAGAGGAGATGAGACACCAAAATCCAACACAACACGTACCGACCTACAATCTTCTGAACGGGGTCTGTAGTTTAACTTCAACTGTAAACATCAGTCTAAACAATATCCCTTCACACTTCACGAAGTCATATCGTGTAACTGTAAACCACCCTCATGTCATGGGAAAATGTCCCGTGCCCCTGTCATCTCCCTAGGAGTAGCAGCAGGCACACTGTTTGATCTCTGAACTGTACACACTGTATTATACTGTATCTGAACTGTACACACTGTATTATACTGTATCTGAACTGTACACACTGTTCTATACTGTATCTGAACTGTACACACTGTATTATACTGTATCTGAACTGTACACACTGTTCTATACTGTATCTGAACTGTACACACTGTTCTATACTGTATCTGAACTGTACACACTGTATTATACTGTATCTGAACTGTACACACTGTTCTATACTGTATCTGAGCTGTACTATACTGTATCTAAACTGTACACACTGTTCTATACTGTATCTGAACTGTACACACTGTTCTATACTGTATCTGAACTGTACACACTGTATTATACTGTATCTGAACTGTACACACTGTACTATACTGTATCTGAGCTGTACACACTGTTCTATACTGTATCTGAACTGTACACACTGTTCTATACTGTATCTGAGCTGTACTATACTGTATCTAAACTGTACACACTGTTCTATACTGTATCTGAACTGTACACACTGTTCTATACTGTATCTGAACTGTACACACTGTACTATACTGTATCTGAACTGTACACACTGTTCTATACTGTATCTGAACTGTACACACTGTTCTATACTGTATCTGAGCTGTACTATACTGTATCTAAACTGTACACACTGTTCTATACTGTATCTGAACTGTACACACTGTTCTATACTGTATCTGAACTGTACACACTGTTCTATACTGTATCTAAACTGTATTATACTGTATCTGAACTGTACACACTGTATTATACTGTATCTGAACTGTACACACTGTTCTATACTGTATCTGAACTGTACACACTGTTCTATACTGTATCTAAACTGTATTATACTGTATCTGAACTGTACACACTGTTCTATACTGTATCTGAACTGTACTCATAATAACTGTACTATACTGTATCTAAACTGTACACATAATCACTGTACTATACTGTATCTGAACTGTACTCATAATAACTGTACTATACTGTATCTGAACTGTGCTATACTGTATCTGAACTGTACACATAATAACTGTACTATACTGTATCTGAACTGTACACATAATAACTGTACTATACTGTATCTGAACTGTACTATACTGTATCTGAACTGTACTCATAATAACTGTACTATACTGTATCTGAACTGTACTATACTGTATCTGAACTGTACACATAATAACTGTACTATACTGTATCTGAACTGTACTATACTGTATCTGAACTGTACACATAATAACTGTACTATACTGTATCTGAACTGTACACATAATAACTGTACTATACTGTATCTGAACTGTACTATACTGTATCTGAACTGTACTCATAATAACTGTACTATACTGTATCTGAACTGTACTATACTGTATCTGAACTGTACACATAATAACTGTACTATACTGTATCTGAACTGTACTATACTGTATCTGAACTGTACACATAATAACTGTACTATACTGTATCTGAACTGTACACATAATAACTGTACTATACTGTATCTGAACTGTACACATAATAACTGTACTATACTGTATCTGAACAGTACTCATAATAACTGTACTATACTGTATCTGAACTGTACACATAATAACTGTACTATACTGTATCTGAACTGTACTATACTGTATCTGAACTGTACTCATAATAACTGTACTATACTGTATCTGAACTGTACTATACTGTATCTGAACTGTACACATAATAACTGTACTATACTGTATATGAACTGTACTATACTGTATCTGAACTGTACACATAATAACTGTACTATACTGTATCTGAACAGTACTCATAATAACTGTACTATACTGTATCTGAACTGTACTATACTGTATCTGAACTGTACTCATAATAACTGTACTATACTGTATCTGAACTGTACACATAATAACTGTACTATACTGTATCTGAACTGTACTCATAATAACTGTACTATACTGTATCTGAACTGTACACATAATAACTGTACTATACTGTATCTGAACTGTACTCATAATAACTGTACTATACTGTATCTGAACTGTACACATAATAACTGTACTATACTGTATCTGAACTGTACTCATAATAACTGTACTATACTGTATCTGAACTGTACTCATAATAACTGTACTATACTGTATCTGAACTGTACTATACTGTATCTGAACTGTACTCATAATAACTGTACTATACTGTATCTGAACTGTACTATACTGTATCTGAACTGTACTCATAATAACTGTACTATACTGTATCTGAACTGTACTATACTGTAGCTGAACTGTACACATAATAACTGTACTATACTGTATCTGAACTGTACTATACTGTATCTGAACTGTACTCATAATAACTGTACTATACTGTATCTGAACTGTACACATAATAACTGTACTATACTGTATCTGAACTGTACTCATAATAACTGTACTATACTGTATCTGAACTGTACTATACTGTATCTGAACTGTACTCATAATAACTGTACTATACTGTATCTGCACTGTACTCATAATAACTGTACTATACTGTATCTGAACTGTACTCATAATAACTGTACTATACTGTATCTGAACTGTACTATACTGTATCTGAACTGTACTCGTAATAACTGTACTATACTGTATCTGAACTGTACTCATAATAACTATACTATACTGTATCTGAACTGTACTCATAATAACTGTACTATACTGTATCTGAACTGTACACATAATAACTGTACTATACTGTATCTGAACTGTACACATAATAACTGTACTATACTGTATCTGAACTGTACACATAATAACTGTACTATACTGTATCTGAACTGTACTCATAATAACTGTACTATACTGTATCTGAACTGTACTATACTGTATCTGAACTGTACACATAACTGTACTATACTGTATCTGAACTGTACTCATAATAACTGTACTATACTGTATCTGAACTGTACACATAATAACTGTACTATACTGTATCTGAACTGTACTATACTGTATCTGAACTGTACTCATAATAACTGTACTATACTGTATCTGAACTGTACACATAATATCTGTACTATACTGTATCTGAACTGTACTCATAATAACTGTACTATACTGTATCTGAACTGTACACATAATATCTGTACTATACTGTATCTGAACTGTACACATAATAACTGTACTATACTGTATCTGAACTCTGTTCATCTCTCTGCATAGAGATATTTATATAGATATTTATGTTGATACCGTAAATGTGTATATCCTCTCTATATTTCTATGTCCACTGCTCATTCTCCTACAACTCTATGTTCATTATATTTCTATGTCCACTGCTCATTCTCCTACAACTCTATGTTCATTCTCCTACAACTCTATGTTCATTCTCCTACAACTCTATGTTCATTCTCCTACAACTCTATGTTCATTCTCCTACAACTCTATGTTCATTCTCCTTCAACTCTATGTTCATTCTCCTACAACTCTATGTTCATTCTCCTACAACTCTATGTTCATTCTCCTACAACTCTATGTTCATTCTCCTACAACTCTATGTTCATTCTCCTACAACTCTATGTTCATTCTCCTACAACTCTATGTTCATTATATTTCTATGTCCACTGCTCATTCTCCTACAACTCTATGTTCATTCTCCTACAACTCTATGTTCATTCTCCTACAACTCTATGTTCATTCTCCTACAAGTCTATGTTCATTCTCCTACAACTCTATGTTCATTCTCCTACAACTCTATGTTCATTCTCCTTCAACTCTATGTTCATTCTCCTTCAACTCTATGTTAATTTGATCTATTTCGTATATAATTTAAGTAAACTGTGTGTAAATTCCTGTCTGTCTCTAAATGTCTGTCTATCTGTAGCGGCAACATATCACGTCACATTCTATGTCCATGTCCTTGGGTGAATAAAGGTGAAGAGTCCTACCTGAACTCAAACTGCGAATCGTCCTCAACCCTCCGGAGGTAAACAGTCTTACCAGAGACTGTGAAATGTTCCACTCTCTACTCCACTGTCACGGCGGTGGTACTGTCTGTCCGTCTGTATGTCTGTGAAGGTTATGAGCAACAGGCTGAGCTCTCAGCCTGACACTCTGATATAAGCTCCTGTTCTGCCGTGCCTTTAACCTGCCGTGCCCCTTTTAGCAGAGAGGTAAGACAGGCTGTTACCACCACCAGACTGTTACCACCACCAGACTGTTACCACCACCAGACTGTTACCACCACCAGACTGTTACCACCACCAGACTGTTACCACCACCAGACTGTTACCACCACCAGACTGTTACCACCACCAGACTGTTACCACCAGACTGTTACCACCACCAGACTGTTACCACCACCAGACTGTTACCACCACCAGGCTGTTACCACCACCAGACTGTTACCACCACCAGGCTGTTAACACCAGACTGTTTCCACCACCAGGCTGTTACCACCAGACTGTTACCACCACCAGACTGTTACCACCACCAGGCTGTTACCACCACCAGGCTGTTACCACCACCAGGCTGTTACCACCAGGCTGTTACCACCACCAGGCTGTTACCACCACCAGACTGTTACCACCACCAGGCTGTTACCACCACCAGGCTGTTACCACCAGACTGTTACCACCACCAGACTGTTACCACCACCAGGCTGTTACCACCACCAGACTGTTACCACCACCAGGCTGTTACCACCACCAGGCTGTTACCACCACCAGACTGTTACCACCAGACTGTTACCACCACCAGACTGTTACCACCACCAGACTGTTACCACCACCAGACTGTTACCACCACCAGGCTGTTACCACCACCAGACTGTTACCACCACCAGGCTGTTACCACCACCAGGCTGTTACCACCAGGCTGTTACCACCACCAGGCTGTTACCACCACCAGGCTGTTACCACCAGACTGTTACCACCACCAGACTGTTACCACCAGACTGTTACCACCACCAGACTGTTACCACCACCAGACTGTTACCACCAGACTGTTACCACCACCAGGCTGTTACCACCACCAGACTGTTACCACCACCAGACTGTTACCACCACCAGGCTGTTAACACCACCAGACTGTTACCACCACCAGACTGTTACCACCAGACTGTTACCACCACCAGACTGTTACCACCACCAGACTGTTACCACCACCAGACTGTTACCACCACCAGACTGTTACCACCACCAGACTGTTACCACCACCAGACTGTTACCACCACCAGACTGTTACCACCACCAGGCTGTTACCACCACCAGACTGTTACCACCACCAGACTGTTACCACCACCAGACTGTTACCACCACCAGGCTGTTACCACCACCAGACTGTTACCACCACCAGGCTGTTACCACCAGACTGTTACCACCACCAGACTGTTACCACCAGACTGTTACCACCACCAGACTGTTACCACCACCAGACTGTTACCACCAGACTGTTACCACCACCAGGCTGTTACCACCACCAGACTGTTACCACCACCAGACTGTTACCACCACCAGGCTGTTACCACCACCAGACTGTTACCACCACCAGACTGTTACCACCAGACTGTTACCACCACCAGACTGTTACCACCACCAGACTGTTACCACCACCAGACTGTTACCACCACCAGACTGTTACCACCACCAGACTGTTACCACCACCAGGCTGTTACCACCACCAGGCTGTTACCACCACCAGACTGTTACCACCACCAGACTGTTACCACCAGACTGTTACCACCACCAGACTGTTACCACCACCAGACTGTTACCACCACCAGACTGTTACCACCACCAGGCTGTTACCACCACCAGACTGTTACCACCACCAGACTGTTACCACCACCAGACTGTTACCACCACCAGGCTGTTACCACCACCAGGCTGTTACCACCAGACTGTTACCACCACCAGACTGTTACCACCACCAGACTGTTACCACCACCAGACTGTTTCCACCACCAGACTGTTACCACCACCAGACTGTTACCACCACCAGACTGTTACCACCACCAGACTGTTACCACCACCAGACTGTTACCACCACCAGACTGTTACCACCACCAGACTGTTACCACCACCAGACTGTTACCACCACCAGGCTGTTACCACCACCAGGCTGTTACCACCACCAGGCTGTTACCACCACCAGGCTGTTACCACCAGACTGTTTCCACCAGCAGACTGTTACCACCACCAGGCTGTTACCACCACCAGACTGTTACCACCACCAGGCTGTTACCACCAGACTGTTACCACCACCAGACTGTTACCACCACCAGACTGTTTCCACCACCAGACTGTTACCACCACCAGGCTGTTACCACCACCAGACTGTTACCACCACCAGGCTGTTACCACCAGACTGTTACCACCACCAGGCTGTTACCACCACCAGACTGTTACCACCACCAGGCTGTTACCACCAGACTGTTACCACCACCAGACTGTTACCACCACCAGGCTGTTACCACCAGACTGTTACCACCACCAGACTGTTACCACCACCAGGCTGTTACCACCAGACTGTTACCACCACCAGGCTGTTACCACCAGACTGTTACCACCACCAGACTGTTACCACCACCAGGCTGTTACCACCAGACTGTTACCACCACCAGGCTGTTACCACCAGACTGTTACCACCACCAGGCTGTTACCACCAGACTGTTACCACCACCAGGCTGTTACCACCAGACTGTTTCCACCACCAGACTGTTTCCACCACCAGACTGTTACCACCACCAGACTGTTACCACCACCAGACTGTTACCACCAGACTGTTACCACCACCAGACTGTTACCACCAGACTGTTACCACCAGGCTGTTACCACCACCAGACTGTTTCCACCACCAGACTGTTACCACCACCAGACTGTTACCACCACCAGACTGTTACCACCACCAGACTGTTACCACCACCAGACTGTTTCCACCACCAGACTGTTACCACCACCAGACTGTTACCACCACCAGACTGTTACCACCACCAGACTGTTACCACCACCAGGCTGTTACCACCAGACTGTTACCACCACCAGGCTGTTACCACCAGACTGTTACCACCACCAGACTGTTACCACCACCAGCCTGTTACCACCACCAGGCTGTTACCACCACCAGACTGTTACCACCACCAGACTGTTACCACCACCAGACTGTTACCACCACCAGACTGTTACCACCACCAGACTGTTACCACCACCAGACTGTTTCCACCACCAGACTGTTACCACCACCAGACTGTTACCACCACCAGACTGTTACCACCACCAGACTGTTACCACCACCAGACTGTTACCACCACCAGACTGTTACCACCACCAGACTGTTTCCACCACCAGACTGTTACCACCACCAGACTGTTACCACCACCAGACTGTTACCACCACCAGGCTGTTACCACCAGACTGTTACCACCACCAGGCTGTTACCACCAGACTGTTACCACCAGACTGTTTCCACCACCAGACTGTTACCACCACCAGACTGTTACCACCACCAGACTGTTACCACCAGACTGTTACCACCACCAGACTGTTTCCACCACCAGACTGTTACCACCAGACTGTTTCCACCACCAGACTGTTACCACCACCAGACTGTTACCACCACCAGACTGTTACCACCACCAGACTGTTACCACCACCAGGCTGTTACCACCAGACTGTTACCACCACCAGACTGTTACCACCAGACTGTTACCACCAGACTGTTTCCACCACCAGACTGTTTCCACCACCAGACTGTTACCACCACCAGACTGTTTCCACCACCAGACTGTTACCACCACCAGACTGTTACCACCACCAGACTGTTTCCACCACCAGACTGTTTCCACCACCAGACTGTTACCACCACCAGACTGTTACCACCACCAGACTGTTACCACCAGACTGTTACCACCAGACTGTTACCACCACCAGGCTGTTACCACCACCAGACTGTTACCACCACCAGACTGTTACCACCACCAGACTGTTACCACCACCAGACTGTTACCACCAGCAGGCTGTAACTAGCAGGCTAGTGTACTTGACTAGTGTACTTGACTTATTGGTCAATAGTTGCTAAACACTATAATAATGAAGAAGAGGCTGAAGAGATTTGATGCAGAAGTACAGAGGATGTATAGTTACCTACCAATAACTGTCTTTATTAGTATCACACAACAACATTATTTACATATTTACATAGACAATGTTATAGCAGTCTATATAATATATTTACAGTAAACATATTTACATGGACAACATTATAGCAGTATATATAATATATTTACAGTAAACATATTTACATAGACAATGTTATAGCAGTCTATATAATATATTTACAGTAAACATATGTATTATAGACAATGTTATAGCAGTCTATATAATATATTTACAGTAAACATATTTACATAGACAACGTTGTAGCAGTCTATATTATATATTTACAGTAAACATATTTACATAGACAACGTTGTAGCAGTCTATATAATATATTTACAGTAAACATATTTACATAGACAACGTTGTAGCAGTCTATATTATATATTTACTGTAAACTTAATCCGAACTGTTGAATAATTTACTGTATATGTCTAACAGTGTTTTATAGGCCCACATACACCTGTAAAATACACTCTCGTCCAGTCATGTGTCTTATAGGCCCACATACACCTGTAAAATACACAGTGAAGAAGGGTATTTTAAAGTGCTGAGGTTAATGGTATCGTACCCTAATCTCACTGTTCACTCTACTACACATGTTGTTAGATCAGCTTTGGACCATGGATGAGTCCCTACTGTTTCCTGTCCATAGAAGTAGATAGAGGACTCTGGATGGATTAGAACCCATTTTAGCATGGACATTGTCATTGAGGGCTTCCGCCATTTTAAAGTAGTTACTTGGGTGGGGATTTCTATGTGTTGGGAGCGATCAGGCAATGATCAGAGCATTGCCTTCTTCTTCATAGTGGGTTACACATATTTTATTTTAAATAGCTTTACGTTACATCACTGCCATCTATTGGCCACAATAAATTACTGCATTTTCCCCCCAATAAAATAAATGGTTTAAAACTCCCAACACTGCAGGCAGCGCTAAATCACCAATATTACACTGGACAAAAAAATAAAAACGCAACATGCAACAATTTCAACGATTTTACTGAATCATCGTCTGATTCATTTTCATCAGCTGTCCGGGTGGCTGGTCTCAGACGATCCTGCACGTGAAAAAAGCCAGATGTGGAGGTCCTGGGCTGGCGTGGTTACAAGTAGTTTGTGATTGTGAGGCCGGATGGACGTACTGCCGAATTCTCTAAAACGACGTTGGAAACGGCTTATGGTAGAGAAATGAACATTACATTCTCTGGCAACAGCTCTGGTGGACATTCCTGCAGTCAGCATGCCAATTGCATGCTTCCTCAAAACTTGAGACATCTGTGGCATTGTGTTGTGCGAAATAACTGCACATTTTGGAGAGGCCTTTTATTGTCCGCAGCACAAGGTGCACCTGTGTAATGGTCATGCATTTTAATCAGCTTCTTGTTATACCACACCTGTCAGGTGGATGGATTATCTTTGCAAAGGAGAAATGTTTGCAAAATAGGGATGTAAACAAATTTGTGCACAACATTTGAGAGAAATAACATTTTTGTGCGTATGGAATATTTCTGGTATCTTTTATTTCAGCTCATGAAACATGGGACCAACACATCACATGTTGTGTTTATATCTTTGTTCAGTTCAGATTAATGCTTTTTATAAACACAAAATAAGAAGATAATTGACCACTTTAAAAATGGAGAAAGTCCTCAATGGCGCTGCCCATGATGTCACAACAGCCATTATGGCACAGATACAAAGATAAACCCTCTTTCTAGCTCTACGTTCCTGTCCTACTTGCAGCAGCTCTTCCTGTTGTCTCTGTCGGAGTGGTCAGCTGACAGATGGAGAGTCTCCTCACATTGCTGATCCTGCTGGGCCGATAACAACCTATGGAGAGAAGAAAATATAGAGAGATGTTTCGGTAAAGATATCTTTTCGCTAAAAGGATCACAGACTGATGTTTTTTTAAATTATTTTAAATATTTTACCTTTATTTAACTAAGGCAAGTCAGTTAAGAACAAATTCTTATTTACAATGACGGCCTACGAGGGGACAGTGGGTTAACTGCCGTGATCAGGGGCAGAACGACAGATTTTTACCTTCTCAGCTCGGGGATTCGAGCTAACAACCTTTCGGTTACTGGCCCAACGCTCTAAACACCAGGCTACCTGCCGCCCCAAAGTGATACTGGGCTGAGAGAGACTATAATCAGAAAGGTCAATGTATACCTGTGGAGTTAACGCTGCCGTCCCAAAGTGATACTGGGCTGAGAGAGACTATAATCAGAAAGGTCAATGTCTATCTGTGGAGTTAACGCTGCCGTCCCAAAGTGATACTGGGCTGAGAGAGACTATAATCAGAAAGGTCAATGTATACCTGTGGAGTTAACGCTGCCTTGTAGCAGACAGATGAACTTTGCTGTCACCTCCATAGAGATAGATAGAGAACTTATCTTTGTGTCTGTGCCATTATGGCATCTGTGCCAGCATGAGCAGCGCCATTGAGGCTAGCTCCATTTTAAAGCAGCGCATTTTCTAATTATTTTGTGATTGAAAAAAAAAATGTATGAAGCTAATATTGGTGATTTTATCGCCGCCTGCAGTGCTGGAATCCGGAACCTAAACGTTGTGTGTAATTCATTTAGTGTGGCAAGATGGCTGTGATATAGCTTAAAGCCATTTATCAAGAAATTAGAGAACACGTGTTATGACGCTGGGTGTCAAGTAGAGTGACTTTAATGAAATGTAGGTCTATGGGGGGTGCAGTGAGGTGATGTCCTACATACCACGCCAGCTGTGTCATCAGTTCCTCTATGTTGTATCCACTCCTTGCACTACACTCATAGAATACTGCATTGTCCTGCTGTAGAGAAAACACTACAGTACACAACATCACAGCACGCCACACTACAGGACACCACATCACAGCACGCCACACTACAGGACACAACATCACAGCACGCCACACTACAGGACACAACATCACAGCACACCACACTACAGTACACAACATCACAGCACACCACACTACAGTACACAACATCACCGCACGCCACACTACAGGACACCACATCACAGCACGCCACACTACAGGACACAACATCACAGCACGCCACACTACAGGACACAACATCACAGCACAACACACTACAGGACACAACATCACAGCACACCACACTACAGGACACAACATCACAGCACGCCACACTACAGGACACAACATCACAGCACGCCACACTACAGGACACAACATCACAGCACAGCACGCCACACTACAGTACACAACATCACAGCACACCACACTACAGGACACAACATCACAGCACACCACACTACAGGACACAACATCACAGCACAGCACGCCACACTACAGGACACAACATCACCGCACGCCACACTACAGGACACAACATCACAGCACAGCACGCCACACTACAGTACACAACATCACATCACAGCACGCCACACTACAGGACACAACATCACAGCACGCCACACTACAGTACACAACATCACAGCACACCACACTACAGTACACAACATCACCGCACGCCACACTACAGTACACAACATCACAGCACGCCACACTACAGTACACAACATCACAGCACACCACACTACAGGACACAACATCACAGCACACCACACTACAGGACACAACATCACCGCACGCCACACTACAGGACACAACATCACCGCACACCACACTACAGGACACAACATCACAGCACGCCACACTACAGTACACAACATCACAGCACACCACACTACAGTACACAACATCACAGCACACCACACTACAGTACACAACATCACCGCACGCCACACTACAGTACACAACATCACAGCACGCCACACTACAGTACACAACATCACAGCACACCACACTACAGTACACAACATCACAGCACACCACACTACAGTACACAACATCACCGCACGCCACACTACAGTACACAACATCACAGCACGCCACACTACAGTACACAACATCACAGCACACCACACTACAGGACACAACATCACAGCACACCACACTACAGGACACAACATCACAGCACACCACACTACAGTACACAACATCACAGCACGCCACACTACAGGACACAACATCACCGCACGCCACACTACACCACACAACATCACAGCACACCACACTACAGGACACAACATCACCGCACGCCACACTACACCACACAACATCACAGCACACCACACTACAGGACACAACATCACAGCACGCCACACTACAGTACACAACATCACAGCACACCACACTACAGTACACAACATCACCGCACGCCACACTACAGTACACAACATCACAGCACACCACACTACAGGACACAACATCACAGCACGCCACACTACAGGACACCACACAACATCACCGCACGCCACACTACAGTACACAACATCACCGCACGCCACACTACAGGACACCACATCACCGCACGCCACACTACAGGACACCACATCACAGCACACCACACTACAGGACACAACATCACAGCACGCCACACTACAGGACACAACATCACAGCACACCACACTACAGGACACAACATCACAGCACGCCACACTACAGGACACCACACAACATCACAGCACGCCACACTACAGGACACAACATCACAGCACGCCACACTACAGGACACCACATCACAGCACACCACACTACAGGACACAACATCACAGCACGCCACACTACAGGACACCACACAACATCACAGCACGCCACACTACAGGACACAACATCACAGCACGCCACACTACAGGACACCACACAACATCACCGCACGCCACACTACAGGACACAACATCACAGCACGCCACACTACAGTACACAACATCACAGCACGCCACACTACAGGACACAACATCACAGCACACCACACTACAGGACACAACATCACAGCACGCCACACTACAGGACACCACACAACATCACCGCACGCCACACTACAGTACACAACATCACAGCACACCACACTACAGGACACAACATCACAGCACACCACACTACAGGACACAACATCACAGCACGCCACACTACAGGACACAACATCACAGCACACCACACTACAGGACACAACATCACCGCACGCCACACTACAGGACACAACATCACAGCACACCACACTACAGGACACAACATCACAGCACGCCACACTACAGGACACCACACAACATCACCGCACGCCACACTACAGTACACAACATCACAGCACGCCACACTACAGTACACAACATCACCGCACGCCACACTACAGGACACCACATCACCGCACGCCACACTACAGGACACCACATCACAGCACACCACACTACAGGACACAACATCACCGCACGCCACACTACAGGACACCACATCACCGCACGCCACACTACAGGACACCACATCACAGCACACCACACTACAGGACACAACATCACAGCACGCCACACTACAGGACACAACATCACAGCACGCCACACTACAGGACACCACACAACATCACAGCACGCCACACTACAGGACACAACATCACAGCACACCACACTACAGGACACAACATCACCGCACGCCACACTACAGGACACAACATCACAGCACGCCACACTACAGTACACAACATCACAGCACACCACACTACAGGACACAACATCACAGCACGCCACACTACAGGACACCACACAACATCACCGCACGCCACACTACAGTACACAACATCACAGCACACCACACTACAGGACACAACATCACAGCACGCCACACTACAGGACACCACACAACATCACCGCACGCCACACTACAGGACACAACATCACAGCACGCCACACTACAGGACACAACATCACAGCACACCACACTACAGGACACAACATCACAGCACGCCACACTACAGGACACAACATCACAGCACGCCACACTACAGGACACCACACAACATCACAGCACGCCACACTACAGGACACAACATCACAGCACGCCACACTACAGGACACAACATCACAGCACGCCACACTACAGGACACAACATCACAGCACGCCACACTACAGGACACAACATCACAGCACACCACACTACAGGACACAACATCACAGCACGCCACACTACACCACACAACATCACAGCACGCCACACTACAGGACACAACATCACAGCACACCACACTACAGGACACAACATCACAGCACACCACACTACAGTACACAACATCACAGCACGCCACACTACAGGACACAACATCACAGCACGCCACACTACAGTACACAACATCACAGCACGCCACACTACAGTACACAACATCACCGCACACCACACTACAGGACACAACATCACAGCACGCCACACTACAGGACACCACACAACATCACCGCACGCCACACTACAGTACACAACATCACCGCACACCACACTACAGGACACCACACAACATCACCGCACACCACACTACAGGACACCACACAACATCACAGCACGCCACACTACACTACACCACACAACATCACAGCACGCCACACTACAGGACACAACATCACAGCACACCACACTACAGTACACAACATCACCGCACGCCACACAACAGGACACCACACAACATCACAGCACACCACACTACAGTACACAGAATGTTAGACATTTCAACAGACATGTTTAGACTATTTGACATTACTAAACATGGAAGTAAATAGTAGTTACACAGTACACTAAACTAAACGTAAAGTACACAGTACACTAAGCTAAACACAAAGTACACAGTACACTAAACTAAACATAAAGTACACAGTACACTAAACATAAAGTACACAGTACACTAAACTAAACAAAGTACACAATACACTAAACGTAAAGTACACAGTACACAAAACGAAACAAAGTGCACAGTACACTAAACTAAACAAAGTACACAGTAGTTATACGAGCACACATGGTAAACTAAACTAAATATAGGAGTACACACTAACTATAGTAGTACACATAAACTAAACATAGAAGTACACAGTAGTTACACTAGTACACATAGTAAACTAAACTAAATATAGAAGGGCAAAGTCGTTACATTGTAGTAAACATAGTAAACTAGTAGTAAACCAATCTAAATATAAACTCAGCAGAAAAAGAAACGTCCTCTCACTGTCAACTGCGTTTATTTTCAGCGAACTTAACATGTGTAAATATTTGTATGAACATAACAAGATTCAACAACTGAGACATAAATTGAACAAGTTCCACAGACATGTGACTAACATAAATGGAATAATGTGTCCCTGAACAAAGGGGGGGGGGTCAAAATCAAAAGTAACAGTCAGTATCTGGTGTGGCCACCAGCTGCATTAAGTACTGCAGTGCATCTCCTCCTCATGGACTGCACCAGATTTGCCAGTTCTTGCTGTGAGATGTTCTTCCACCAAGGCAACTGCAAGTTCCCGGACATTTCTGGGGGGAATGGCCCTCACCCTCCGATCCAACAGGTCCCAGACGTGCTCAATGGGATTGAGATCCGGGCTCTTCGCTGGCCATGGCAGAACACTGACATTCCTGTCTTTCAGGAAATCACTCACAGAACGAGCAGTATGGCTGGTGGTTTTGTCATGCTGTAGGGTCATGTCATGATGAGCCTGCAGGAAGGGTACCACATGAGGGAGGAGGATGTCTTCCCTGTAACGCACAGCTTTTAGATTGCCTGCAATGACAACAAGCTCAGTCCGATGATGCTGTGACACACCGCCCCAGACCATGACGGACCCTCCACCTCCAAATCGATCCCCCTCCAGAGTACAGGCCTCAGTGTAACGCTCATTTCTTAGAAACAATAAACGCGAATCCGACCATCACCCCTGGCGAGACAAAACCACGACTCGTCAGTGAAGAGCACTTTTTGCCAGTCCAGTCTGGTCCAGCGATGGTGGGTTTGTGCCCATAGGCGACGTTGTTGCCGGTGATGTCTGGTGAGGACCTTCCTTACAACAGGCCTACAAGCCCTCAGTCCAGCCTCTCTCAGCCTATTGAGGACAGTCTGAGCACTGATGGAGGGATTGTGCGTTCCTGGTGTAACTCGGGCAGTTGTTGTTGCCATCCTGTACCTGTCCCACAGGTGTGATGTCCGGATGTACCGATCCTGTACAGGTGTGTTACATGTGGTCTGCCACTGCGAGGACAATCAGCTGTCCGTCCTGTCTCCCTGTAGCGCTGTCTTAGGCGTCTCACAGTACAGACATTGCAATTTATTGCCCTGGCCACATCTGCAGTCCTCATGCCTCCTTGCAGCATGCCTAAGGCACGTTCACGCAGATTAGGAGGGACCCTGAGCATCTTTCTTTTGGTGTTTTTCAGAGTCAGTAAAAAGGCCTCTTTAGTGTCCTAAGTTTTCATAACTGTGACCTTAATTGCCTACCGTCTGTAAGCTGTTAGTGTCTTAACGACCGTTCCACAGGTGCATGTTCATTAATTGTTTATGGTTCATTGAACAAGCATGGGAAACAGTGTTTTAACCCTTTACAATGAAGATATGTGAAGATATTTGGATTTTTACGAATTATCTTTGAAAGACAGGGTCCTGAAAAAGGGACGTTTCTTTTTTTGCTGAGTTTAGATGTACATAGTAGTAAACCAAGTAGTAAAAACAACCTCAGCCAATAGAAGTCCTGAAGACTCATCAGTCATCAGAATAGAATCTTACCTCAGCCAATCGCTGTCCCTCTCTGGTGGTAACCTCCCTCTTCTGAGCTTCTGATAAATCAATTTTGTTTCCCAGCAGCATCAGGACCGCCCCCTCAGACATCCTTTCCTAGTACAGAAGAGTAACATGTTACTATCATATACATATTATATAATTAACATGTTACTATCAGACATATTATATAATTAACATGTTACTATCATATACATATTATATAATTAACATGTTACTATCAGACATATTATATAATTAACATGTTACTATCAGACATATTATATAATTAACATGTTACTATCAGACATATTATATAATTAACATGTTACTATCAGACATATTATATAATTAACATGTTACTATCAGACATATTATATAATTAACATGTTACTATCATATACATATTATATAATTAACATGTTACTATCAGACATATTATATAATTAACATGTTACTATCAGACATATTATATAATTAACATGTTACTATCAGACATATTATATAATTAACATGTTACTATCATATACATATTATATAATTAACATGTTACTATCAGACATATTATATAATTAACATGTTACTATCAGACATATTATATAATTAACATGTTACTATCAGACATATTATATAATTAACATGTTACTATCATATACATATTATATAATTAACATGTTACTATCAGACATATTATATAATTAACATGTTACTATCAGACATATTATATAATTAACATGTTACTATCAGACATATTTATATAATTAACATGTTACTATCATATACATATTATATAATTAACATGTTACTATGACATATTATATAATTAACAGGTTACTATCAGACATGTTATATAATTAACAGGTTACTATCAGACATATTATGTAATTGCTTACTATACTCAGACTTCATTAAATATCAAACTGAAAAACACCTTAAATATCTTACACTATAGTAAACCATTCATTCACCTGCATAAATGTCATTAGTGCCAAAAGGACTTTTCATACAGTTTGTTGATATTACCCAACAACCTGTCACATGATGGGGTTGTATGCAAATTCATATTACCCAACAACCTGTCACATGATGGGGTTGTATGCAAATTCAAACCTGTCACATGATGGGGTTGTATGTAAAATTCAATAATTTATTTGCCCCTTCACTCACCTGCACAAGGTCCATCCACCCTCTGACCGCGGAGAAGGAGGCGGAGTCAGTGATGTCATACATGGTGAGGATTCCATCAGCCTTGCGATAGTACTGCTGGGTAATGCTGCGGAACCTTGGACATGAAGAAAAGAGACAGGACAAAATTACCACACACACACACACGCACGCACGCGCACACGGTGCAGTAGATGGTATAAAATACAGTATATACATATGATATGAGTAATGTAAGATATGTAAACATTATTAAAGTGGCATTATTTAAAGTGGCATTGTTTAAAGTGACTAGTGATCCATTTATTAAAGTGGCCAGTGATTGGGTCTCTAAATTAGGCAGCAGCCTCTCTGAGTTAGTGATGGCTGTTTAGCAGTCGGATGGCCTTGAGATAGAAGCTATTTTTAAATCTCTCGGTCCCAGCTTTGATGCACCTGTATTGACCTCGCCTTCTGGATGATAGCGGTGTGAATTGGCAGTGGCTCGGGTGGTTGTTGTCCTTGATGACCTTTTTGGCCTTCCTGTGACATCAGGTGGTGTAGGTGTCCTGGAGGGCAGGTAGTTTGCCCCCGGTGATGTGTTGTGTACTGGAGAGCCTTACGGTTGAGGGCGGTGCAGTTGCCGTACCAGGCAGTGATACAGCCCGACAGGATGCTCTCGATTGTGCATCTGTAAAAGTTTGTCAGGGTTTTGGGTGACAAGACACATTTCTTCAGCCTCCTGAGGTTGAAGAGGCGCTATTGCGCCTTCTTCACAACGTTGTCTGTGTGGTTGGACCATTTCAGTTTGTCTGTGTTGTGCACGCAGAGGAACTTAAAACTTTCCATCTTCTCCACTACTGTCCCGTCGAGGTGAATATGGGGGTGCTCCCTCTGCTGTTTCCTGAAGTCCACGATCATCTCCTTTGCTTTGTTGACGTTGAGTGTGAGGTTATTTTCCTGACACCACACTCCGAGGGCCCTCACCTCCTCCCTGTAGGCCATCTCGTTGCTGTTGGTGATCAGGCCCACTACTGTTGTGTCGTCTGCAAACTTGATGATTGAGTTGGAGGTGTGCGTGGCCATGCAGTCATGGGTGAACAGGCAGTAGAGGAGAGGGCTGAGCATACACCCTTGTAGGGCCCCAGTGTTGAGGATCAGCGAAGTGGAGATGTTGTTTCCTAACTTCACCACCTGGGGGGCGGACCGTCAGAATGTCCAGGACCCAGTTGCACAGGGAGGGGTTGAGACCCAGGGCCTCCAGCTTAATGATGAGCTTGGAGGGTACTATGGTGTTGAATGCTGAGCTGTAGTCAATGAACAGCATTCTTACATAGGTATTCTTCTTGTCCAGATGGGATAGGGCAGTGTACAGTGTGATGGCGGTTGCGTCGTCTGTGGACCTATTGGGGCGGTATGCAAACTGAAGTGGGTCTAGGGTGGCCGGTAAGGTGGCGGTGATCCTTGACTAGTCTCTCAAAGCACTTCATGATTACAGAAGTAAATGCTACGGGGCGGTAGTCATTTAGTTCAGTTATCTTTGCCTTCTTGGGTACAGGAACGATGGTAGCCATATTGAAGCGTGTGGTGGACAACAGACTGGGATATGGAGTGATTGAATATGTCCGTAAACACTCCAGCCAGCTGGTCTGCGCATGCTCTGAGGAATGCAGCTAGGGATGCCGTCCGGGCCAGCAGCTTTGCGAGGGTTAACACGTTTAAATGTCTTACATCGGCCACGGAGAAGGGGGGGGGGGAACAGTCTTTGTTAGCGAGCCGCGACGGTGGCGCTGTATTACTCTCAAAGCAGGCAAAGAAGGTGTTCAGTTTGTCTGGAAGCGTGACGTCGGTATCAGTGACGTGGCTGTTTTTCTTTTTGTAGTCCGTGTTTTCCTGTAGACCTCATACGTCTCGTGTCTGAGCCGTTGAACTGCGACTCGACATAGAATCCCTCTCTGTTTGAGTAGGCTAAACTAGTTAGCTGCATTCGCTAGCTCAGTAAGTAAAAGTGAAAAAGATATACACAACAAAATATAGCTAGCTCTCTCTCTCTCTCTCTCTTTCATTCATTCATTTTTTTAATAAATTAATTTGTTCAAAACTGTTCAACTATTGTCTCTCTCTCTCTTTGAGACAACTACTCACCACATTTTATGCACTGCAGTGCTAGCTAGCTGTAGCTTATGCTTTCAGTACTGGATACATTCTCTGATCCTTTGATTGGGTGGACAACATGTCAGTTCATGCTGCAAGAGCTCTGATAGGTTGGAGGACGTCCTCCAGGAAGTTGTCATAATTACTGTGTAAGTCTATGGAACGGGGGTGAGAACCATGAGCCTCCTAGGTTTTGTATTGAAGTCAATGTACCCAGAGGAGGATGGAAGCTAGCTGTCCTCCTGCTACACCATGGTGCTACCCTACAAAGTGCTGTTGAGAATACTGTAGACCTTCACTGCAAACCAGTATGTTTTAATCGATTATTTGGTGACATGAATATATCTACTATAGTTGTATCTAAAAAGGATAACTTTTTGTTTCACAATATTTATTTTTCTGAAATTCACTGAGGAGGATGGTCCTCCCCTTCCTCCTCTTAGGAGCCTCCACTGACTGACACACACACACACACACACACACACACACACACACACACACACACACACACACACACACACACACACACGCACACACACACACTAACCTCTCCTGTCCTGCCGTATCCCAGAGCTGAAGAGCGATGGTGGTGGAGCCCAGTGTCACAGCACGCATCTGGAAGTCTACACCTGCAGTTAACACACATACCATTATATATACATACCACTATATATACAGACCATTATACACACAGAAGCATTATATATATATATACAGACCATTATATATACAGACCATTATATATACAGACCATTATAGACACATACCATTATACACACAGACCATTACATAATCATCTCCACAATCCATTAAATAAATACACTAAGCTTCAACACGATGTTCTGCCTCATTGCTGAAGGATAAACAAAAAGGTTGTGTCTAAAATGACAACCCCTATTCCCCATGTAGTCCACTCCCTCCCCTATTCCCCATGTAGTCCACTCCCTCCCCTCTTCCCCATGTAGTCCACTCCCTCCCCTATTCCCCATGTAGTCCACTCCCTCCCCATGTAGTCCACTCCCTCCCCTTTTCCCCATGTAGTCCACGCCCTCCCCTATTCCCCATGTAGTCCACTCCCTCCCCATGTAGTCCACTCCCTCCCCTATTCCCCATGTAGTCCACTTCCTCCCCTACTCCCCATGTAGTCCACTCCCTCCCCTATTCCCCATGTAGTCCACTCCCTCCCCTACTCCCCATGTAGTCCACTCCCTCCCCTATTCCCCATGTAGTCCACTCCCTCCCCTACTCCCTATGTAGTCCACTCCCTCCCCATGTAGTCCACTCCCTCCCAATGTAGTCCACTCCCTCCCCATGTAGTCCACTCCCTCCCCATGTAGTCCACTCCCTCCCCTATTCCCCATGTAGTCCACTTCCTCCCCTACTCCCCATGTAGTCCACTCCCTCCCCTATTCCCCATGTAGTCCACTCCCTCCCCTACTCCCCATGTAGTCCACTCCCTCCCCTATTCCCCATGTAGTCCACTCCCTCCCCTACTCCCCATGTAGTCCACTCCCTTCCCTACTCCCCATGTAGTCCACTCCCTCCCCTATTCCCCATGTAGTCCACTCCCTCCCCTACTCCCCATGTAGTCCACTCCCTCCCCTATTCCCCATGTAGTCCACTCCCTCCCCTATTCCTCATGTAGTCCGCTACCTCCCCTATTCCCCATGTAGTCCACTCCCTCCCCATGTAGTCCACTCCCTCCCCATGTAGTCCACTCCCTCCCCATGTAGTCCACTCCCTCCCCATGTAGTCCACTCCCTCCCCATGTAGTCCACTCCCTCCCCATGTAGTCCACTCCCTCCCCATGTAGTCCACTCCCTCCCCATGTAGTCCACTCCCTCCCCATGTAGTCCACTCCCTCCCCATGTAGTCCACTCCCTCCCCATGTAGTCCACTCCCTCCCCATGTAGTCCACTCCATCCCAATGTAGTCCACTCCCTCCCAATGTAGTCCACTCCCTCCCAATGTAGTCCACTCCCTCCCCTACTCCCCATGTAGTCCACTCCCTCCCCATGTAGTCCACTCCCTCCCCTACTCCCCATGTAGTCCACTCCCTCCCCATGTAGTCCACTCCCTCCCCATGTAGTCCACTCCCTCCCCATGTAGTCCACTCCCTCCCCATGTAGTCCACTCCCTCCCCATGTAGTCCACTCCATCCCAATGTAGTCCACTCCCTCCCAATGTAGTCCACTCCCTCCCAATGTAGTCCACTCCCTCCCCTACTCCCCATGTAGTCCACTCCCTCCCCATGTAGTCCACTCCCTCCCCTACTCCCCATGTAGTCCACTCCCTCCCCATGTAGTCCACTCCCTCCCCTACTCCCCATGTAGTCCACTCCCTCCCAATGTAGTCCACTCCCTCCCCATGTAGTCCACTCCCTCCCCATGTAGTCCACTCCCTCCCCTACTCCCCATGTAGTCCACTCCCTCCCCATGTAGTCCACTCCCTCCCCTACTCCCCATGTAGTCCACTCCCTCCCCATGTAGGCCACTCCCTCCCCTACTCCCCATGTAGTCCACTCCCTCCCCATGTAGTCCACTCCCTCCCCTACTCCCCATGTAGTCCACTCCCTCCCCATGTAGTCCACTCCCTCCCCTACTCCCCATGTAGTCCACTCCCTCCCCATGTAGTCCACTCCCTCCCCTACTCCCCATGTAGTCCACTCCCTCCCCATGTAGTCCACTCCCTCCCCTACTCCCCATGTAGTCCACTCCCTCCCCATGTAGTCCACTCCCTCCCCTATTCCCCATGTAGTCCACTCCCTCCCCTGTTCCCCATGTAGTCCACCACCTCCCCTATTCCCCATGTAGTCCACCCACTCCCCTATTCCCCATGTAGTCCACTCCCTCCCCTATTCCCCATGTAGTCCACTCCCTCCCCTATTCCCCATGTAGTCCACTTCCTCCCCTATTCCCCATGTAGTCCACTCCCTCCCCTATTCCCCATGTAGTCCACCATCTCCCCTTTTCCCCATGTAGTCCACTCCCTCCCCTATTCCCCATGTAGTCCACTCCCTCCCCTATTCCCCATGTAGTCCACTTCCTCCCCTATTCCCCATGTCGTCCACTCCCTCCCCTATTCCCCATGTAGTCCACTCCCTCCCCTGTTCCCCATGTAGTCCACCACCTCCCCTATTCCCCATGTAGTCCACCCACTCCCCTATTCCCCATGTAGTCCACTCCCTCCCCTATTCCCCATGTAGTCCACTCCCTCCCCTATTCCCCATGTAGTCCACTCCCTCCCCTATTCCCCATGTAGTCCACCATCTCCCCTTTTCCCCATGTAGTCCACGCCCTCCCCTATTCCCCATGTAGTCCACTACCTCCCTTTTTCCCCATGTAGTCCACTCCCTCCCCTATTCCCCATGTAGTCCACTCCCTCCCCTATTCCCCATGTAGTCCACTTCCTCCCCTATTCCCCATGTAGTCCACTCCCTCCCCTATTCCCCATGTAGTCCACTCCCTCCCCTATTCCCCATGTAGTCCACTCCCTCCCCTATTCCCCATGTAGTCCACTCCCTCCCCTATTCCTCATGTAGTCCGCTACCTCCCCTATTCCCCATGTACTCCACTCCCTCCCCTATTCCCCATGTAGTCCACTCCCTCCCATATTCCCCATGTAGTCCACTCCCTCCCATATTCCCCATGTAGTCCACTCCCTCCCATATTCCCCATGTAGTCCACTCCCTCCCATATTCTCCATGTAGTCCACTACCTCCCCTATTCCCCATGTAGTCCACTACCTCCCCTATTCTCCATGTAGTCCACCACCTTCCCTATTCCCCATGTAGTCCACTCCCTCCCCTATTCCTCATGTAGTCCACTACCTCCCCTATTCCCCATGTACTCCACTCCCTCCCCTATTCCCCATGTAGTCCACTCCCTCCCATATTCCCCATGTAGTCCACTCCCTCCCATATTCTCCATGTAGTCCACCACCTCCCCTATTCCCCATGTAGTCACCTCCCTCCCCTATTCCCCATGTAGTCACCTCCCTCCCCTATTCCCCATGTAGTCCACTCCCTCCCCTATTCCCCATGTAGTCCACCACCTCCCCTATTCCCCATGTAGTCCATTACCTCTAAAATGTTATACGCTTTAAATTCCCGGATGTCGTAATCATTCCAGCTTTTCATCTAGTACAGTTCGCTGCATGATATTGAGGAAGTGAATCGTCTTCGACAACAGCTGATAATCAGCAGAGGGGGACGTGCTGTACCAAAATGAAGGAATGGCGGCAACAACACATTCTTAATATTAGTGAGTCTAGTATGTTGATATTTGTTGCTTACTGCATACATCATTACTAAAGAGTATGCTATACATAGTATGTAGTAAGCGAGACAGATTTTGGACACGACCACTCTCTTACCCACAGTAGTAGCCAGTGTGTTATTGGGTCTAACTCTCTTACTCACAGTAGTACCCAGTGTGTTATTGGGTCTAACTCTTTTACTCACAGTGTTATTGGGTCTAACTCTCTTACAGTAGTACCCAGTGTGTTATTGGGTCTAACTCTCTTACTCACAGTAGTACCCAGTGTGTTATTGGGTCTAACTCTCTTACCCACAGTGTTATTGGGTCTAACTCTCTTACCCACAGTGTTATTGGGTCTAAATCTCTTACAGTAGTACCCAGTGTGTTATTGGGTCTAACTCTCTTACTCACAGTAGTACCCAGTGTGTTATTGGGTCTAACTCTCTTACCCACAGTGTTATTGGGTCTAACTCTCTTACCCACTGTGTTATTGGGTCTAACTATCTTACCCACAGCAGTACCCAGTGTGTTATTTGGTCTAACTCTCTTACCCACAGAGTTATTGGGTCTAACTCTCTTACCCACAGCAGTACCCAGTGTGTTATTGGGTCTAACTCTCTTACCCACAGTAGCAGCCAGTGTGTTATTGGGTCTAACTCTCTTTCCCAAATAGTTATTGGGTCTAACTCTCTTACCCACAGTGTTATTGGGTCTAACTCTCTTACCCAGTGTGTTATTGGGTCTAACTCTCTTACCCAGTGTGTTATTGTGTCTAAATCTCTTACCCAAATAGTTATTGGGTCTAACTCTCTTACCCACAGAGTTATTGGGTCTAAATCTCTTACCCAAATAGTTATTGGGTCTAACTCTCTTACCCACAGTGTTATTGGGTCTAACTCTCTTACCCACAGAGTTATTGGGTCTAACTCTCTTACCCAGTGTGTTATTGGGTCTAAATCTCTTACCCACAGTGTTATTGGGTCTAACTTATCAAGTTTCATCAAGTTTATTTTATATAGCCCTTCGTACATCAGCTAATATCTCGAAGTGCTGTACAGAAACCCAGCCTAAAACCCCAAACAGCAAAGCAATGCAGGTGTAGAAGCACGGTGGCTAGGAAAAACTCCCTAGAAAGGCCAAAACCTAGGAAGAAACCTAGAGAGGAACCAGGCTATGAGGGGTGGCCAGTCCTCTTCTGGCTGTGCTGGGTGGAGATTGTGGGTCTAACTCTCTTACCCACAGTAGTACCCAGTGTGTTGGGGAAGTGTCCATTGCAGTAGTGGTGGATGAAGGAGCTTTTGCCCACTCCCGAGTTCCCCAAAAACACCACCTTGAATACCCTCTGAGGGTGGGTGCTGGTCAGTCTGGCCTGTAGATAAAGGAGCAGATGGAGGTATGCGACGTTATTCAGTTGGTCTGTCTAAATTCCCAGTCGTAACGTAAGTATGTCCCAGACCTTCCATCGTGGTTTTACAGAATGCAAATGTCCTGTGACTTATATTTGCATATATCCCTCTCTCTCTCTCCCTCTCTCACTGAAAGGTGATTCCACTTGATGAGTCCACAGTACCTGTATCGCTTCAGTCCGTCCATTATCGTCACAGCTGTGTTCTCTGAATGTCTGTCTTCTCTTGGACGAGTTAGATGGTATCCCACCTGAAGTCAGCTCCAGCTCTGATTGGCTGAATGAGCTCAGCTGCCTTAGTAAATCAACGGGACAGAACATTAGTTACTTCCTTAGGTCAATTATACTTATTTAGTTACTATAAACTTCTCTAACTTTAGTTACTATGACTGCTACTTCCATTTTAAAACTTTATTAAAATAGACAAAACGCTGCAGCCAAGCATAGCATACGGTTTAGTGTCTGAATCACGGATCGAACCAACCTTTCGATTGGCTTGTCTTGCAGTATGTAGTTCCCTATCACTGAGCCTTTCTTCCGCAGAGGCTTCCTGACATTAGGAGGCTACACATGATGGCAGAGAAACCAGAATGAAAAAAAAACAAAATGAATATAGGTGTTGTTAAGTATAGGACGTTTATTCAGCACCGAAATGGTGATTGACAACATTTATTTGGTCAATAAGACGTTAAATATCAACACATGGACATGTTTACAAAATAGATAACAGGTAAATACACAGATATTTCATTTTAATGGAGTTCTCAAGTAAATTTTTTTAATTGCGTAAAAGCATTGTGTAAAGTGCATCAATTTACCGTCAACTCAGTTTAGTTAAAGTCTAGTTAAACAATCATCTCGTCATTATCGCATGTTTCAAATGAAATCACACTGCTAGATTACAATGAGGTTAATAGGTCATTTTTTTTGCACATTGCTTTTGCAGGAAAATGTCCCTCCTCCCCTCACCCTGGTGTAGTTGTTTATTCTACAATATCGTACTTTGTACTGCACATGCTGGATTGCTAGAACTTCCTGTGTTTTTCAATACTTTGTTCCTTTTATTAAATTAAAAACAACAAAAACATTTCATCAAGAAAGATGAAAGTTCCTTGGAATCTACAGACCATTAAAGATACAGTATTATGGGATGTACATTTCTCACCTTCAAAATAACATTATTCAAAAAAACACTCAAACTCTATTTTTTTTATTTTTTTTCAAAATAGAATGCCGTTTACTTCAGAAAAAGCGATTCCCTTTGTGTTGAAACAGCAGACTTGAGGTACCAGTGTAATTGTTCTGTTCCGAAAAAAAATACGTTTTTCCTTACAATGTAACGTGATCTGACCAGGGAAGATCTCCAGGCCTTGTTTTGCTCACAGCCTCTCTCAAAACATCCCCAAAAAACAGTGACTCGGAAAAATCATCACAGTTACAAATATTACCCAGTACTAGAGCTGCCTTCTATAAACCATAGGTATGGGAAGTAGGGGTAGTAGGAGTGTGTCCAGGGGGAACTAACATGGTTCAGTAGGGGTGTGTCCAGGGGGAACTAACATGGTTCAGTAGGGGTGTGTCCAGGGGGAACTAACATGGTTCAGTAGGGATGTGTCCAGGGGGAACTAACATGGTTCAGTAGGGGTGTGTCCAGGGGGAACTAACATGGTTCAGTAGGGGTGTGTCCAGGGGGAACTAACATGGTTCAGTAGGGGTGTGTCCAGGGGGAACTAACATGGTTCAGTAGGGGTGTGTCCAGGGGGAACTACCATGGTTCAGTAGGGGTAGTAGGGGTGTGTCCAGGGGGTGGAGCCCCGTATAGTGACAGTGAGAGTGTGGGAGTGGTGATGGTGGGACAGACTGGTGGAGAAGAGGGGAGACGAGGAGAGACGAGGAGAGACGAGGAGAGAAGAGGGGAGAGCATCGGTGATTAACACTGACCCTCTTCTGGGACTGATGTGTGTCTTTCTCATCTCTCAGACGTTTGTTCATATCCCTGAGAGGATAAACAAATCAGAAACAAACATAGTAACGCCTACGGTAAGCACTTCATAAACAACAACAAATGTGATTTGCTCTCCAATAAACAAACTGGTAACCCGCAGACAGACAGACAAGCAGACAGGCAGGCAGGGGCAGGCAGGCAGACGGGCAAACAGATAGACAGACACAGACAGACACAGGCTGACAGGCAGACAGACAGACGATAAGCAGGCAGACAGACAGACGATAAGCAGGCAGACAGGCAGGCAGGGGCAGGCAGGCAGATGGGCAAACAGATAGATAGACACAGACAGACAGACAGACGATAAGCAGGCAGACAGACCTCAGTAACTCCAACTGCCTCTGCAGACTGTCTTTTTCTTTCTGCATGTTCTTGGAGACCTTGAGCACAGTCCTAGAGAGACACACAGGTATATATATATATATATGTGATGGTAAAGAGACAGGTGTCCTATGAGAATCTCAATGCAAAGGCTGTGGGTTCAATTCCCACAACGGTCACGTACACAGACAAAAAATATATTTCAAGCGTACCGTGTCAACAACACAAATACAAAAAAATTCAGAGAATATGGCAAAGCACGTAGGAGTTAGCCATCCCCTCACTCCCTTCCCTATTTAATCCCTCTGTTCTCCTTCTTCCCCCCTCTCTACTTCTCCCCTCTCTGCCCTCTCCCTCTCCCCTACCCCTCTGCTCCCTCCCTCCTCCCTACATCTCTACTCCCCTCCCTCCCTTCCTCTCTACACCCTCCCTCCCTTCCTTCCTTCCTCTGCTCCCTCTCTGCTCCCTCCCTACCTCTCTCTGCTCCCTCCCTACCTCTCTCTGCTCCCTCCCTACCTCTCTCTGCTCCCTCCCTACCTCTCTCTGCTCCCTCCCTACCTCTCTCTGCTCCCTCCCTACCTCTCTCTGCTCCCTCCCTACCTCTCTCTGCTCCTCTCCTCCTGGGCAGTGTTTGACTGTAGGAACTGTAATTGTTTCAGGGCTTTCTGTAGCTCCTCTCTGCTGGTCTCCAGCTGCTCCTGGAGCTCTATGTTCAGGTTGTGGAGCTTCTGATTCTGGACCCTGATGTCTGCCTGCTCACAGCCCAGCGCCTGGATACGAGCCTCCAGCTGGGGGGAGGAAGAGGATGAGAAGATGAAGCTGAAACAGGATGACTGAATGGATCGCTTACTCATATCAACATACAGTTGAAGTCGGAAGTTTACATACACTTATGTTGGAGTCATTAAAACCCGTTTTTCAACCACTCCACAAATGTCTTGTTAATAAACTATAGTTTTGGCAAGTCGGTTAGGACATCTACTTTGTGCATGACACAAGTACTTTTTCCAACAATTGTTTAGAGACAGATTATTTCACTTATAATTCACTGTATTACAATTCCAGTGGGTCAGAAGTTTACATACACTAAGTTGACTGTGCCTTTAAACAACTTGGAAAAAATCCAGAAAATTATGTCATGGCTTTAGAAGCTTCTGATAAGCTAATTGCCATAATTTGAGTCAATTGGAGGTGTACCTGTGGATGTATTTCAAGGCCTACCTTCAAACTCAGTGCCTCTTTGCTTGACATCAAGGGAAAATCAAAATAAATCAGCCAAGACCTCAGAAGAAAAAATGTAGACCTCCACAAGTCTGGTTCATCTTGGGAGCAATTTCCAAACGCCTGAAGGTACCACATTCATCTGTACAAACAATAGTACGCAAGTATAAACACCATGGGACCACGCAGCCATCACACCGCTCAGGAAAGAGACACGTTCTGTCTCCTAGAGATAAACGTACTTTGGTGTGAAAAGTGCAAATCAATCCCAGAAAAACAGCAAAGGACCTTGTGAAGATGCTGGAGGAAACAGGTACAAAAGTATCTACACTGCTCAAAAAAATAAAGGGAACACTTAAACAACACAATGTAACTCCAAGTCAAGAAGGTTTGCTGTGTCTGTCAGCGTAGTGTCCAGAGCATGGAGGCACTACCAGGAGACAGGCCAGTACATCAGGAGACGTGGAGGAGGCCGTAGGAGGGCAACAACCCAGCAGCAAGACCGCTACCTCCGCCTTTGTGCAAGGAGTAGCACTGCCAGAGCCCTGCAAAATGACCTCCAGCAGGCCACAAATGTGCATGTGTCAGCATATGGTCTCACAAGGGCTCTGAGGATCTCATCTCGGTACCTAATGGCAGTCAGATTACCTCTGGCGAGCACATGGAGGGCTGTGCGGCCCCACAAAGAAATGCCACCCCACACCATGACTGACCCACCGCCAAACCGGTCATGCTGGAGGATGTTGCAGGCAGCAGAACGTTCTCCACGGCGTCTCCAGACTCTGTCACGTCTGTCACATGTGCTCATGTGCTCAGTGTGAACCTGCTTTCATCTGTGAAGAGCACAGGGTGCCAGTGGCAAATTTGCCAATATTGGTGTTCTCTGGCAAATGCCAAACGTCCTGCACGGTGTTGGGCTGTAAGCACAATGGTCTGATGAAACAAAAATAGAACTGTTTGGCCATAATGACCATCTTTATGTTTGGAGAAAAAAGGGGGATGCTTGCAGGCCGAAGAACACCATCTCAACCGTGAAGCACGGGGGTGGCAGCATCATGTTGTGGGGGTGCTTTGCTGCAGGAGGGACTGGTACACGTCACAAAATAGATGTCGTCATCATGAGAAAGGAAAATGATGTCAATATATTGAAGCAACATCTCAAGACATCAGTCAGGAAGTTACAGCTTGGTTGCAAATGGGTCTTCCAAATGGACAATGACCCCAAGCATACTTCCAAAGTTGTGGCAAAATGGCTTAAGGACAACAAAGTCAAGGTATTGGAGTGGCCATCACAAAGCCCTGACCAGAATCATATAGAAAATTTGTGGGCAGAACTGAAAAAGCATGTGCGAGCAAGGAGGCCTACAAACTTGACTCAGTTACACCAGCTCTGTCAGGAGGAATGGTCCAAAATTCACCCAACTTATTGTGGGAAACTTGTGGAAGGCTACCCGAAATATTTTACCTAAGATAAACAATTTAAAGGCAATGCTACCAAATACTAATTGAGTGTATGTGAACTTCTGACCCGCTGGGAATGTGATGGAAAGAAATAAAAGCTGAAATAAATCATTTTCTCTGCTATTATTCTGACATTTCACATTCTTAAAATAAAGTGATGATCCTAACTGACCTAAGACAGGGAATTTTTACTCGGATTAAATGTCAGGAATTGTGAAAAACTGAGTTTAAATGTATTTGGCTAAGGTGTATGTAAACTTCTGACTTCAACTGTATATATAACAACAATACCTTACAAAACAAACTCTTTAATCCCAACCCTCAGCCCATCCCACCGATCACCATAGACCGCCCTTGTTTGGTTTCCATGTGCCAAATATTTTTCAATTGTGCTGTAATATTTTACAAATAATTCAAATCTTTGTAATCGTATAGTATTCACAGATTGTTATCTAAAGATGGAAACCTTTCCTAGGACTATTACTATATTATTTATTGACTGACTATGGCTCTCCAGATCGACCAAAACTCTATTTGTAAGATTAATTTTTATATTATATTTGATTATTTAGTTAATATGATATTACAAAAGTGTTTATTTTCAGTATTTTATGGGTTTAGCTTCTGTAGCTAACTTCGCTGGCTAGCTACTTCGGTAGCTACTGGCCGGCTAGCTAGCTGAGACCGAGGTTCTGGGTTGTGGCCTTTCTAGGGAGTTTTTCCTAGCCACCGTGCTTCTAAACCTGCATTGCATGCTGTTTGGGGTTTTAGGCTGGGTTTCTGTACAGCACTTTGAGATATCAGCTGATGTAAGAAGGGCTTTATAAATACATTTGATGAGAGAACGTTTTTCAGAAGCAAATCTCTTCTGACAGTGACATTTCTATTTTGTATTTATTATGGATCCCCATTAGTTCCTGTTGCCAAGGCAGCAGCTACTCTTCCTGGGGTTTATTATGGATCCCCATTAGTTCCTGCCAAGGCAGCAGCTACTCTTCCTGGGGTTTATAATGGATCCCCATTAGTTCCTGCCAAGGCAGCAGCTACTCTTCCTGGGGTTTATTATGGATCCCCATTAGTTCCTGCCAAGGCAGCAGCTACTCTTCCTGGGGTCCAGCAAAATTGAGACTGTTTTACAATTTTTCAAAACATTACAACATTACACTACCAAATGGTAGTTACAGTCTTGTCCCAGTGCGGACTCAGGAGAGGCGAAGGTCGAGAGCCGTACGTCCTCCGAGAAACACGACCCTGCCGCACTGCTTCTTGGCACACTGCTCGCTTAACCCGGAAGCCAGCCACAACCAATGTGTCAGAGGAAACACCGTACAGTTGGCAACCGAAGCCAGCGTGCATTGCACCCAGCCGCCACAAGGAGTCGCTAGAATGCGATGGGACAAGGACATCCCAGCCGGCCAAACCCTCCCCTAACCCGGACGACGCTGGGCCAATTGTGCGCCGCCTCATGGGTCTTCTAGTCATCGCCGGCTGCGACAGTCCGGGATTGAACCCGGATCTGTAGTGACGCCTCTAGCACTGATCAGTGCCTTAGACACTGCGCCACTCTGGAGGCCCATGAAATTATTTAATTGAACTTTTATTTGTATTTCTCTTTTTAGTCACTTAGCTACTGACTTTTCTGTTGACGATGCAATGCAGAGAGGTTAACCTGCAAGGAAGCATTTCATTGCACTGTGTACTCCATATTATGTGTATATGACAAATAAACAAACTTGAACTTAGAAGGGAAGGGTAGCCAGAAAGAGAGGGGAAAAGATGGTCAAGCTTTGTGGATAGATTGTAGGTGAACAAAACATTGGAAAATACATAGGCCTTAAGTTATGGATTCTCAAATGTTTTGGAATTTAAAAATCTCACATTAGCTGGTAGAACTGACGACATAAAACGAAACATAGAGGTCTTATAACATACTCCATTCTACGGGTCATTTTCTGGCTCATGTCTGTTTATATTCATATAGCCTAGGGGCTATGTAGCGTCTTATCTGTCATGTTTGGAGTTTTGTTTCTCTGTTACGCAGACTTGAATTTTGCTTTACAGTCGAGTTGCCCTGGTCGTGTCAGTCAACAGTAACCTCTACCTTGCTACCTTGCAGATGAGCCAAGGAGAAGGGCCAATGATTTATATACAGTGGGGAGAACAAGTATTTGATACACTGCCGATTTTGCCGGTTTTCCTACTTACAAAGCATGTATAGGTCTGTAATTCTTATCATAGGTACACTTCAACTGTGAGAGACGGAATTTAAAACAAAAATCCCGAAAATCACATTGTATGATTTTTAAGTAATTAATTTGCATTTTATTGCATGACATAAGTATTTGATACATCAGAAAAGCAGAACATAATATTTGGTACAGAAACCTTTGTTTGCAATTACAGAGATCATATGTTTCCTGTAGTTCTTGACCAGGTTTGCACACACTGCAGCAGGGATTTTGGCCCACTCCTCCATACAGACCTTCTCCAGATCCTTCAGGTTTCGGGGCTGTCGCTGGGCAATACGGACTTTCAGCTCCCTCCAAAGATTTTCTATTGGGTTCAGGTCTGGAGACTGGCTAGGCCACTCCAGGACCTTGAGATGCTTCTCACGGAGCCAATCCTTAGTTGCCCTGGCTGTGTGTTTCAGGTCGTTGTCATGCTGGAAGACCCAGCCACGACCCATCTTCAATGCTCTTACTGAGGGAAGGAGGTTGTTGGCCAAGATCTCGCGATACATGGCCCCATCCATCCTCCCCTCAATACGGTGCAGTCGTCCTGTCCCCTTTGCAGAAAAGCATCCCCAAAGAATGATGTTTCCACCTCCATGCTTCACAGTTGGGATGGTGTTCTTGGGGTTGTACTCATCCTTCTTCTTCCTCCAAACACGGCGAGTGGAGTTTAGACCAAAAAGCTCTATTTTTGTCTCATCAGACCACATGACCTTCTCCCATTCCTCCTCTGGATCATCCAGATGGTCATTGGCAAACTTCAGACGGGCCTGGACATGCGCTGGCTTGAGCAGGGGGACCTTGCGTGCGCTGCAGGATTTTAATCCATGACGGCGTAGTGTGTTACTAATGGTTTTCTTTGAGACTGTGGTCCCAGCTCTCTTCAGGTCATTGACCAGGTCCTGCCGTGTAGTTCTGGGCTGATCCCTCACCTTCCTCATGATCATTGATGCCCCACGAGGTGAGATCTTGCATGGATCCCCAGACCGAGGGTGATTGACCGTCATCTTGAACTTCTTCCATTTTCTAATAATTGCGCCAACAGTTGTTGCTTTCTCACCAAGCTGCTTGCCTATTGTCCTGTAGCCCATCCCAGCCTTGTGCAGGTCTACAATTGTATCCCTGATGTCCTTACACAGCTCTCTGGTCTTGGCCATTGTGGAGAGGTTGGAGTCTGTTTGATTGAGTGTGTGGACAGGTGTCTTTTATACAGGTAACGAGTTCAAACAGGTGCAGTTAATACAGGTAATGAGTGAAGAACAGGAGGGCTTCTTAAAGAAAAACTAACAGGTCTGTAAGAGCCGGAATTCTTACTGGTTGGTAGGTGATCAAATACTTATGTCAAGCAATAAAATGCTAATTAATTACTTAAAAATCATACAATGTAATTTTCTGGATTTTTGTTACAGATTCCGTCTCTCACAGTTGAAGTGTATCTATGATAAAAATTTCAGACCTCTACATGCTTTGTAAGTAGGAAAACCTGCAAAATCGGCAGTGTATCAAATACTTGTTCTCCCCACTGTATATACACACTAGATCAAATCGGTCACACACACATACTTAAACCAAATCAAAGTTTGTGTCACGTGCGCCGAATACAACAGGTGTAGACCTTACGGTGAAATTCTTACTTACAGGCTCTAACCAACTGCGTAATAAAAAAAATAAGTTTTTTTAAAACTTAGCAGTTGTTATTCTGTAGAGCCACTGTGGCTCCATCTCGGCACTACCCCCACGTTGTAAAATAATATTTTAGAAGCTATAGAAATGCATGTATTAATGTCTACATTTGTTTTTGACACATTTATTCTATTGCATACATTTAAATTATATTATATGAGCTAAACAACAACAAAAATCCTTAAAGAGTAATTTTTCATTGAAGCTCTAATGTTACTTGTCCCCAATAAAATACAGTTAATTTTGGCCTCGAAACACTTAATTGAAATACTGTAAAATTCCATTCATTCCTATGGAGGACTGCTCCTTCTGGAGAGGGCCAATATGGCCGACCTCTGGCTTAAAAGCCTCTCACTGGCCAATACAGCATAAGTCAGGGGAAACTGGTAAGAAAGAGGAAGATTTAAGTGACCCAGACACAGGCCCAAAACAAGTTAAGCTAACCCAGTATCCTCTTGACCCTTTTCTGATTGCAATACTAGAAACACACTAGATAAGATGCAGAGACAGCAACAGAAGAACAGGATATGATGGAGAGAGAGACCAGACAAGACACAGAGACAGCAACAGAAGAACAGGATATGGTGGAGAGAGACACCAGACAAGACACAGAGACAGCAACAGAAGAACAGGATATGATGGAGAGAGACACTAGACAAGACACCGAGACAGCAGCAGAAGAACAGGATGATGGAGAGAGACAGCAACAGAAGAACAGGATATGATGGAGAGAGACACCAGACAAGACACAGAGACAGCAACAGAAGAACAGGATATGATGGAGAGAGACACCAGACAAGACAGCAGCAGAAGAACATGATATGATGTAGAGAGACACCAGACAAGACAGAGACAGCAACAGAAGAATAGGATATGATGGAGAGAGACACCAGACAAGACAGCAGCAGAAGAACATGATATGATGTAGAGAGACACCAGACAAGACACAGAGACAGCAACAGAAGAATAGGATATGATGGAGAGAGAGACCAGACAAGACACAGACAGCAACAGAATAACAGGATATGATGGAGAGAAACACCAGAAAAGAGACAGCAGCAGAACAGGATATGATGGAGAGAGACAGCAACAGAAGAACAGGATATGATGGAGAGAGACAGCAACAGAAGAACATGATATGATGGAGAGAGACAGCAACAGAAGAACAGGATATGATGGAGAGAGACCAGACAAGACAGAGGCAGCAACAGAAGAATAGGTGATGGTGAAATACAGACAGTGCAAAAAAAAAAAGTAAAACATGTTTTTTCAAAGAATTTGCAGGAGAGGTGAAAAAACCGTGAAACTACTATTAAAACAATTGTTTACTTTTACACTTTTTACAAGCAGGACAGGACGAGAGAGAGAGAGAGAGAGCCCAAATTTGAAGACTAAGAAGAGACAGCAACAGAAGAGAGCAGATCACTTAAAGCAGTGGTTCCAAACCAAGGTGTACTAGGACCCCTGGGGGTACTTAAGAATACTCATGAGACCGTAGGGTTACTGGTAAAATACACATTCAGGAGAAGAAGTTAGCCAGCCTGCATAGCAACCGTTATTGTTAGGCATAGCAACCAATATTATTGCAGGAATGAAATTATTTTTGGGGGGTTTTTGTCCTCAGATGGGAGGATGAAATAGTATGAATTGACTTGTCAAAATAAGTCATTACAGACATCAACAGCATATGTCAATGAAGTGACAGTGCAGCTTTTGTGATTGGACAGTGAGCATTCTAGGCATTGTTCTTGACCCTGTTATACACTGGCTATTATGGCACTGTGTTGGTGGTGCTAACTCTGAAAAGTCAGGTGCTCACCTTGCTCCGGAGCCTGGGCCAGCTAGACCTGGGCTAAGATTGCTGCTAGTCCACGTTATAAAGTGTGAACACTCGCTTAGCCCCGGGTTAAAATATCCCTTTGTACTCCAGGTGACAGTAGGCACTATGGACTACTTCAAAATGGAGATGGCCTCAATGCTCAGTGCTCTCACAGACGTCATAAATGGGACAAACACAAAGAGTCATCTATCTAAGTCTATGATGTCTCTACCTCTCTCTGCTTGGCCAGGGTGATCTCCAGTTCCTGCTCCGTCGTCTTCAGCTCCTCGGCAATCTTCTGTCTTCTGTCCCACTGTCTGATAGTGTCCTTTAACATGAAGTACAATCATCATCATTAGCCATTAGTTAGGGCTGAAATACATTTTCTGGGTCTACGGGCTGTACCCATTGGAGAACCTCTCACATTTAACGATTCAGTTAAGCCAAATTCGTAGTGAACTAGTAGTCGTAAAGTACCTACACCTGCCAGCACCTCGGTGGCAGTAGGATTGGAGAAATGGGGCCAGAATCGGGCTATATTTGCCGAGCAGGTTTGCGCATGTGTAGCAAGAAAATCATCATGGCAACCGAAGAAGATGCTGTGGTCCTGTCTATTGTAATCAGGGGCGCAGAAGGGCAACACTGCCACTTCTCAGAATATTGCTTTTTTAATCAAGTTTAGAAGAAAGTTGAGTCAATATGTCTCGTACGATCGCTTAACGATACATTAGTATTCTACATAAAACTGAATATGGTTGCATAGTATAACGTTAGACTACTGTTGGACCAACAACACCACAGAATAAGGCTACTTAGGACATTTTATAATGTTTTTTAAAATTTATTTACCATTCAGCATAATGTTTATGCGGCCTGATGCAGCATGGACGTTTCACTCGTAAAACGTGAAGAACTGTCATTCACGATTAACAGTGATGATGGACTATCATTTTTTTAATAAACTGCTTTAGGATTTTTTTTTGTTTAAATAGAACAAATGATTTGAGCCACTATGCGTAGGTATAGGTAATCATTACATTTGGATGATGCATTGTGGGACATGTATATTCTACAATAGGTTACATTTTGATACCAACTTTCGTAGAAAAATTATGACATATATATATATATATATTTTATTTTTTTGTTTGTTTGTTTTTGCGCTCCGGTAGCTGAAAAAAAGAGCACTAAGTCACTGATGGTCATGCTCAAAAAAAACTGAGACAAAAGCAAGAAAGAAGCGAATATGGGCACAGGACTGATTACGGAAAAGAGGACAATATGGATTGTTGATCTTGCAGAAAGAGCTTGAGGTAATAACAGGTTAAATGCGACTTGTAACAGACGGGTTGGCTGACATCTCACCAAAACGAAGGGCGCACATCGATACGTCCGGAAGGTGTGAGGCGTTATGATTCTGAACGGTCAGATAGCTAGCAACAAATGACAAGAAACTGCCTTGTTGGGAATCATAGGTGTCTCGCTTCAGCCCGTTGTATCTTGTTGTTGATAGCTTGTCTTGTTTTGAGGTGTTTTTGACTGATGTCACGTCTATGCTAATACAGCCTGGTCTCAGACTAGACGTAACATAGTAAACGCAAATGCTTGACACGCAAATTAGTATGATTAGTTACGTTTGGTATGTTTACATAAGAAAGAAGGGTACTTAAGGCAAAAACGATAGGAGGGTGGCTGGTCGAGGTGGACAGGTGGGCGTATTTTCATTTAACTAGGCAAGTAAGTTAAGAACAAATTCGTATTTACAATGACGGCCTACCCCGGCCAAACCCTAAGCCGGACGACACTTGGCTAATTGTGGGACTCCCATTCACGACCGGATGCGATACAGCCTGGAATCGAACCAGGGTCTGTAGTGACGTCTCTAGCACTGAGATGCAGTGTGTTAGACCGCTGCGCCACTCGTGAACGTCTAGCAACCCAAAGGTTGCGTGTTCGAATCTCATCGCACACAACGTTAGCAAATTAGCAACTACGTACTACTTTTAAACTACTAGCAGGTTAGATAACCCTAAATGTAACTATTTTTGCCTACCCTTCCCCCTAACCCTAAAACATACCTCCTAAACTTAACCCGAATCCCTAGCCTAACTTTAGCCAGCTAGTTACCATTAGCCACGTAGCTAACATTAGCCACCTAGCTAACATTAGCCACCTAGCTAACATTAGCCACCAAAAATTGGTATTCGTAACATGTAATACGTTTTGAAATTTCGTAACATATTGTACGAATTGGCTGATGGACACCGACAAATTAATACATACCACACGAAACATAACATACATACCATATTAAAGGGAGTGTCTCGGATTTACGTACAGAATAATACAAAATGATTTGAGACCAGGTTGGCTAATATGGCTACAATTCGCTAGCTAACTAAACAACAACTATAAAGAAGTATTTGAGACAACAAGTGCTCATTACGCAAATGTATTTGTTTTCAACCTATAGTAACCTATTGTATGATATATAATTGTAGAATATACATGTGTATGTTATAGTTTACATGTTCTCATGTAAACTTGTTTTTTCCCATAGTTGCACACGTGTCGGTTTTGTTGCTAAACAACCACCCCGTCTACAGCCCAGCAGACTATTTACAGAGCGACTTACATTAGTGAGTGCATACATTTTCAGACTTTATCTTCAGACCAGATACCTGAGCGAGTCGTTTCTCTCTCTCCTCTCTGTTCTGACTCTCCATCTCCTCGTATATGGACCGAACCACCCTGTCATGGTCACTCTCCCGTCTGAAACACAACAGCACATTAGAGTATGTTAGTAAGTATGTTACTAGCAAATATGTTAATAGTTAGTATGTTAATATGTTACTAGCAAGTATGTTAATAGTTCATATGTTACTAAGTATGTTACTAGTAAATATGCAAATAGTATGTTAGTAAGTATGTTAAAAAGTATGTTACTAGTTCGTATGTTAATAGTAAGTATGTTAATAGTTAGTATGTTAATAGTTAGTATGTACGTTACTAAGTACGTTACTAAGTATGTTACTAAGTATGTTACTAAGTATGTTACTAGTAAGTATGCTAATAGTTAGTATGTTAGTAAGTAGGTTAGTAGTAAGTATGTTACTAGTAAGTATGCTAATAGTTAGTATGTTAGTAAGTAGGTTAGTAGTAAGTATGTTAATAGTAAGTTACTAGTAAGTATGTTGTATGTTAGTAAGTATGTTACTAGTAAGCATTTTCACGTTCGGATGAAAAGCGTGCCCAGAGGAAACTGCCTGCTACTCTGCCCCAGATACTAATATATGCATATCATTACTAGTTTTGGATATAAAACACTGAAGTTTCTAAAACTGTTTGAATGATGTCTGTGAGTATAACAGAACTCATATGGCAGGTGAAAACCTGAGAAAAATCCAACCATGAAGTGGGAATTCTGAGGTTTGTAGTTTTTCAACTCATTGCCTATCGAATATACAATGTCTATGGGGTCATATGGCACATCCTAAGGCTTCCACTAGATATCAACAGTCTTTAGAACCTTGTTTGATGCTTCTACTGTGAAGGAGGGGGGAATGGGAGCTGAATGTGTCAGAGGTCTGCCAGAGTGCCATGAGCTGACCACGAGCGTTCACGTGAGAGTGACCTGCGTTCCATTGGCGAGTTAGCTGAGAGTTAGCTTGCAACCCGGAATTCTCCGGTTGAAACATTATTGAAGATTTATGATAAAAACATCCTAAACATTGATTCTATACTTCGTTTCACATGTTTCTACGAACTGTAATATGACTTTGTCAGAAATTTTGCCTGGACTTCCCCGCACGTCGTGAGTTGGGATTGTGTACTAAACGCGCGAACAAAAACGGAGGTATTTGGACATAAATTATGGACTTTATCGAACAAATCATACATTTATTGTGGAGCTGAGATTCCTGGGAGGGTATTCTGATGAAGATCATCAAAGGTAAGTGAATATTTATAATGCTATTTCTGACTTCTGTTGACTCCATAACATGGCGCATATCTGTTTGGCTTGTTTTGGTGAGCGCTATACTCAGATTATTGCATGGTGTGCTTTTTCCATAAAGTTTTTTTGAAATCTGACACAGCGGTTGCATTAAGGAGAAGTATATCTATAATTCTGTGCATAATGCTTGTATCTCTTATCAAAGTTTATTATGAGTATTTCTGTAAATTGATGTGGCTCTCTGAAAATTCGCCGGATGTTTTCGAGGCACAACATTACTGACCATAAAGCGCCAATGTAAACTGAGATTTTTGTATATAAATATGAACTTTATTAAACAAAACATACATGTATTGTGTAACATGAAGTCCTATGAGTGCCATCTGATGAAGAACCCCTAGCCCTAACAAGTTAATAGTTAGTATGTTAGTAAGTAAGTTAATAGTAAGTATGTTGGTAGTTAGTATGTTAATAGTAAGTATGTTGGTAGTTAGTATGTTAATAGTAAGTATGTTAATAGTTAGTATGTTAGTAAGTATGCTAATAGTATGTTAGTAAGTATGCTACTTGTAAGTATGTTAATAGTAAGTATGCTAATAGTAAGTATGCTAATAGTAAGTATGTTACTAAGTATGTTAGTAAGTATGCTAATTGTATGTTAGTAGGTATGCTAATAGTATGTTAGCAAGTATGCTAATAGTAAGTATGCTAATTGTAAGTATGTTAATAGTAAGTATGCTAATGGTATGTTAGCAAGTATGCTAATTGTAAGTGTGTTAATAGTAAGTATGTTAATAGTAAGTATGTTAATAGTAAGTATGCTAATAGTAAGTATGCTAATAGTAGGTATGCTAATAGTAGGTATGCTAATAGTAGGTATGCTAATAGTAGGTATGCTAATAGTATGTTGGTAAGTTAGAAAGCATGTTGATGTTTACTGCTTCACCAGCTGTATGAATTGACAGTCACGTGAATGAACGATATGTGTAGAGATTAGAGACCTGCGTAGAGCCTGTTCCAAACTGTCTCTCTCCCTCAGTGAGTCTTGTAGATGAGACACAGCGTGGACTAGGACGTCCTCCAGGATAGAGAGCAGCTCCGGTCTGTCTCTCTGGAGCGCACACCACAGAGTACCCAGCTCGCACTGACTGACATGAAGACACACAATACAGCAGGTTACAGGGTTACGCACACACACACACACAGCACAACATAACTCTGTTACAGGAAGCTAGAATCCAAATACTGGTTGCGAATATAAAAAAACGTTGGCCGAACTCTCTCCAAAACGCTTCATCGTGTCTTCCTAGGAACAACGTAGTGTAGTCACTCACTCTTTGAAGAGCTTGTCAGCTCCCAGCTCCGTCAGTATCTGAATAAATCGGAGTTCACCGAGGTCTTCGTTTTCCTCCGTCTCTGTCTGCTTTTTCTCTGTGCTCTCCTCCACCCCCATCAACTCCCCTGCTCTCACACAGTCAGACAGAGAGACAGAGACAGAGACAGAGAGACAGAGAGACAGAGAGACAGAGAGACAGAGAGACAGAGAGACAGAGAGACAGAGAGACAGAGAGACAGAGAGACAGAGAGAGAGAGAGAGAGAGAGAGAGAGAGAGAGAGAGAGAGAGAGAGAGAGAGAGAGAGAGAGAGAGAGAGAGAGAGAGAGAAAATGTGTTAATAGAGGTTATTGGTCAAATGTCCAGCATGTCATGAAATGAGTGAGCGGTACACACCAAGGCCCATGTTAAACTCGACAGGAGTTAGGAATCCGTTTCTGTCTCTGTCCAGACTCTCAAAAACTGACTCCAGCTGTTCTGGGGAGAGAGGTAACTCACCCTGCAGTCTCTGAGAGGAGAGGAGAGGAGAAGAAAAGAGGGGAGAAGAAAAGAGGGGAGAAGAAAAGAGGGGAGAAGAAAAGAGGGGAGAAGAAAAGAGGGGAGAAGAAAAGAGGGGAGAGGAGTGGGAGAAGCGAGAGGAGAAGAAAAGAAGGGGAGAAGAAAAGAAGGGGAGAAGAAAAGAAGGGGAGAAGAAAAGAGGGGAGAAGAAAAGAGGGGAGAAGAAAAGAGGGGAGAAGAAAAGAGGGGAGAAGAAAAGAGGGGAGAGGAGTGGGAGAGGAGGGAGATGGGAGAAAAAAAGAGGGGAAGAAAAGAGGGGGAGAAGAAAATAAGATAGAAGAGGAGGGAGGGAGAAGCGAGAGGAGAGGGAGAGAGAGATGGGAGAAGAGAAGAGGGGGGAGGGAGAAGCGAGGAGAGGGAGAGAGAGAGAGGACAGGAGAGAAGACGAGAGAGAACAGGTTTAATAAATATGTTAAAGCTTTCTGAATGTCAATCCACTGGACTCACTAACCTGCATATCTCTCTTGGTGATGAAGCCTTTTCCTTCTTTATCACAGAGAACAAACAGCTCTTTGGCCTTCCCCATGGTCTCTGGCTGCACCATCCCGGACACCCCTTCCTTGAAGCTAGGTGACCCCCCATGGCCGCGCCCCCCTACCCCCCTGCCACCCGGCCTGGGACTGCCACATCCGCCTGGGGTTGAGAAGATCTTCTGTCTGAGGTTGAATGGGGATGCAGTTCCGCTTCCTTCACCTACCAACACCTCCCCGTCCTTCAACCAGCTAGACATCACTGGAGGGGGGCGGGGCAGGGGGAGAGACGGATGGGGACAGAGAGAGGAAGGGTGAGAAGACAAGGAGAGAGGAAGGGTGGGAAGGAGACGAGGAGAGAGGAAGGGTGGGAAGGAGACAAGGAGAGAGAGAGGTTACGCTTCATATGGTGTCTAATCTATTAAAACAACAGTCTCAACAAGTCATGTGATGTCAGTCAATCATCTATTCATTATCCCACACAGCAACAACAAAAAGCTGCTATGAACTTCCTAGTAATTATATTGTTATGTTTATATAAGCTGTTAGATGAACTTCCTAGTAATTATATTGTTATGTTTATATAAGCTGTTAGATGAACTTCCTAGTAATTATATTGTTGTGTTTATATAAGCTGTTAGATGAACTTCCTAGTAATTATATTGTGGGGTTTATAAAAGCTGCTTAGAAAAAGAAGAAACTGGTAACACAGCTTAGTTACACAACCAACTCTCACTATTCTCCTTCAAGCTTTCCTTTATCTGTCCTGTCTTTGTGTGTGTCTCATGTCTTCTCTTTTAAGCGTTTACAAAGAATCCTGTCAGGTCAGGATCCTGCGGCAGCTCTGTTGACATTAACTGAAGGGTAGCCGACCCGGCCATGCAGATACTCCCTTGTTAAACAGTACAGACCACACATAGTAAAAGTGTTTGTATCTTGAGCTACTTCAACAGGTGCCAGCCATGTCACGGGTCCGTATTCATAAAAGCGTCTCAGTGTAGCAGTGCTGGTCTTAGGATCAATGATTGAGGTGGATTTAACAAGTGACATCGATAAGGAGTCCTACCTTTCATCTGGATTCACCTGGTCAGTCTATGTCATGAAAAGAGCAGGTGTTCTTAATGTTTTGTATATTCAATGTGATAGATTATATATATATACGCATATATAATTATTCCACATGTTCTTGGTGTTACAGCCAGAATTCTAAATATATATTTTTTTAATTATTCGCCCGTCTACACACAATACCCCATTATGACAAAGTGAAAACATGTTTTTCTGAATTTTTGCTAATTTATTGAAAATGAAATACATAAATATCTAATTTACATAAGTATTCACATCCGGGTGTCAATACCCTTTCCTGTTTCAGCATGACAATGCCCCCGTGCCCTAAGCGAGGTCCATATAGAAACGGTTTGTCAAGATCGGTGTGGAAGAACTTGACTGGCCATTTTCGTGAACGGGGTAGTGTACCCACATACACACACAGTGGTCAGTTTATTAGGTACACCCATCTAGTACCGTGTTGGACGCCCCCCTCCCCCCCCCCCGTTAGCCTCCAGAACAGCCTGAGTTCTTAGTGGCGTGGAAACGTTGCTCAATTGGTATCAAGGGACCTACCGTTTTCCAGGAAAACATTCCCCACACCAATACACCTCCGCCACCAGCCTGTACCGTTGAGTCCATGGCCCCCATCCTGCCTGGTGTCATGCTGTTTACGCCAAATCCTGACTCACCCATCAGCATGACGTAACAGGAAGAGGGATTTGTCGAACGAGGCAATATTTTTCCGTCTCCTCAATTGTCCAGTGTTGGCGTCCCCACTGGAGCCCCTTCTTCATGTTTTTAGGGTGATAGGAGTGGAAGACCACCGGACCTCTGCTGCAACAGCGTTCCGAGAGGCCGTTCTGCACACCACTGGTCGTGCTTCACAGTTATTTGCACAATTTTTGCCAGTTTCCTTCGACCTCTCATCAACAGTTTTTTTTGTTTGTCGCACCATTCGGGGAAAACCCTAGACACTGTTGAGCGTGAAAAGCCCAGGAGGCCGGTCGTTTCTGAGATCCTGGAACCGACGACCATACCACAAACAGCTCTCGTTTTGACCCATTCTAACATTCAATAGAACAGTAACTGAATGCCTTGATGCCTGTCTGCCTGCTTTTATATAGCAAGCCACAGCCACGTGACTCACCGTCTGTAGGAGCAAACCATTTTCGTGAACGGGGTAGTGTACCTAATAAACTGTCCGCTCACTGAACGTCTAAAACACTGAGTGTACAAGAATTACAAACACCGGCTCTTTCCATGACATAGAATGACCAGGTGAAAGCTAAGATCCCTGATTGTTAAATCCACTTCAAATCGGTGTAGATGAAGGGGAAGAAACAGGTTAAAGAAAGATTTTTAAGCCTTGAGACAACTGAGACATGGATTGTGTATGTGTGCCATTCAGAGGGTGAATGGGCGAGACAAAAGATTGAAGTGCCTTTGAACGGGGTATGGTAGAGTTTCCCGTGAGTATCAAGAACGGTCCACCACCCAATGGACATCCAGCCAACATGACACAACTGTGGGAAGCATTGGAGTCAACATGGGTCAGCATCCCTGTGGAACGCTTTCGACATCTTGTAGACTCCATGCCCCGAGGAATTGAGGCTGTTCTGAGGGCAAAAAGTGGGGTGCAACTCAATATTGGGACGGTGTTCATAATGTTTGATACACTCAGTGCGTGTATATATATGTATGACGCAAAATGACTTGTTGACTGTTCTAATGATGTCACCAGTTCATAATAGCCTCCTCAGGCCTTATTGCTTAAGTAACCCAAACATGGCTGTTGACTTTTAATTTCTTAGGCTAAGGCTACGCCTAGAACACTACGCCTAGAACACTAGCCCTAGAAACCTACGCCTAGAACACTACCCCTAAAACACTACCCCTAAAACACTAGCCCTAAAACACTAGCCCTAAAACACTAGCCCTAAAACACTAGCCCTAAAACACTAGCCCTAAAACACTAGCCCTAAAACACTACCCCTAGAACACTACCCCTAGAACACTACCCCTAGAACACTACCCCTAGTACACTAGCCCTAGAACACTACCCCTAGTACACTACCCCAGGTAACATTACCCCTAGAACACTAGGCCTAGAACACTACGCCTAGAACACTACCCCTAGAACACTACCCCTAGTACACTACCCCTAGAACACTACGCCTAGAACACTACGCCTAGAACACTACGCCTAGAACACTACGCCTAGAACACTACCCCTAGAACACTACCCCTAGAACACTACGCCTAGTACACTACGCCTAGAACACTACCCCTAGTACACTACCCCTAGTACACTACCCCTAGTACACTACCCCTAGTACACTACCCCTAGTACACTACCCCTAGTACACTACCCCTAGTACACTACGCCTAGAACACTACCATTAAAAAGTGTCCTTGTCTCCTACATTGAACCACTAGTGTATAATGTAATGTGTGTACTGTGTAGCCTACGTCCTGCAGAAGGGAAGGACCCATCTGCTCCATGTGTTATCAAACAGTAAACAGCCCAAGGGACATTGTGATGGCATTTCCAGAGAAACAAATACATTGGTTCACTATCAGGTTACAGCTTTACATTTGTGGGGGGAAGAGGTGAAGGAGTGCACAGGAAGGAAGGAAGAAGGACAGATTATTAGGATGCACACCCTTATATCTGTGCTTGCTTGAGCTTTCCTGAGCTTTAATGGAACAAGAGAATAGTCCTAAAACGGCAAAACCCCGTCCATCTGTCACTCCAGGCAGGCTAGAGCCAACGCTGAAACTATTTGACAGATTTCTAATAGAATCTGAACCCAGGTCTGCCCTCCACTGAGCACCAGGATATAAATAATACTCACCAGGATGGTGTCATGTGATGATACCCTCTGTCTGTCTGTGTGTGCGGCTGTCCCTTCTGTCTGTGCGTCTGTCCCTTCTGTCTGTGCGTCTGTCTGTCCCTTCTGTCTGGCTGGCTGTCTGTGTGGCTGTTTGTGTGGCTGGCTGTGCGTCTGTCTGTGTGGCCATCAGGTGGCATGGCCAGGGGAGAGGGACATGCAAATGAAGCATTTGCAGTGGTTTTGCATTGACATTACCATTACGATTGCCTGCAATTATTATGTGGTAGAGAGATATGGTAGAATTAATGGAATCAGAATATATATATTAGGGACCGAGGCATCAAGGATTCTACAGTGATTTCGGCCTATACTTATTCAAATTAAAATATTTATTTTCTATCCGAAACTTCCGACTGGAAAGAAATTATGTTTTTTATTTTATATGATATATATTTCAAAGTTACCCTATTAGATAAAATTCCACCAAAAACAGAATCCATCAAAATGCTTTTGAGTTCCTACATTCTGTGTTGTTTACCATTTACCAGACAAACTGGTACGATACTGCTGACGAGAATATAATATGCATCTCAAAAATGACTACATGTTTAAAGATAATACCATAATATGCACCAAATAGTAACACATTATTCTGAGCACATTGATAGATATTTGATGATACCACATGAAGTATTTGGAAATATATAAAACGACTAAAAACATTAACCATATAAACGACTATTTTTTTTTTTTTAAATGAAACATATAAACTACTAAAAGTTTTTTTTTATTAAATATATAAACCACTAAAACATTAAATATATAAACTACTAAAAACATGAACCAACAACAACTCTCTGCCATGAATAACACCAGCCAGGGTCAGATAAGAGTGTCTTACCTGCTGTATGGATGGAACATCTATGAAAATACATGTATACTAACTGTACTAAAACATATAAAAACGTAAATAAAACCACTTTACTATATCTAAAATACCACCTTTAGAATGTAGATGGCTTTGTAAAATACTGTGTAGTGATTATTCATGAATAAGAATAAAGTAAGAATAAAATATATATTTATAATTCAGTTTGTTTCTTTAATCCAAAACTGAAGTGTTCCTACTCAGGCCGTGGTTAATGAATAACTACAGAAAGCAATGTACAGTAGTTCGGGGAAACCTGATCCACTGTGAAGCTATGTGTTATTAAAAAGCTGAACAGTAGGCGTGTAAGTTCATTATCACATCAACTAAAAAATAAAAAACATGTATATTATGACCCTGCCAGAGCAGAATTTAATATGTAATGGTCTTTAAGATATAATACTCGTAACATACTCGTTTTGAAGCGTCCGACTCACCTCTCCGATACTTGTCCCAGGTGTCAACGACCTGTGTGTTCACCGAGGGACTTTAAACTTTCCCTGTAAGTCACTGGAGGGCGCATTTGGAACCTGTTGGTGTTACCGTAAAGTTTCGTGAAGCACAGACGAAAGAGGAAGCGAGACATCCCACTCCCTCGTGTTTTCTTGTTTCAATGGAAGATAATCAACTAAGTAGACCAGACCCAGCTGCAATCGAATTGGCGTCTATGGGAGAGCCACCCCTTTAAGTAGACAGGAACGGACCTTTTTTTTTTTTATCTTAATTTATCCACAATCTTTGGTGTAGATAAGTAAACATGAAGTACGCAAAAGGGCTATGGGTATTTTATCAATTAGAGGTACTCACCTCCTGCGTCCTCTCTCCTCTGTCCTCACTCTCTCGCCTCCTTTTGAAAAGGGTCAAAAGGAGAGAATGTGGATGGAATTGCGCTCCTTTGAAATGAGACGGCACTTTTCCACTCGTGCGTCATTAGGCAAATGACGTTTACATGGGTGGATTCCCCCCAAAAATGTTTGTGATCAAAACAAATGAAGTTTGTTTTGCAATACATTTTATATCTACAACAATAAGTAGCTATTTGTTTCGTGTGGGTGGTTTTCTCTTCCAACAATACAACAGCTGATTCAAATGGGGTTCACCAAAAGGTGGCTATCAAGGAGGGAGGGGGACCTTACTGGGGGTGCCCACTAAGGAATGTATAGCTCTGTGATTGACACGCTCCTCGACGACTTATCAGTTTCCGGGTCACGGAGGAGAGAGGGTCATGGCTAGAAGGGATACCGAATTTGTCAAAGTGACGTAATAGTCCAGTCTTTTCCAGGTGCGCCGATGTAACTACTGTGGAGTTGTCTCGGGAATAGTATTTTACTAGCCTGAAAGCTTTTGAAGACCATCTGAAGCATTATAAACAGGAAACAAGGACCACATTTGTGGTAAACAAAAAGGATGAAGCGTCTGGACAGAAGGGTGAATTGGAATTCATTCAAGGAGCGTTATTAATCTAGGTCGTTAGCAGTGGAGGCTCCTCAGAGGAAGAAGGGGAGGACCATCCTTTTCAGTGATTTTTTATTTTATTTTTTAATACTGAAACATTTAAAAGTCATATTTTTTTAGATAAATCTATACTAAATATTCACTTCACCCAATAACTGATTAAAACACATTATTTTGCAGTGAAGGTCTACAGTAGCCTCAACAGCACTCTGTAGGGTAGCACCATAGTCAATCAAGTTTATTTTATGTTATATAGCCCTTCGTACATCAGCTAATATCTCGAAGTGCTGTACAGAAACCCAGCCTAAAACCCCAAACAGCAAGCAATGCAGGTGTAGAATCTCGGTGGCTAGGAAAAACTCCCTAGAAAGGCCAAAACCTAGGAAGAAACCTAGAGAGGAACCAGGCTATGGAACCAGGCCATGGTGTAGCCGGAGGACAGCTAGCTTCCGTCCTCCTCTGGGTACATTGACTTCAATACAAAACCTAGGAGGCTCATGGTTCTCACCCCCTTTTATAGACTTACACAGTAATTATGCCAACTTCCGGAGGAGGTCTTCCAACCTATCAGAGCTCTTGCAGCATGAACTGACATCTTGTCCACCCAATCAAAGGATCAGATAATGAATCTAGTACTGAAAGCATAAGCTACAGCTAGCTAGCACTGCAGTGCATAAAATGTGGTGAGTAGTTGACTCAAAGATAGAGAAAGACAATAGTTGAACAGATTTTAACAAATTAATTTCTTCAAAAATGAAGGAGAAGCGAGAAAGAGAGAGCTTGATTTCGTTGGTTTTTGTTTCACTTACTGAGCTAGCAAATGCAGCTAGCTAGTTTAGCCTACTCAAACACCCGGCTCAAACAGAGGGATGCTATGTTAGCCAACTGTCTATGACTATCCAACATGGGAACTCTTCCAAGTCATGGTAAGCTTTGGTTTTACAAATGTATTGCCGCCGGGGCCCGCCCGTGAAACTGCTAAACTGATTACTACACTGTAAGGCATCATTACTATGTTGACTATGACGTTACTTTAGCTAATATGGTGAGCTAGCTGCAGTCATGATATGAAGGTTTGGCTTGGAAAGGTTTTTACGCCTGGTCTCAGACAGCTGATGTGTTGTGCGCTGAAGTCCACAAGCGAAGGGAAAAGGTGAGAGGAGGAGAGAGCGTTGATGCGAGAAGGAATACAACGAGCTGTTTGTATGTGGCTATGAAAGTCAACTGTTTGCGTGTGATCAGGGATGTATTCATTCTGACCGATTCTGTTGAAAAACTTTCTTAAATGGAAGCAAACGGAACGAAACGTGGGATAAACATTACCTGAATTTGTCCAATAGAAACTTTAGTTTGCAAATGTTGGACTTATGATTACACCTTAGGTCAGCTAGATGCAGGCAAGAGTGTGCAAAGCGGTATTGGATGTGTCACTGTCTGTCCATGTTGTCACTGTCTGTCCCCTCAAATTTGTCTCTCGACCTGCGGCACCTACGTTGAATTCATAGTCTGGGTCGTTGCAACCTCATGATGGGTATAGGGAAAATTAGAGTATCATGTAGTAGCTTAAACCAATCGATGTTACATTGAACTGGGTGAATGGAAATATGAATGACAGTCATCCAATATGCTGTAATAGAAATAAGGCCACGCTCATTAAAGAAAGTATTGTCCTCCCTCATCTTAAAATGGCACCGACCGCCACTGGCCGTTAGTAAGCTAGTTATCAAGCTAGCTAACTCCGTTGACTGGCGTAAGATAGCTAGATAAGTAGACGTGTGTGTGTGTGTGTGTCTGTGTGTGTGTGTGTGTGTTATTAATCGATTTTAGATTATCCATCAAACTAGCTGTAGAGATAAACTGCTATTCTAACTTGTGTCATTTGTTTAACTTCTCAGATCTCCCATCGTGAAAAAACTTGCATTGGGAACTCAAATATGTTCCTTATGATGGAACCCCCTTCCTGGTGGTCGGTAGGAGAACCTGCCACCAGGGCAAGGATAAACATGCGAGTGATAAGAAGAGGGAAACACAAATGGTAAGTTGGTTAATGTTTACAACGATGCACAATAAAGGTATTTGTATTTATGAAGGATCCCCATTAGTTCCTGCCAAGGCAGCAGCTACTCTTCCTGGGGTTTATTATGGATCCCCATTAGTTCCTGCCAAGGCAGCAGCTACTCTTCCCGGGGTTTATTATGGATCTCCATTAGTTCCTGCCAAGGCAGCAGCTACTCTTCCCGGGGTTTATTATGGATCTCCATTAGTTCCTGCCAAGGCAGCAGCTACTCTTCCTGGGGTTTATTATGGATCCACATTAGTTCCTGCCAAGACAGCAGCTACTCTTCCTGGGGTTTATTATGGATCCCCATTAGTTCCTGCCAAGTTGATAGTGTTGTACTGTGTCTTATCTGGTGTACTGTGTCTTATCTGGTGTACTGTGTCTTATCTGGTGTACTGTACTGTGTCTTATCTGGTGTACTGTGTCTTATCTGGTGTAATGTGTCTTATCTGGTGTCTTATCCGATGTACTGTACTGTGTCTTATCTGGTGTGCTGTGTCTTATCTGGTGTACTGTACTGTGTCTTATCTGGTGTGCTGTGTCTTATCTGATGTACTGCACTGTGTCTTATCTGGTGTACTGTGTCTTATCTGATGTACTGTACTGTGTCTTATCTGGTGTGCTGTGTCTTATCTGATGTACTGCACTGTGTCTTATCTGATGTACTGTACTGTGTCTTATCTGATGTACTGTACTGTGTCTTATCTGATGTACTGCACTGTGTCTTATCTGATGTACTGCACTGTGTCTTATCTGATGTACTGTACTGTGTCTTATCTGGTGTAATGTGTCTTATCTGGTGTCTTATCCGATGTACTGTACTGTGTCTTATCTGGTGTGCTGTGTCTTATCTGGTGTACTGTACTGTGTCTTATCTGGTGTGCTGTGTCTTATCTGATGTACTGCACTGTGTCTTATCTGGTGTACTGTGTCTTATCTGATGTACTGTACTGTGTCTTATCTGGTGTGCTGTGTCTTATCTGATGTACTGCACTGTGTCTTATCTGATGTACTGTACTGTGTCTTATCTGATGTACTGTACTGTGTCTTATCTGATGTACTGCACTGTGTCTTATCTGATGTACTGCACTGTGTCTTATCTGATGTACTGTACTGTGTCTTATCTGATGTACTGCACTGTGTCTTATCTGATGTACTGCACTGTGTCTTATCTGATGTACTGTACTGTGTCTTATCTGATGTACTGTACTGTGTCTTATCTGGTGTACTGTGTCTTATCTGATGTACTGTACTGTGTCTTATCTGATGTACTGTGTCTTATCTGGTGTACTGTACTGTGTCTTATCTGGTGTCTTATCTGATGTACTAACCCCTTTCTTTTGTCCTCTCCTGTCTTAAGCCTAGTCCTGGACAAATAAACTATTTTATGAGACTGGGAAACCAGCCCATACTGTAGACAATGAGATTATTCCAGAATACTATCAAAGTAGAGATTGTTTTCGATTATCTACGTTACATTTAACATTTCCATTCTACAATATGGCCTCTGACAAAGAACTCTTTCTCAAAATCCTATTGAGTTTGTGGTGTGGTTTCTCTCACAGAACAGGAGGCCGAGGAGAAAAGCACAGGAACCAAGATGCTGGGAACAAGATAAACAAGGTAAGATAAAACAAGGTAAGATAAAACAAGGTGAGGTAAAACAAGGTGAGGTAAAACAAGGTAAGGTAAAACAAGGAACATCTGTGGGCGTTAACACACTGTTAGGTTCTACTTGTCAGAGTAAATAACTCACGGACATGAGAGAAGCTTAACCAAGATTATTCTTCCCAAAGGGTCGACACAGCTGTAATTCAGACAAAAACATGGCTTCCCCCGTGGTAGTATTCATACCCCACTTTGGGTGGAGTCTCCTCCTTATCTCTAAACATTGCATCATTCTTGCTAAGCAGGGAACTAAGTGATATGAGCCTTCAACGGTTTCTCCCCTTATCAGTACTGTCACAAATTATTGTTTTCCCTGCACTCAGCCCCTCCCAAGCTTCATTATGGCGACCCCTCATGTCTCTTGTGGAACTAATGTTCCTATACTCTGAGTATAACAATGTTCAACGTTTACCCCAGAATCCAACACCACGCACACATCTAAATATACATAACACATCCTAACATACATTACACCATAGTAAAAACACATCTAAATATACAAAACACCAGAGTAAAAACACATCTAAATATACATAACACATCCTAACATACAAAACACCAGAGTAAAAACACATCTAGGACTACACACTAACCAATCAAACAAGGGTTAGGGTTGTATCAGCCATTATCATAATACTTACGCCAATCCAAACGTCTCCACAAGTGCATAGTGGGTAGGTCTAACATCCATCTGCTCTATCACTCCAGTGTTAATCTGCTAAATTGTAATTACTTTGCTACTATGGCCTATTTATTGCCTTACCTCCTCACGCCATTTGAACACACACTGTATATAGACTTTCATTTTTTCTATTGTGTTATTGACTGTATGTTTGTTTATTCCATGTGTAACTCTGTGTTGTTGTTTGTGATCGCACTGCTTTGCTTTATCTTGGTCAGGTCGCAGTTGTAAATGAGAACTTGTTCTCAACTGACCTACCTGGTTAAATAAAGGTGAAATAAATAAAATAAAATAAAAAAAGGAGCAGAGAAAATGTATGGGAGTGGAAAGGAAGGGAGGAGAGGAGCGGTGAGGAGACAAAAGAGAGAGGAGAGAAGAAATGGAGAAGGGTGGAGAGGATTCAACTTTATATTAGGAGAGCGAAGTTTCCACCATCGAGAGCATCCTGAAGGGTTGCGTCACCGCCTGGTACGGCAACTGCTCGGCCTCCGACCGCAAGGCACTACAGAGGGTAGTGCGTACGGCCCAGTACATTACCGAGGCCAAGCTTCCTGCCACCCAGGACCTCTATACCAGGCGGTGTCAAAGGAAGGCCCTAAAAATTGTCAAAGACTCCAGCCATGAACTGTTCTATCTGCTACCGCACGGCAAGCGGTACCGGAGCGCCAAGTCTAGGTCCAAGAGGCTTCTAAACAGCTTCTACACCCAAGCCATAAGACTCCTGAACAGCTAATCAAAGGTCTACCCAGACTATTTGCATTGAACCCCCCTCCCCTTCTTCTACGCTGCTATTACTCTCTTGTTAGTATCTATGCATAGTCACTTTAACTCTACCTACATGTACATATTACCTCAATTACCTCGACACCGGTGCCCCCACACATTGTCTCTGTACAGGCACCCCCAGTATATAGCTGTTGTTATTTACTGCTGCGCTTTAAATATTAGTTATTCTTATCTCTTACTTTTTTTTAAGGTATTTTCTTAAAACTGCATTGTTGGTTAAACCTCTACTACAGGATCGATGGGTGGGTCTCCCGCGGGACCGTTGAGCTAACGTAGGCTAATGTGATTAGCATGAGGTTGTAAGTAACAAGAAAATTTCCCAGGACATAGACATATCTGATATTGGCAGAAAGCTTAAATTCGAAAAAACGCATTTTTTTTTCTTTGTATTATCTTTTACCAGATATGTGTTATATTCTCCTACATTAATTTCACATTTCCACAAACTTCAGTGTTTCCTTTAAAATGGTATCATGAATATGCATATCCTTGCTTCAGGTCCTGAGCTACAGGCAGTTAGATTTGGGTATGTCATTTGAGGGGAAAAATGAGGAAAAATGGGGGGGAAATGGGCGGATCCTTTAAGAGGTTTTATATTTATATTATATTTATATTAAGAAAGCGAAGGTTCCACTCTTTACATTAGGGGAGCGAAGGTTCCACTCTTTACATTAGGGGAGCGACGGTTCCACTCTTTACATTAGGGGAGCGAAGGTTCCACTCTTTACATTAGGGGAGCGACGGCTCCACTCTTTACATTAGGGGAATGACGGTTCCACTCTTTACATTAGGGGAACGACGGTTCCACTCTTTACATTAGGGGAACGGCGGTTCCACTCTTTACATTAGGGGAACGGCGGTTCCTCTCTTTACATTAGGGGAACGGCGGTTCCACTCTTTACATTAGGGGAGCGACGGCTCCACTCTTTACATTAGGGGAGCGAAGGTTCCACTCTTTACATTAGGGGAGCGACGGCTCCACTCTTTACATTAGGGGAGCGAAGGTTCCACTCTTTGCATTAGGGGAGCGACGGTTCCACTCTTTACATTAGGGGAGCGAAGGTTCCACTCTTTACATTAGGGGAGCGACGGTTCCACTCTTTACATTAGGGGAGCGAAGGTTCCACTCTTTACATTAGGGGAGCGACGGTTCCACTCTTTACATTAGGAGAGCGACGGTTCCACTCTTTACATTAGGGGAGCGACGGTTCCACTCTTTACATTAGGGGAGCGACGGTTCCACTCTTTACATTAGGGGAGCGACGGTTCCACTCTTTACATTAGGGGAGCGAAGGTTCCACTCTTTACATTAGGGGAGCGACGGCTCCACTCTTTACATTAGGGGAACGACGGTTCCACTCTTTACATTAGGGGAGCGACGGCTCCACTCTTTACATTAGGGGAGCGACGGTTCCACTCTTTACATTAGGGGAGCGACGGCTCCACTCTTTACATTAGGGGAGCGACGGCTCCACTCTTTACATTAGGGGAGCGACGGCTCCACTCTTTACATTAGGGGAACGACGGTTCCACTCTTTACATTAGGGGAACGACGGTTCCACTCTTTACATTAGGGGAGCGACGGTTCCACTCTTTACATTAGGGGAGCGACGGTTCCACTCTTTACATTAGGGGAGCGACGGCTCCACTCTTTACATTAGGGGAGCGACGGTTCCACTCTTTACATTAGGGGAGCGACGGTTCCACTCTTTACATTAGGGGAGCGACGGCTCCACTCTTTACATTAGGGGAGCGACGGCTCCACTCTTTACATTAGGGGAACGACGGCTCCACTCTTTACATTAGGGGAACGACGGTTCCACTCTTTACATTAGGGGAGCGAAGGTTCCACTCTTTACATTAGGGGAGCGACGGCTCCACTCTTTACATTAGGGGAGCGACGGCTCCACTCTTTACATTAGAGGAGCGAAGGTTCCACTCTTTACATTAGGGGAGCGAAGGTTCCACTCTTTACATTAGGAGAGCGACGGCTCCATTCTTTAAGAGTTTCACTTCTTTGTTGTTGTTGGTGTTTTTAAAGGGGAAAAAAATCAAAAAATGACTATCTCTCAGACTATATTCCCATTGCTAACGTTATAGTTATTGCTATTCCATTACTTCAGTTTCATTGCAATAGTTTCTGTAATCTGGTGGCCAGTCAGTGTATGAAAAGAAAGATGAAAAGATATTTAAATTCTTCCCATCACGGACCTGTAGAGCTGAGACACCAGGTGGGTGCAATAATGGTCAAGTAGAACAGAGCAGTACTCAGAACCTCGAAAACACGGCCCTCTAGCCGCTGTCCTCTAAATTCTACGAGCGAGAAATTACGATGTAATGTAGCTAGCCAACAGGTGTTGATGTGTAAATCAAGCAGTCTTGTAGAATACGACGCTGTGTAAAACACAAACTCTGGTTAAAGTGAACGGGAGTATGACGTACATTTTTACAAAAGCCGTATTCCTTCTAGCCATGACCAGGATGGAGAGGACGGTCTTTTGCCCACACGAGAAAACGACCCCCCTCCCACTATAAAGGTTATGTGGAAAATAAATGCCGAAACTAAGGTATGTGGTAAACACAGGCTTAGAGTATTTTATACGTTTTGTTCGGTGAGAATCTTCATCAGCTAACGTTAGTGTTTGTGCATTTTAAAGAATGTATGTACCTTTTTTTTTAAAGCACAAAGGCTTCATAATTCATTAGGGTAACGTTAACTGGCTGCTATTATCTCATAGACCAAAACGTATACGATCTCCTAAACCTGTGTTAACCTCAGACCTTATTTTTCGACGTTTTATTCCAAAAACCCTATTCTTTTACTATTCATTTTAACCATAGGGATGGCTGAACGAATGAGAGGGAATTTATTTCCGGGTTTTAGGACTACAAGCTGAAAGTGAACGGTAATGGCGTTTCCATGGTATTCGAAGAAAAGCCTGCGAAGCAAAGACGGCCTTTGGCTACAGCTAGCTAATGAGCTAGAAGACGGTGGCTGCTCAATACTTCGTCCAACCCGTAAAAAAAAAGAAGGTAACATTCATTATACGTTTATTTTTTTTATCTTGTAGTAAAAAACTAACTTCAGCGCCGATGGCAGTGTTGAACAATACTGTTAGTTTTTCTCACAGGCGCATGCTGATTAGCTAGCTAACGTTAGCATACTTGCTATTTGTCTGGGTCCCTAGTTAACGTTCGTTTTGTAACTCATTGTATTTTGCGAACGTTAACGTTACACTACTTATCATTTAAGATGAACTAGTTAGCTAACTAATAGTCCGTCTGTAAGAACTGTGAGGTTAGCTGCCCAAGTGTTTGTTTTGGCTCTCGCTTGGTTTGAGAGCAGGATAACTAGATCATGTGAACAACAACGCTTGATGCTAGTCAGCTAAAATTAGCTTGGCGTAACGTTATTTTAGAAAGGACGGCAGCCAAGAAACTATAACAGACGGTGAGTGGTGTCTACTACACAGACACCCCGTGACTAAGAAATAATTGCATTAGTCAATAGGATGCCATTTGGCCCACCATTTCTTTTAATCTGTAATCCTTACCGTGACCTCTCCTTGGCTGTTTACCTGTGTGACAGGTTTAGCTCACACTACTCTGCGGTAGCTAGTTAGTTACACCGCGCTTTGGCTCTTGACCAGAAGAACAGGGGGACAGCAGGGAGAATGGTTAGTTTATATTTAGCTCTGAAATACTAACGTTACTGTCAAGACTTTTATCATTTTAAATCCATAAGGCAGAATCATTTTCCAAACCTAGAACAACAATTTTAAACAACTCTTCACATCTCATTTCAGGGAGGGGCTAGATTGGGAAGATCATGATGAAGCTGAAAACCTGCCTTGTATTCTCGTCTCAGTGACTCCAGTCCCATCTGTTCAGTTTGGTTACCAGCAGATTTAGGATTGAAGGGCTCTCTGCCTAGATGACAAGCACACAGCCTACGTCCCTGAACACTGGTGAAATTGCACAGGAACTAAGAAGATGGAAAGACCTCTGAGTTTTTTTTTTGACAGAACATGAAATTTGACTGTAATTAGGAGTTGAATGAATGTTTATAATACTGAATGAAGGAGATTTAAAGGCATCTAAACATCAGTGAATTGTGGAAATCAAAGTAAAGGTGGTGACCAGGCTCATGGTTGGGGAGGCAGGTAGCCTGAAGGGCCACCGGAGGGTCGACGGACTGAAATCCAGAGCCCTCTAGTAAGTACGTGGTTTGAGGAGTTAGTGAAGTAGCCTTTTTTGAACAAATTTCGAGTTCCAACTCGGAATAACCGGTTCCACAAAAGTGGCTCACCTTTTAGCCAGGTGCATTTTTATGTCGGGGAACAAGTCCTTCAGTGCTAAACTGATCCCGGGCAGGTTAACTTCATGTATCTTGAATGAAGTGTCTGAGCCACGAGTTCAGGCTCATCTCCTTCATTTGAAGTAGATAACCGATATTAAATATTTGTTTTTTTTTTGTGTTAAAGAAATATTCATGTTAAAATATCTATCACATTACATATTTAGTAATAACAGAATGCATTTTAAACTTCACGCACAGTACAACTTGCAGATGACTTAATACAATTGTTTTATCGATTGGTGTGGGGGGGAAAGCAAGGATGCAAACTAGTCACCTTTCGGTCAAATTCATGGTTTTGAATCCAAAATAGGTGACCTACGTGATTCGTGTAGATCCGATGAGAAAAGTTTGGGAGGGGGGGTGGGGTGGGTTTGGATCACTACTGGCTGTAAGCGAACAATTGATGCACGTTTGGAGCAATACTGGCTGTGTCCAAGGCTCAGCCAATCGTTTACATAACAGAATGCAAAGCAGAGGCAACCAACTTACTAGTTACAGCATCAGCGCCCGCTCTGGAAAGACAGCTTGTCAGTTACAGCAGCGCGTCCTCCCCTGAACGATAACGAAGAGGTATTTTTAAAATGTTTTATTTAACCTTTATTTAACTAGGCAAGTCAGTTAAGAACAAAGCATGTTTGTCTGCAGTTTTCGGTTTAGCTATTTGTTTCAAGGTGTGTGGCGGTTTTAGCTTGTATGCCGCCCTGGGCGACCCCCCCCCCATCACCGCATGCACCCGTGCCGCCCACAGCAAGATGCCGCATGTCGCCCGTACCTAAATCCGCTACTGATTTTGTATTAGTCTATAAATAAATCTCTTTGCCAAAATACGTCATCTCTCCCATGTCTTATTCGACTAGTATTTTTGAAAGTGTAAGGATAATAATTCAGCCATAGTTGTTCTGAAATGTTTATTGCCAACATTTCACTCCCTCTGTTTAATATAACACACATTTATTAATTTCGGTTGCCTATCCTGACGTGAAGTTTGTTCTACAGAAAGTATTTGACTCAAGCCACAAAATGAAGGAAATGAGCCACTATCTTAACTAATGTTTCTCCTCTACAGTATGTGGTTAATTTTCAGGATGAGAGAATTGAGTGAAAATGAAGCGTTGCTTGTTAAACAAGTGGATTCAGGGATCATGTGTAGCCGGAGCTGGGCCTGGCTTAAACTGGAGGCCACTTTGGAGGTGAAAGGAACAGCACACACTTTCCCTCTTTGCTGGCACATTGTAGAACAGATGTCTACAGGCAGGAAGTGTACAATGTAGTAATGTGCAGTGGAGCCCAAATATGTGTTTTTTTCCCCCTCAAGATTTGAGTGTCATTTGCAGTCAAGTCTAGGCAACAAATAACATTGGATTGCTTTCTTTACATTTTATTAGCTGTGAGTTCGGTTCACATGAACCACTTTGTATTTTACACACAGAGACGGATCGTGTAGATCATATTCTGTATTGTTTAATTAGTTAACCCCCCCTGCTAGGTGGAAATACAATTTTTTTCTGCATGTTTCAGCGCAAAAAAAAAAGTGTCACCTTTTTGGTCCCTCAGCAGTTTACATCCCTGAAAAGGTGCTTGTGCATTGAGAAGCACCTCACCACCGACGACGTTAACAATAAGTAATAAAATAAAGATGGAACTTCTGAAAGCCTATTTCACACCATAGCCTGTTGAATTTGTCAGATTACTTTCATTTTGGCACAAATTAAAATGTGGCACTGACTCTCCCATGGCTTGAGGTCTCAGCGTTATCTCAAATGAAGAGTTCTGTGTTCGACTAGCAGCACTGACTCTCCCATGGCTTGACGTTTCAACATTTTGTCTCCATAGCAGCAGCCGGACTAACAATATCCACCGTTGTAGTACGGATGAAGCCTGAGCTGGAATGTGACGCCAACTGACGCTGGCTAGCTGTAGCTTTAGTCGTAGTGTCCCCTCAGATAGCTGTCACCACGGAGCAACACAAGCAGCCCAATTCTGATTATTTGTAACAATTTTTCTTTTGATCTTTTTTCAGAGCTGATCTGATTGGTTAAAAGACCGTTTACTGGAGAAGAGAATAAAAAAATTAATCATTGGTCTGTCTGTAAACACAGCCGGAGACGGAGGGAGCTAGAGGCTGTGAATGTGTGAAGCTCATCCCAGCTGTGTGCAGGTGTCCCTGGGCTATGTAGCCAGACTTACACCTTGACATGCTCCAGACCAGCAACTACTCGCTGGTCCTGATGGTCCAGCTGGGTCTGCTGACCTATGACCTGTTTGTCAACTCCTTCAGCGAGCTGCTCAGGGCAGCGCCCGTCATCCAGCTAGTGCTGTTCATGTACGTACATGATTGGTTTTGTAGTTTTTTGTTTTTAACATTAAATTTAATAGCTAGTTATTTATCTTACATTTTGTTAGATGTTCTACTGGGATTGTAATTGATGTATTACCTGTGTGTTCCAGTATCCAGGATATAGCCATCCTGTTCAACGTGATCATCATTCTGCTGATGATGTTTAACACGTACGTGTTCCAGGTCGGTCTGGTCGCCCTGCTACTGGAGAGGTTTAAAGGCTTACTGATGCTGTGTGCCATCTACCTCACCCTCAGCATCTCCTTTCACTGCTGGGTAGTGGTACGTGCAGAAACACACACACAGAAAGGATTCTACATTAACTGTCAGCAGAAAAGGCATTATGCCCACCTGTAGAGTTTTTTTTTATAAACATTTGATCACGTCTGCTATTATTTTGTTTCCTATAGAACCTGAGATGGCTGGAATCCAATCGTTTCATCTGGACGAATGGCCTGCGTGTCCTCTTCGTTTTCCAGAGGGTTGGTAAGTTCTCTGAAGAAAAGAAAGACCCACACACTGGTCTTGCAAGTATTTATTCAGCCTTATGTATCGGCCTTTTGAGGCGTAATAAGTGGTCGCTTCTTTTCACAAGACTAATACTAAACAACGTGTTGGTGTCGTGTAACTTCTTGTGTTCTGTTCCACAGCTGCAGTGTTGTATTACTACGTCTACAAACGGACAGCAGAGTGTCTGGGCGACCCGCGGCTGTATCAGGATTCTGTCTGGCTGAGGGATGCCTTTGCCAGAGCTCGTCAGTGAGAAGGAGGAAATGGAAGGAACAATTACACCCCCCAAAAGGATTTATTACCAGGCGAGGCCTGCAAGGCTCTGTGGTGACTCACTGCCTGGGTGAGCCATGTTCATTAGGCATGAAACAGGGAGGAACTCCCTGGCCTTGTCCAATAAGAAATAACCATTTGTTTTCCCGCATCAAAACGGTTTTCCCCACTGAAAATGACTCGGGGCTAGGATGGAGCTAACGGAAAAGTGAGAAACTGCACTGGGTTTGTACAGCAGTGATGGATCATCAAGTACATGTACTACACTACACAAATATGGACTGATGTTGTAACAAGAAGTAGACAAGACACTAAAGGACAATCTGAGGCAGACTTTCCTTCCTGTTTTTAAAACAGTACATTTATAATGACGGCTATTCATTTAGTGTTTTTACTTAAATGGGATACCGAAGCATCCCAAACTGCACCCTATTCCCTAATATAGTGCACTAAATGGGGAATAGAATGCAATTTGGGATCCACGCCTGGTTCTGGAACAGTGTATATATAGGAGTTGTTACTGTTTCCCGTCTCAGGTGAGAGAGGAAGTCCTGGGGCTCGATTCAATCCAGAAGGTCTGTGTTGTAGCGTGGTTGAAATATCAAGGTCATTTCCTGTTGAGACGACGTATGCAACGTTTACCGTGAAGGAAGTCTCTGCTATATAATGCTGATCTTCTGCGTTACAGATTGAATGGAGCTTCTTGGTTCAGTTTGTCTTGTACATAAGATGTGCCGTTTACAAAATGTATGGATATTCGTTGTTGTTTTTTAAACCGTAAAGTTCAAATTGTCAATACACCTTTTTTTCCTAATTTTATTAAATTCATTTTCTACATGGATTTTTTTTTTTCTTAACTCATCTGAATCTTAAATGGTCAAACTATAAAGGAAGTATTTCCACTTACTATGACGATAACCTCATTTAACTACAAAATAACTAGCCTGAAATCCAGACCTGTGCTAACATTCCACTCTGTATTCTGTGTCTATGACACTTAGTAAAAGGAGTGGAATGTTAGCAATAAAACAGGTCTGGAGTTCAGGCTATAAAATACCACTCAAGGTTACGCACCAGGCTGGATGATCATGAGAGTATTATAGTGTAGACGATGTACCAGGTTAAAAGTGACTTTTTATTTTTTGAGATTAAGGCACCACCTCTCTCAGAATAGCCTACTCTCCACAAATAGTTTCCGGTGCTCTGAAATGTAATTCACTCCATCCCCCTGGGCCTTACATACTGCTGTATGTTACATTTAGAAAGACAAGAGATCTGTAACCTATGGTTCTCAGCCTACTGTGGTCCGTTCAAGGTAAAGCCAGTGGCCTTGCAGTTAGGATCTAGGCCTGACCAATCGTCACTTTATGAATATTACTAGTTACACTATCAAACCAGTTTCAAATAAAGTTGCAGTCACTGCCACACGGGCTTCAATACAATGGGGCATAAGACCCATCCTCTGTCCGGCTCTCCTCCGTGACCCGGAAATAGATAAGTGATGGAGTGTCAGGTGAATGGAAAGTACCTCCCCTCGATAGTAGTCGTGTCCTTCACAGTGGATTCAAAACTCTTGTTCTGGAAAGTGAAAAGCATGCTCCTATGGTAAAACAGTATGCTACATTAGTTGTACACTTGTTTTGGGATCCACCCCTATAAATGTCATTTGCCTGATGAACTTGCGAGTGGAGGAGAGTGTTTCCTCGTCGCCTCCGAAAGATTAGTCAGTGGACTGTTCATTTCTAGTTGAAGTACAGTCCACTGACTTAATTCTAAACCGCTTCCTTTCCTGCCTTTCCCTGATTGGACGGAAACTTAATGAAAGCAATAGGTTAGCAGCGTAAATTGTAAACACAAGTCAACTTCGAAGATGCCTCTGGGTCAGCATATTATGGGACAGCATCACTAATGCTACAATCCTATTTAAAAACTGCAAGTCAGTGCAGAAGAATTGTCAGAAAATACTATGCAGTTTTGTACAAATGTCTCTTATTTATTGAAAGGCCACCCCAACCCACAGTCCCCACTGTCTTGTCAGTGCAATCCAATCTATAACCATCTTGTAGTGGAGCCCATTTCATGTCCTTCTCCTGTTCCACTGGAATGTTCTTCTGTATCAATATAACAATCTGTAAACAGAACACACACAGGGACAAAACACTATGGTGAATGAGTTAACTTTTAAGAAGGTAGATCTAGGGAAGTGACATGACCATATAAGGGTGATTTATGACAGGAACAAAGATTAGTACGAAGCAAGAGGCACAGCTAGTTGAGATTTGTCACGCAGCTAGCACGTCGCTAGAGAGAGCCGCAATCTCAGTAGCCTACCTGGGTGCTTCTTGCAACCTCTTGCGTCACACATTCTTTGTTTGTGCCACTGTTTATGATAACGTCATATCACTTGGAGTCTCTGTTTAAAAATGGGTTTAATAATTTGTATTGTTGAGTGTGCACAACTCTCCATTTCATTAGCCTGGACCCAGATAGACATGTACTATCTTGCCAACTCTTATGGGTCAGTCAGATTCAGAAAAACGTTAATTAACGTCCTCAAAGAGCCATTAATTTTTTGCAGCAATCACAAACAAGGATATCTAGTCAGTTGCACAACAATACATTCAACCCAACCCTTCTGAATCAGAGGTTAGGGGGCTGCCTTAAAAAGACCGACGTCATCGGCGCCCGGAGAGCAGTACTCAAGGAATGAACAGCAGATGTTTCCACCTTGCCGGCTCGGGGATTCAAACCAGCCTTTTGTCGGTTACTGTCCCAACGTTCTAACCGCTAGGCTATCTATCCTTGCAGCCACATTTTAAAGACGAGTTAAGATGTCACAAAAAGCGATTCCAAGTCGCCGTGATCACTTCCCTTACCGGTCAGACATAGATGTTCCCTTACCCGTCAGACATAGATGTTCCCTTACCCGTCAGACATAGATGTTCCCTTACCCGTCAGACACAGATGTTCCCTTACCCGTCAGACACAGATGTTCCCTTACCCGTCAGACACAGATGTTCCCTTACCCGTCAGACACAGATGTTCCCTTACCCGTCAGACACAGATGTTCCCTTACCCGTCAGACACAGATGTTCCCTTACCCGTCAGACACAGATGTTCCCTTACCCGTCAGACACAGATGTTCCCTTACCCGTCAGACACAGATGTTCCCTTACCCGTCAGACACAGATGTTCCCTTACCCGTCAGACACAGATGTTCCCTTACCCGTCAGACACAGATGTTCCCTTACCCGTCAGACACAGATGTTCCCTTACCCGTCAGACACAGATGTTCCCTTACCCGTCAGACACAGATGTTCCCTTACCCGTCAGACACAGATGTTCCCTTACCCGTCAGACACAGATGTTCCCTTACCCGTCAGACACAGATGTTCCCTTACCCGTCAGACACAGATGTTCCCTTACCCGTCAGACACAGATGTTCCCTTACCCGTCAGACACAGATGTTCCCTTACCCGTCAGACACAGATGTTCCCTTACCCGTCAGACACAGATGTTCCCTTACCCGTCAGACACAGATGTTCCCTTACCCGTCAGACATAGATGTTCCCTTACCCGTCAGACATAGATGTTCCCTTACCCGTCAGACATAGATGTTCCCTTACCCGTCAGACATAGATGTTCCCTTACCCGTCAGACATAGATGTTCCCTTACCCGTCAGACATAGATGTTCCCTTACCCGTCAGACATAGATGTTCCCTTACCCGTCAGACATAGATGTTCCCTTACCCGTCAGACGTAGATGTTCCCTTACCCGTCAGACGTAGATGTTCCCTTACCCGTCAGACGTAGATGTTCCCTTACCCGTCAGACGTAGATGTTCCCTTACCCGTCAGACGTAGATGCTCCCTTACCCGTCAGACGTAGATGTTCCCTTACCCGTCAGACGTAGATGTTCCCTTACCCGTCAGACATAGATGTTCCCTTACCCGTCAGACATAGATGCCGACCCACAGTAGGAGAAACAACACTCCGAAGCCCATGAAGAGAGACGCCACCAGGGAGATGAGCAGCTCTTTGTACACGTCTCTGGTGTACTTAGTGGACGTCACCTCGTAGCTGGGAGACCGTTAAGGTGCTAAACAAAACAGGGAACGTTAAGATCAGTTTGAGAAGATCAGTGGTCCCGTGTGGCTCAGTTGGTAGAGCATGGCGCTTGCAACGCCAGGGTTGTGGGTTCATTCCCCACGGGGGGACCAGGATGAATATGTATTAACTTTCCAATTTGTAAGTCGCTCTGGATAAGAGCGTCTGCTAAATGACTTAAATGTAAATGTCTCCAAATGGCATTTTATTTTGGACCCCCCCCCCAAAAGTTAATTCTGCATGAACTCATGTCGTTAAATAGATTTAGTCTACTTCAGTCGTTTTGTTAAGGATGTCAAATCTCAGTCAATACATGTACAGCTCATTCGGAAAGTATTCAGACCTCTTTTTCCACATGTTTATGTTACAGCCTTATTCTAAAAGTCGATTCAATGGTCCCCCCCCCCAATCAATCTACACACACACACACACACACACACACACACACGACCCATAATGACAAAGCAAAAACAGTTTTAGAAATGTTTACAAATGTATTAAAAATAAAAACTGAAATATCACATTTACATAAGTATTCAGACCCTTTACTCAGTACTTTGTTGAAGCACCTTTGGCAGTGATTACACCCTTGTCTTCTTGGGTATTACGCTACAAGCTTGGCACACCTGTATTTGGGGAGTTTGTCCCATTCTTCTCTGCAGATCCTCTCAAGATCTGTCAGGCTGGATGGGGAGTGTTGCTGCACAGCTATTTTCAGGTCTCTCCAGAGATGTTCAATCGGGTTATAAACCCTGGGTTCTGGCTGGGCCCCTCAAGGACATTGAGACCTGTCCCGAAGCGCCTCCTGCGTTGTCTTGGCTGTGTGCTTAGGGTCGTTGTCCCGTTGGAAGGTGAATCTTCACCCCAGTCTGAGGTCCTGAGCGTACTCCCAGTTCCTGTGGCTGAAAAACATCCCCACAGCATGGTGCTGCCACCACCATGCTTCACCGTAGCAGGTTTCCTACAGACGTGACGGTTGGCATTCAGGCCAAAGAGTTCAATCTCAGTTTCATCAGACCAGAGAATCTTGTTTCTCATGGTCTGAGTCCTTTAGGTGCCTTTTGGCAAACTCCAAGCGGACTGTCATGTGCCTTTTACTGAGGAGTGGCTTCCGTCTGGTCACTACCATAAAGGCCTGATTGGTGAGTGTTGCAGATGGGTTGTCCTTCTGGAAGGTTCTCCCATCTCCACAGATAGACTCTAGAGCTCTGTCAGAGTGACAATCGGGTTCTTGGTCACCTCCCTGACCATTCTCCCCAGATTGCTCAGTTTGGCCGGGCGGCCAGCTTTAGGAAGAGTCTTGATGGTTCCAAACTTCTTCCATTTAGGAATGATGAAGGTCCCCAAGAACACAGTGGCCTCTTAATGCTGCACACATTCTTTGGTACCCTTCCCCGGATCTGTGCCTTGACAATACTGTCTCGGAGCTCTACGGACAATTCATTTGACCTCATTATTTGTTTTTTGCTCTGACATGAACTGTGAGACCTTGGAAAGGCACACACCTGTCTTTCCAAATCATGACATATCAATTGAATTTACCACAGGTGGACTCCCAAGTTGTAGAAACATCTCAAGAAAGATCAATGGAAACAGGATTCACCTGAGCTCAATTGAGTCGCATCACAAATATTTACCTATTTAAATAAGGTATGTTTTTTTAAATACATTTGCAAAATGTTCTAAACCTGTTTTCGCTTTGTCATTATGGGGTATTGTGTGTAGATTGAGAAGACATTTTTTTAAATCAATTTTATAATAAGTCTCTAACGTAACAATGTGCAGAAAGGGAACGGGTCTGAATACACTATACCTTAAGGTGGGTTTTATCAATGTTCTTCAATCCTAGAGACCCAAAGGGAGATTTAGTTGACATTGGTGCATCAGTACGGGGCTGGAACAGAAGCCTTCATACTCAGTGTGCTTTATACTCATACATGTTCTATGAGAACTCCTCCAATCAACTCCCCCCTGGACAACGTTTAAACACCCCAATCAACTCCCCCCGGACAACGTTTAAACACCCCAATCAACTGCCCCCGGACAACGTTTAAACACCCCAATCAACTGCCCCCGGACAACGTTTAAACACCCCAATCAACTGCCCCCGGACAACGTTTAAACACCCCAATCAACTGCCCCCGGTCAACGTTTAAACACCCCAATCAACTCCCCCCGGACAACGTTTAAACACCCCAATCAACTCCCCCGGACAACGTTTAAACACCCCAATCAACTCCCCCCGGACAACGTTTAAACACCCCAATCAACTCCCCCCGGACAACGTTTAAACACCCCAATCAACTCCCCCCGGACAACGTTTAAACACCCCAATCAACTCCCCCCGGACAACGTTTAAACACCCCAATCAACTCCCCCCGGACAACGTTTAAACACCCCAATCAACTCCCCCCGGACAACGTTTAAACACCCCAATCAACTCCCCCCGGACAACGTTTAAACACCCCAATCAACTCCCCCCGGACAACGTTTAAACACCCCAATCAACTCCCCCCGGACAACGTTTAAACACCCCAATCAACTCCCGCCGGACAACGTTTAAACACCCCAATCAACTCCCGCCGGACAACGTTTAAACACCCCAATCAACTCCCGCCGGACAACGTTTAAACACCCCAATCAACTCCCGCCGGACAACGTTTAAACACCCCAATCAACTCCCGCCGGACAACGTTTAAACACCCCAATCAACTCCCGCCGGACAACGTTTAAACACCCCAATCAACTCCCGCCGGACAACGTTTAAACACCCCAATCAACTCCCGCCGGACAACGTTTAAACACCCCAATCAACTCCCGCCGGACAACGTTTAAACACCCCAATCAACTCCCCCGGACAACGTTTAAACACCCCAATCAACTCCCCCGGACAACGTTTAAACACCCCAATCAACTCCCCCGGACAACGTTTAAACACCCCAATCAACTCCCCCGGACAACGTTTAAACACCCCAATCAACTCCCCCGCACAACGTTTAAACACCCCAATCAACTCCCCCGGACAACGTTTAAACACCCCAATCAACTCCCCCGGACAACGTTTAAACACCCCAATCAACTCCCCCCGGACAACGTTTAAACACCCCAATCAACTCCCCCCGGACAACGTTTAAACACCCCAATCAACTCCCCCTGGACAACGTTTAAACACGGATTCCAGAACCCCACACACTGACTCTCGGCGGCAGTGTGTGCGCCAATTCAACAGCCTAGATTTAAGTTACTACTTCTAAACAAAATGTTTTTTTTTAAATTGGGGGGGTTCTCAAACTTACAATTATGTTTCGATTCTTGCTTGAACGGTCGCTAAGATAATTGTAAATTTACCTATTTTGGATGAAGCAGTTGTTAGCTAGAATGCTAACGCTCATTGATATAGACTGTAGCAAAAGTTAGCAAAGAGACGTTTCACTAGTTAAAGTGTAAATATAAAGCAGTTGATTTGCGATGATGCCAAACAATATATTAAACAGGACGTTCATATGAGGCTTAAAATCCAAAAGTAGTGTGAAATGCACTCATACATGTTCTATGAGAACTCCCCCTTGTTCTGACACCAACGCGCATCGCCCTCATGTGGCAATGTTTGCAAACACAATAGGGGTACAAAGACGGTCACGATTCGCGGTTAAAATAAAACGGTCACTATGCAGACAGATTCACGGTTAAAATAAAACGGTCACTATGCAGACAGATTCACGGTTAAAATAAAACGGTCACTATGCAGACAGATTCACGGTCAAAATAAACAGTCACTATGCAGACAGATTCACGGTTAAAATAAAACGGTCACTATGCAGACAGATTCACGGTCAAAATAAACAGTCACTATGCAGACAGATTCACGGTCAAAATAAACAGTCACTATGCAGACAGATTCACGGTCAAAATAAACAGTCACTATGCAGACAGATTCGCGGTTAAAATAAAACGGTCACTATGCAGACAGATTCACGGTTAAAATAAAACGGTCACTATGCAGACAGATTCACGGTCAAAATAAACAGTCACTATGCAGACAGATTCACGGTCAAAATAAACAGTCACTATGCAGACAGATTCACGGTCAAAATAAACAGTCACTATGCAGACAGATTCACGGTCAAAATAAACAGTCACTATGCAGACAGATTCACGGTCAAAATAAACAGTCACTATGCAGACAGATTCACGGTCAAAATAAACGGTCACTATGCAGACAGATTCACGGTCAAAATAAACAGTCACTATGCAGACAGATTCACGGTCAAAATAAACAGTCACTATGCAGACAGATTCACGGTCAAAATAAACAGTCACTATGCAGACAGATTCACGGTCAAAATAAACAGTCACTATGCAGACAGATTCACGGTCAAAATAAACGGTCACTATGCAGACAGATTCACGGTCAAAATAAACGGTCACTATGCAGACAGATTCACGGTCAAAATAAACAGTCACTATGCAGACAGATTCACGGTCAAAATAAACAGTCACTATGCAGACAGATTCACGGTCAAAATAAACGGTCACTATGCAGACAGATTCACGGTCAAAATAAACAGTCACTATGCAGACAGATTCACGGTCAAAATAAACGGTCACTATGCAGACAGATTCACGGTCAAAATAAACAGTCACTATGCAGACAGATTCACGGTCAAAATAAACAGTCACTATGCAGACAGATTCACGGTCAAAATAAACGGTCACTATGCAGACAGATTCACGGTCAAAATAAACGGTCACTATGCAGACAGATTCACGGTCAAAATAAACGGTCACTATGCAGACAGATTCACGGTCAAAATAAACAGTCACTATGCAGACAGATTCACGGTCAAAATAAACAGTCACTATGCAGACAGATTCACGGTCAAAATAAACAGTCACTATGCAGACAGATTCACGGTCAAAATAAACAGTCACTATGCAGACAGATTCACGGTCAAAATAAACGGTCACTATGCAGACAGATTCACGGTCAAAATAAACGGTCACTATGCAGACAGATTCACGGTCAAAATAAACGGTCACTATGCAGACAGATTCACGGTCAAAATAAACAGTCACTATGCAGACAGATTCACGGTCAAAATAAACGTCACTATGCAGACAGATTCACGGTCAAAATAAACGGTCACTATGCAGACAGATTCACGGTCAAAATAAACGGTCACTATGCAGACAGATTCACGGTCAAAATAAACAGTCACTATGCAGACAGATTCACGGTCAAAATAAACAGTCACTATGCAGACAGATTCACGGTCAAAATAAACAGTCACTATGCAGACAGATTCACGGTCAAAATAAACAGTCACTATGCAGACAGATTCACGGTCAAAATAAACAGTCACTATGCAGACAGATTCACGGTCAAAATAAACGGTCACTATGCAGACAGATTCACGGTCAAAATAAACGGTCACTATGCAGACAGATTCACGGTCAAAATAAACAGTCACTATGCAGACAGATTCACGGTCAAAATAAACAGTCACTATGCAGACAGATTCACGGTCAAAATAAACGGTCACTATGCAGACAGATTCACGGTCAAAATAAACAGTCACTATGCAGACAGATTCACGGTCAAAATAAACGGTCACTATGCAGACAGGTTCACGGTCAAAATAAACAGTCACTATGCAGACAGATTCACGGTCAAAATAAACAGTCACTATGCAGACAGATTCACGGTCAAAATAAACGGTCACTATGCAGACAGATTCACGGTCAAAATAAACGGTCACTATGCAGACAGATTCACGGTCAAAATAAACGGTCACTATGCAGACAGATTCACGGTCAAAATAAACAGTCACTATGCAGACAGATTCACGGTCAAAATAAACAGTCACTATGCAGACAGATTCACGGTCAAAATAAACAGTCACTATGCAGACAGATTCACGGTCAAAATAAACAGTCACTATGCAGACAGATTCACGGTCAAAATAAACGGTCACTATGCAGACAGATTCACGGTCAAAATAAACGGTCACTATGCAGACAGATTCACGGTCAAAATAAACGGTCACTATGCAGACAGATTCACGGTCAAAATAAACAGTCACTATGCAGACAGATTCACGGTCAAAATAAACGGTCACTATGCAGACAGATTCACGGTCAAAATAAACAGTCACTATGCAGACAGATTCACGGTCAAAATAAACAGTCACTATGCAGACAGACGGCCAGGATTCACGGTCAAAATAAACAGTCACTATGATGATAGACGGCCATGGAAGGATACACAAAGAACCACGCAGTGAAGAACATCCCGATAGCCAGTAGAACCACGGTGAGGTGGGGGAAGACTGCCGGGTTCACCGGACTGGTGTATCTGGTCATCGCCTCCAGCTCCTGAGGGAACAGAGACAATGTAGAGAGATTCACTCGGTGTGTGTTTCTGGTTTAGGACATCAGGACAATATTCCACATTTGTAAATAAAAACAAATGTTTGGGTTTAAAACTACATAAATATAATTAACTAGGTACACATCAACCTGACTGACTATCATGACAGTTGAATAAGATAGTCTTCTTTGGAACCGTCTGTGGGAGGCTGTACTGGGTGTTTGCTTGCTACCTAAGCTTGGTATTTATTGCTCAGTTATTTTAAATAGTTACTGTATTCCCATCGAAACATATTTACTGTTATTCGATTAACTGATAGCTACAAACATAACGTCGAATGACAAGCTACCGTTGGCTAACAAAGCTATTCCCATTGCAACACGGAAATGTCTCGCTTCAACCATTTTAATCAATTAAATGTCAGGTTTTCATTTAGACAAATGGCATTACGTAGCTATAAGCAGCATTTCATAGTCAAGTTATTATTAGAAAACCGCGCATTAGATCCAAATCCCTTACCATTTTGTTGAGTTGATGCTTGCTTGCTCCTACTGCAGAACCAAAGAGGAAAGAGCCACGTCAGTTCTCCAGAGGTTCTCAAGACCACATAAAAATACTTGGCCGCCACCTAGCGGGCTGGAGAAAAACAGTTTCACTCTAAATCCAACGTTTATTTATTCAATGGTTTATTCCCAAACGTATTCCTTTACATGAAATTATTTTGTGCTAGTGGGATCTAATCTCCCCCCCCCCCCTCTCTCTCTCTCTCTCTCTCTCTCCTCTCTCTCCCTCTCTCTCTCTCACCCTCCCTCCCTCTCTCTTCTCTCTCTCTGTCTCTCTGTCTCCCCCTCTCTCTCACTCTCACCCTCCCTCTCTCTCTCTCTCACACACAATAACATATGTAGACCTAAACTCCCCATGGCCATCAATCAACCAAAATACACATTTTGTTTTCAATCAATATTTTATTTACTGCATTCATATTATGACAACATGCTCTTTAACACACAAAAAATACAAAACAGCAAAGACTCCAAAATAAATGTCATGATCGTGTATTAAAAATAAAGTAAGAGGTAAGACTAAAAAGCACACATTTATAGGGAGAACTTTAAAAGCAGGAACAGGACTAGTATAGAGGTGAATGAAGGAGGGGTATTTATGCTTTCATTAAGTATTTTAGTGTTCTGAAGGGCTTTAAGCCATAAGAATTAGAGTAATAAGATAAACCTATTTAAAAATGAAGTAAAGATTTAAAGTGTAATTTAACACCTGATTTCCTTAACAAAAAGCCACATCTCAATCGGTGGTCCAGGTATGACACGGTGTGACACGGCACAGGATGGCCTTTTCCTCTTTAGTTCTCTGCTGTTTCTCAAGCAAGATGGAGGCCGATGACATCACGGATTCCCATCAGACAAACTCCTTGAATTCTCTACCCTCTCGCTCTCTCTCTCTCTCTCTCTCTGTGATTTCTTATCCAGTGAGACAGGTAAAAGCCGAATAGCGATTTTGATTGGCACAGAGTTTCATAATATAGCATAACAATGTTTACATATGAATAATATAACAACAACAAGGATAGAGTAACAACAGTCAACGTTATAATGATATAACTAAAATAACATAAAAAGGAGCATACATTGTTACAAAATGAAGCTACACAGTAACATTTCATGAATTTCTATACCATTTGAAACCAGTTGGATCCAGTTGGAACCAGTTGGAACCATTTGAAGCCAGTTGGAACCATTTGAAGCCAGTTGGAACCAGTTGGAACCAGTTGGAACCATTTGAAGCCAGTTGGAACCATTTGAAACCAGTTGGAACCAGTTGGAACCATTTGAAGCCAGTTGGAACCATTTGAAGCCAGTTGGAACCATTTGAAGCCAGTTGGAACCAGTTGAAACCAGTTGGAACCATTTGAAACCAGTTGGAACCAGATGGAACCATTTGAAACCAGATGGAACCATTTGAAACCAGATGGAACCATTTGAAACCAGTTGGAACCATTTGAAGCCAGTTGGAACCATTTGAAGCCAGTTGGAACCATTTGAAGCCAGATGGAACCACCCAAGAGAGTATAAATCAGTTGATATATACAATGCTATGCTGGTTTCACTGTAAAGGCTGGCTGGTGCATTATAAATAAGCTATTACACTGTACTCATGCATGTCAACATCATATTGGTAATACAGTAGAGTACAATGTCTTTATATTTTGTCATCTTCAAGGAAGTATATTCATTTGATTAGTTTTTTTTTTAATTTATATTTCTCATGACACAACAGGTCAGGTGAGATCTTCAACACACCTGGTCTCAGAGGGACTGTGTTCAATACACCTGTTTCAACACACCTGGTCGCAGTATCAGAATACTTTGTTAACTTGAGGCATTCAGATACCAGATGTCCAAAGGGTCCTTCATCACGTACTAATACATGTATATAATAAGTACTGTATTGTTATGACATATGAGAAACATAGTAAATAGTATATCAAAGAGGGGAGTGGTCAGTGAGTATGGGAAAGACAATAACAGAGTACATATGAAAAACTATTTCCAGAGGAGATAGTTATAAACATGTTAGTGTGGCCTCTGGACTCATTCAGGAGGGTGTTAGCGTGGGCTCTGGACTCATTCAGCAAGGTGTTAGTGTGGCCTCTGGACTCATTCAGGAAGGTGTTAGTGGCCTCTGTACTCATTCAGGAAGGTGTTAGTGGCCTCTGGACTCATTCAGGAAGGTGTTAGCGTGGCCTCTGGACTCATTCAGGAAGGTGTTAGTGTGGCCTCTGGACTCATTCAGGAAGGTGTTAGTGTGGCCTCTGGACTCATTCAGGAAGGTGTTAGCGTGGCCTCTGGACTCATTCAGGAAGGTGTTAGTGTGGCCTCTGGACTCATTCAGGAAGGTGTTAGTGTGGCCTCTGGACTCATTCAGGAAGGTGTTAGCGTGGCCTCTGTACTCATTCAGGAAGGTGTTAGTGTGGCCTCTGGACTCATTCAGGAAGGTGTTAGTGTGGCCTCTGGACTCATTCAGGAAGGTGTTAGTGTGGCCTCTGGACTCATTCAGGAAGGTGTTAGTGCCTCTGGACTCATTCAGGAAGGTGTTAGCGTGGCCTCTGGACTCATTCAGGAAGGTGTTAGCGTGGGCTCTGGACTCATTCAGGAAGGTGTTAGCGTGGCCTCTGGACTCATTCAGGAAGGTGTTAGTGTGGCCTCTGGACTCATTCAGGAAGGTGTTAGCGTGGCCTCTGGACTCATTCAGGAAGGTGTTAGTGTGGCCTCTGGACTCATTCAGGAGGGTGTTAGTGTGGCCTCTGGACTCATTCAGGAAGGTGGTAGTGTGACCTCTGGACTCATTCAGGAAGGTGTTAGTGTGGCCTCTGGACTCATTCAGGAAGGTGTTAGTGTGGCCTCTGGACTCATTCAGGAAGGTGTTAGTGCCTCTGGACTCATTCAGGAAGGTGTTAGTGTGGCCTCTGGACTCATTCAGGAAGGTGTTAGTGTGGCCTCTGGACTCATTCAGGAAGGTGTTAGTGTGGCCTCTGGACTCATTCAGGAAGGTGTTAGTGTGGCCTCTGGACTCATTCAGGAAGGTGTTAGCGTGGCCTCTGGACTCATTCAGGAAGGTGTTAGCGTGGGCTCTGGACTCATTCAGGAAGGTGTTAGCGTGGGCTCTGGACTCATTCAGGAAGGTGTTAGCGTGGGCTCTGGACTCATTCAGGAAGGTGTTAGTGTGGCCTCTGGACTCATTCAGGAAGGTGTTAGCGTGGGCTCTGGACTCATTCAGGAAGGTGTTAGTGCCTCTGGACTCATTCAGGAAGGTGTTAGCGTGGCCTCTGGACTCATTCAGGAGGGTGTTAGTGTGGCGTTTCTTGTTCGGTTATACAAGACCCAGGTCACAAAATGGATGCCTCTATTAGCTCAGACATGAACAGCATTCAATCGAGTCCAGGAGCTGCTTCTGTGTGATGATAAGACGACAGCCGTCTTGTTTTGTAGAGGAAGATAAGGCACCAGCGGTTTCAAAAACGTCGTTCAGATGTCAATATTTGTGTGGTCTAGTCTTGAAAACCAGACTCTAAGTTGGAGCATTTGAAAATTGTGGGAGGCAAAGCTTTTATCAACATCACGATCCAGAGCAGAAAGTCATCTCTGATCTTCTACAATTCAAACACATAAAACAGACAATATATAGCTAACAAAGTACTTCTTAAACACACATTGTATTTTGCTAGTGGTTAAGCATTATTAAATCCAGTGAGTGTGTTACAGTGTAAACATTTCCAGTGGGCAAGTTATAGTGTAAAATTTCCAGTAGGCAAGATACAGTGTAAAAATGTCCAGTGTTCTTGTAACATATAGTCCCTTGTTGGACCTGATCAATGCCATTATCAGCTGCTGGAATTCTACAGCATACACTGCATACCAATGTCCCAGTACAGTGTATAGAATTAGAATCATAGAATCAGAGTCATTCTAATTCTGTGGTTCCAGTACAGTGTATAGAATTAGAATCATAGAATCATAGAATCAGAGTCATTCTAATTCTGTGGTTCCAGTAGAGTGTATAGAATTAGAATCAGAGAATCATAGAATCAGAGTCATTCTAATTCTGTGGTTCCAGTACAGTGTATAGAATTAGAATCATAGAATCATATAATCAGAGTCATTCTAATTCTGTGGTTCCAGTACAGTGTATAGAATTAGAATCATAGAATCAGAGTCATTCTAATTCTGTGGTTCCAGTACAGTGTATAGAATTAGAATCAGAGAATCATAGAATCAGAGTCATTCTAATTCTGTGGTTCCAGTACAGTGTATAGAATTAGAATCATAGAATCATATAATCAGAGTCATTCTAATTCTGTGGTTCCAGTACAGTGTATAGATTTAGAATCATAGAATCATATAATCAGAGTCATTCTAATTCTGTGGTTCCAGTACAGTGTATAGAATTAGAATCATAGAATCATAGAATCAGAGTCATTCTAATTCTGTGGTTCCAGTGCAGTGTTTCAGAGCACACAATGTATCTGCTGAGAGCATACAGTGTATACCATAGACAGACAATATGGGTTCTATAACTATGGTGTATACAGTGGTCTACCGTTTCCAGTTATCTGAGTTCATCTCCATGCTTATCATGCTGAGTCATTCACTTCTTGTAGATTTGATATACTCCTGTGATTTAATGCATTTCAATTCAAATGTGTTTCTTCTGTGTCTAAGCGTTTACCTTTAATGGATCATCAGCTACCTGTATAGATGTATCAGATTTATGAATGTATCCGTATCAATCTGATGTAGAGTTTGTTTCAACTCCACGGCAGTGAGCGCCCTCAAACCAGTCAGGTGATTCTCTGCTAGGCTGCTTTTTAGTTTAGTTTCTCTAACACCCTCAAAATTCAACACTGTTCATTCTTCCCCTCTAATCGGGGACTGATTTAGACCTGGGACACTTGGTGTGTGTAATTAATTATCAGGTAGAACAGAAAACCAGCAGGCTCCAGACCTCGTAGGGCAACAGTTGAATATCCCTAACAGATAGGTCAGACTTAATTCTGGTATCTTTCACAAAATTCCCAGATTTTCCCAAATATCCTGTTTTGAAGATTCCGGATTTCGTCACTTCTGATTGCGGGAATCTTCCAAACGGGATTTCTGGGAAACCTGGGAATTTTGTTACCGGAATGCATAGACAAATAATGTTTCAGACAAACTTCTACAGTAGTATATCCAAATCCACTGACTATGGTGCCATCTGGGAGGATCCAGACAGGAAGTCAAGACATACAGCAGCCCAGAACGGAATGTTAGTCAACTGTGAATTTGACTCTCCTATCATCATTCTCACTAGAACCAAATGTATTAAACCATACATTCAAAACAGTTTTTTTTTGTTTTCAGTCATAAGGAATGGTTAGAGTGTACAGTAGACACAAAACAAGTTCAGGAAAATGGATATTATCAATTGGCAAAAATACAAAATGATTAATAAGCCATAATATAACACTATAGCATTATGATAAACTTAGGTTTCATATAATGAGGTGCATAGGAGCTGTAGTTTGGTGGATATGTTTCTGTACAGGACAGGATGGGTAGGAGAGAGAGAGAGAGAGATGGGATAGGAGGTGTAGTAGTTAAAGGGACAGTTGGGATTTGATCTACTTCCCCAGAGTCAGATGAACTCGTGGATACCAGTTTTATGTCTCCGCGTGCAGTATGAAGAAAGTCGCTAACACTAATTCCAGTCATTGCGCTATATGAGAACAGCTAGAATGCTAGCTGTTCCTGTAGACTTCCAGTCATTGCGCTAACGCTAGTTAGCATTGGCTCGCAAAACTACCTCTAACTTACAACTGCACGCAGAGACATAACAATTGGGTATCCACGAGTTCATCTGACTCAGGGGAAGTAGATAAAAGGGCAACTGTCCCTTTAAGAAACCCCGAGTCAGTCAGGGGATAGGCTAGATTCAAAGCAAGCACGCTCGTTTGCATGCTTAGTTCCCTCTCCTCTCATGCGCAGCTGCTTTGAATGAGGAAGTAGAAGTCAGAGTATGGTGGTGTGGTGGTGGATACCTTCTCCTCCTCTACGCCACACCTCACTTCACTCTGCCAGAATGAGAAGAGGACAGAGGTCAAGATTAGATTGAAGCAACTTTATATATTGATTTTTTTTTTTTTTTACGCTCAAATATAATCGATTCAATACTCACAGACTTGGCCACTCTGAAGTGATAGGTGACGTCCTGGAATGACAGTACGGGTACTGGCCACAGGTGATCTGTCCCCTGAGGAGAAAGAGGTCAAGAGGTCAGTCAGTTTCTCCATAAGCAAAGTAATCAACAACAGGGTTGGGGTCAATTCTGCTTCAACTCAGTCCATTTGGAAAGTATTGGAATTACAGTTTACTTCCTTAATTGAAATAGAATGAACCCCGAACTCTGGTCAGTGATAAACTCAGCAAAAAAATAAACGTCCCTTTTTCAGGACCCTGTCTTTCAAAGATAATTCGTAAAAATTCAAATAACTTCACAGATCTTCATTGTAAAGGGTTTAAACACTGTTTCCGTGCTTGTTCAATGAACCATAAACAATTTATGAACATGCACCTGTGGAACGGTCATTAAGACACTAACAGCTTACAGACGGTAGGCAATTAAGGTCACAGTTATGAAAACTTAAGACACTAAAGAGGCCTTTCTACTGACTCTGAAAAACACCAAAAGAAAGATGCCCAGGATTCCTGCTCATCTGCGTGAACGTGCCTTAGGCATGCTGCAAGGAGGCATGAGGACTGCAGATTGCAATGTCTGTACTGTGAGACGCCTAAGACAGCGCTGCAGAGAGACAGGACAGACAGCTGATTGTCCTCACTGTGGCAGACCACGTGTAACAACACCTGCACAGGATCGGTACATCCGAACATCACACCTCCGGGACAGGCACAGGATGGCAACAACAACTGCCCCGAGTTACACCAGGAATGCACAATCCCTCCATCAGTGCTGAGACTGTCCGCAATAGGCTGAGAGAGGCTAGACTGAGGGCTTGTAGGCCTGTTGTAAGGCGAGTCGCGGTTTTGTCTCACCAGGGGTGATGGTCGGATTCACGTTTATTGTCGAAGAAATTAGCGTTACACCGAGGCCTGTACTCTGGAGCGGGATTGATTTGGAGGTGGAGGGTCCGTCATGGTCTGGGGCGGTGTGTCACAGCATCATCGGACTGAGCTTGTTGTCATTGCAGGCAATCTCAAAGCTGTGCGTTACAGGGAAGACATCCTCCTCCCTCATGAGGTACCCTTCCTGCAGGCTCATCCTGACAAGACCATCCAGCATGACAATGCCACCAGCCATACTGCTCGTTCTGTGCGTGATTTCCTGCAAGACAGGAATGTCAGTGTTCTGCCATGGCCAGCGACGAGCCCGGATCTCAATCCCATTGAGCACGTCTGGGTCCTGTTGGATTGGAGGGTGAGGGCTTGGGCCATTCCCCCCAGAAATGTCTGGGAACTTGCAGATGCCTTGGTGGAAGAGTGGGGTAACATCTCACAGCAAGAACTGGCAAATATGTTGCAGTCCATGAGGAGGAGATGCACTGCAGTACGTAATGCAGCTGGTGGCCACACCTAATACTGACTGTTTGATTTTGACCTCCCCCCCCCACACACTTTGTTCAGCGACACATTATTCAATTTCTGTTAGTCACATGTCTGTGGAACTTGTTCAGTTTATGTCCCAGTTGTTAAATCTTGTTATGTTCCTACAAATATTTACACATGTTAAGTTTGCTGAAAATAAACCCAGTTGACAGTGAAAGGACGTTTCTTTTTTTTGCTGAGTTAATGTCTTATACTGTATTAAGTGTATAGATGTACCTCAGTTACTTTTTTCTCTCCAGCATGAAGCTCTGTCTCTGTGTGGTCAGGACACAGACGTCCTCTGGTGGCTCCACACTGTCTGACCCACACGCTGGCACTGGAACTGAGGACAGAGGGAAGCATGGTGACAAGTCGTTACAACACTGTGTGAAGAAACAGGAAATGAGGACGGAGGGAAGAATGGTGACATTTCATTACAACACTGTGTGAAGAAACAGGAAATGAGGACGGAGGGAAGAATGGTGACAAGTCTTTACAGGCGTGATCAATAGAAAAGGTGTAGTTGGTAAATCATATCATATAATCTATTTTGTGGGGGAAAAAAACAGGTTTGTCTGCTTGGCAACTACATATAAACACATGCAGCTGTCATGGACTTCATCATAATGGTAGATAGCTGAGTTGTTTTGTTGTTTTATGTCCTGTGGTCTGGACTTCATGTGGAGAGTGATCTGTAACCATGCCTACTCACATCATGTGGAGAGTGATCTGTAACCATGCCTACTCACATCATGTGGAGAGTGATCTGTAACCATGCCTACTCACATCATGTGTAGAGTGATCTGTAACCATGCCTACTCACATCATGTGTAGAGTGATCTGTAACCATGCCTACTCACATCATGTGGAGAGTGATCTGTAACCATGCCTACTCACATCATGTGGAGAGTGATCTGTAACCATGCCTACTCACATCATGTGGAGAGTGATCTGTAACCATGCCTACTCACATCATGTGGAGAGTGATCTGTCACCATGCCTACTCACATCATGTGTAGAGTGATCTGTCACCATGCCTACTCACATCATGTGTAGAGTGATCTGTAACCATGCCTACTCACATCATGTGGAGAGTGATCTGTGACCATGCCTACTCACATCATGTGTAGAGTGATCTGTAACCATGCCTACTCACATCATGTGTAGAGTGATCTGTAACCATGCCTACTCACATCATGTGTAGAGTGATCTGTAACCATGCCTACTCACATCATGTGTAGAGTGATCTGTCACCATGCCTACTCACATCATGTGGAGAGTGATCTGTAACCATGCCTACTCACATCATGTGGAGAGTGATCTGTAACCATGCCTACTCACATCATGTGGAGAGTGATCTGTAACCATGCCTACTCACATCATGTGTAGAGTGATCTGTAACCATGGCTACTCACATCATGTGGAGAGTGATCTGTCACCATGCCTACTCACATCATGTGTAGAGTGATCTGTAACCATGCCTACTCACATCATGTGTAGAGTGATCTGTAACCATGCCTACTCACATCATGTGTAGAGTGATCTGTAACCATGCCTACTCACATCATGTGGAGAGTGATCTGTAACCATGCCTACTCACATCATGTGGAGAGTGATCTGTAACCATGCCTACTCACATCATGTGTAGAGTGATCTGTAACCATGCCTACTCACATCATGTGGAGAGTGATCTGTAACCATGCCTACTCACATCATGTGGAGAGTGATCTGTAACCATGCCTACTCACATCATGTGGAGAGTGATCTGTAACCATGCCTACTCACATCATGTGGAGAGTGATCTGTAACCATGCCTACTCACATCATGTGGAGAGTGATCTGTCACCATGCCTACTCACATCATGTGTAGAGTGATCTGTAACCATGCCTACTCACATCATGTGTAGAGTGATCTGTAACCATGCCTACTCACATCATGTGTAGAGTGATCTGTAACCATGCCTACTCACATCATGTGGAGAGTGATCTATAACCATGCCTACTCACATCATGTGGAGAGTGATCTGTAACCATGCCTACTCACATCATGTGTAGAGTGATCTGTAACCATGCCTACTCACATCATGTGTAGAGTGATCTGTAACCATGACTACTCACATCATGTGTAGAGTGATCTGTGTCATGGAAGAGTTCTTGATTGCTGAGAGTGGTACGGTATAGCTGTAGATAAAACATAAAAATCATTATGTAATGCAGTCACACAAACCCCAACAATACTAGCAATTTATCTTTATTGACATTTTTTAAAATTTTATTTAACCTTTATTTAACTAGGCAAGTCAGTTAAGAACAAATGCTCATTTACAATGACGGCCTACCAAAAGGCAAAAGGCCTCCTGCGGGGACGGGAGCTGGGATTTAAAAAATAAATAAATAAAAATATAGGACAAAACACACATCACGACAAGAGAGACAACACAACACTACATAAAGAGAGACCTAAGACAACAACACAGCAAGGCAGCAACACATGACAACACAGCATTGTAGCAACATAACATAGGGTACAAACATTATTGGGCACAAGACAACAGCACAAAGGTCAAGAAAGTAGAGACAACAATACATCACGCAAAGCAGCCACAACCGTCAGTAAGTGTCCATGATTGAGTCTTTGAATGAAGAGATTGAGATAAAACTGTCCAGTTATGTAAAATGTCTTTAATATAATGTGTTTGACAATGGTTTTGGGTTCCAGTCTAACTACATTTGAGTCATACAGTCTGAAGAAGAACCACAGAGGAAGACCCACCTGCAGCTGTCCGGATGGGGACAGTTGTGTGATGAGATGTGTTGGTGTGTCTCCAGGATGTGTAGATCTATAAGGGAAGGGGATGATATTTCCCCTGCTTCCTCCTCTGTGTTGCTGTGTGTGTTATCCCGGCGTTGTCTCTGAGGCAGGCTCTGTTGGCCTCCAGGCCCACCCGGGCCAGGCAGACGGTTCGTGGCCCCTCCTACAACCCCCAGGTCTCCTGCAGGGGCAGGGGCAGGTCTCTTCGCCTTGGACAGGTACATGGGGGCGGAGGTGTGGCTGAGACGGTTCTTGTAGCGTCCGTCCTTGTCCACAGGCCTGGACTTGGCCTTCTTGTTGATACTGCCCAGACTACTCAGCTCTACAGGAGAGAGGAGAGAGACTGGTGTCATGAATGCTGCTGTCAACAAACGCAAGTTGATATATTTATTGTTTATGAAATGTTTACTCACTGCTTATGTATGGGTTATGTATGGGTTATGTATGGGTTATGTATGGGTTATGTATGGGTTATGTATGGGTTATGTATGGGTTATGTATGGGTTATGTATGGGTTATGTATGGGTTATGTATGGGTCATGTATGGGTCATATATGGGGCATGTATGGGTCATGTATGGGTCATGTATGGGTTATGTATGGGTCATGTATGGGCTTTAGGTTATGAATGAAGTGAAGGTATGGGTTATGTATGGGTCATGTGTGGGTCATATATGGGGCATGTATGGGTTATGTACGGGTTATGTATGGGCTATAGGTTATGAATGAAGTGAAGGTATGGGTCATGTATGGGCTGTAGGTTATGAATGAAGTGAAGATATGGGTTATGTATGGGTTATGTATGGGTCATGTATGGGCTAAAGGTTATGTATGGGTTATGTATGGGTCAGGTATGGGTTAAGCTTTTCATCTGGTGTGGTAGGACAGATGGGTGTTTTCTTACCCGATGAAGATTGGTTGTTGCTTGGCGACAGAGCAGTTGCTGATTGGTTGTTTGTAGCAGTTGTAGGCGGGCAGCAAGCTGCAAGATTGGACAGTGAAGGAGAGGGCGGGACTGTATCTGTACAGAACAGATATGACAGTTATTCAATCCACTGTAAAATGTAATGAAGTAGGCTGCCATTGATTCATATAGATCCCAGTGTGTGTCGCTGACCTGGAAGTGTCGGGGTGGTGGATCGAGGCCCGGAGGCCGTCCTTCTAGATGATCCCACTGCAGACCTGGACCTGACGGATGTCAGAACATTTAACCTTTATTTATTTAACTAGGCATGTAGTGGCTTCCTTTCCTCTTTACCGTAGCCACTGCCCAAGCCTGAAGCGGGGTTGTTTCGGACGCATACACTCCACACTCAATGTTTCCAAACGGCCAAACATTCAATGAGATCCAGGGATATGGTGCAACAAAAAATGTTTATTCTTCTTATCTAACAAAAAGGTATTCTCCAATCAACTTAAAGCAGAGATTACTTGAAATGCAAATACATATTATAATATGACCTGTCTGTATTTCTGTATGTATGTCTGTATGTCTGTACGGTCAAAAAACTATACCGCTCCCGCATCTAGCAAGGACTCCCCCCCCCCGAAGGCCCAACTTCCTGCCTTTATACTAACACACTTACCACAGTACAATGAATGGGCAAGAGGGGGGCCCAAAAGCTGAGTTACACTAACAACAAATGAATACATCTCAATCAGGTAAATAAATCATAAAGGACCTAATATTTCATCATATACATTCATATTTAATATATTTACACAAATGTACATGGAGCTCAGTATGTTCAGTCTTTTATACAAATATGTCCAAATCGGCTCTAACTAGGCAAATCAGTTAAGAACAAATTCTTATTTTCAAATGACGGCCTACCGGGGAACGATGGGTTAACTGCCTTGTTCAGGGGCAGAATGACAGATTTTTACCTTGTCAGCTCGGGGATTCGATCTAACAACCTTTCAGTTACTGGCCCAACGCTCTAACCACTAGGCTACCTGCCGCCACATTACAGTACAGTCAGAGAGAACACAGAGAATAGAATAGAATAGCAGCGACAGCGTCAGGTGGGCGGGGCTGAATAAATCATGTAAAGTAATCAGAGAGTAGTGTGTCTGTATGGGCCTACTTCATGTACATGTGTCTGTATAGGCCTACTTCATGTATATGTGTCTGTATAGGCCTACTTCATGTACATGTGTCTGTATAGGCCTACTTCATGTACATGTGTCTGTATAGGCCTACTTCATGTATATGTGTCTGTATAGGCCTACTTCATGTACATGTGTCTGTATAGGCCTACTTCATGTATATGTGTCTGTATAGGCCTACTTCATGTACATGTGTCTGTATAGGCCTACTTCATGTACATGTGTCTGTATAGGCCTACTTCATGTACATGTGTCTGTATAGGCCTACTTCATGTACATGTGTCTGTGTAGGCCTACTTGTACTGTTCCAGACTGGACTGGCAAGCAAGTCAACAGTAGAAATGAGTCGTGACCTTTTGAGACACAGCCTGGGAAACATTCTTATCACAAACCTACAGTACAGGAATAATCAAAGATAAGAGAATGGGAGAGTGAGAGGGGAAAGACAGAGTGAGGAAGAAGGAGAGAGAGATAGAGAGAAGGGAGAGAGAGAGAGAAGGGAGAGACAGAAAGACATAGCGAGGAAGAAAGAAAGAGAGAGGGAGAGAGAGAGAAGGGAGAGACAGAAAGACAGAGCGAGAGAGAGCGAGAGAGAGCGAGAGAGAGCGAGAGAGAGCGAGAGAGAGCGAGAGAGAGCGAGCGAGCGAGAGAGAGAGCAAATAGGGAAGAAGAAAAGAGGAGAGCACGGGAAGAGAGACAGAAAGATAAGATGTCATACCATGGAAAGAGTGGTGGACAGATGAGGTATCTCATATAGTGAATATGGTTGAGGTATCTCATATAGTGAATATGATTGAGGTATCTCATATAGTGAATATGATTGAGGTATCTCATATAGTGTATATGATTGAGGTATCTCATATAGTGAATATGATTGAGGTATCTCATATAGTGAATATGATTGAGGTATCTCATATAGTGAATATGATTGAGGTATCTCATATAGTGAATATGGTTGAGGTATCTCATATAGTGAATATGATTGAGGTATCTCATATAGTGAATATGATTGAGGTATCTCATATAGTGTATATGATTGAGGTATCTCATATAGTGAATATGATTGAGGTATCTCATATAGTGAATATGATTGAGGTATCTCATATAGTGAATATGATTGAGGTATCTCATATAGTGAATATGATTGAGGTATCTCATATAGTGAATATGATTGAGGTATCTCATATAGTGTATATGATTGAGGTATCTCATATAGTGTATATGATTGAGTTATCTCATATAGTGTATATGATTGAGGTATCTCATATAGTGTATATGATTGAGGTATCTCATATAGTGTATATGATTGAGGTATCTCATGTAGTGTATATGATTGAGGTATCTCATATAGTGTATATGATTGAGGTATCTCATGTAGTGAATATGATTGAGGTATCTCATGTACAGGTACGTCTAAAACTCTGTATGCGCCTGATGAGAACATACCCAGCCTTCTCAGAGACGTCGCCTCTGTGGTGCAGTGTCAACACGTACAGGACGGACATGGAGATGACACTGAAGGTCATGACGACGACTAGAGCCAGAATGATTCCCTGCATCACCCTGTGGCTGATACAGCCCTGCTCTGGTGTTGGGCTCTGTAACCACACGGAGGTACAGGTTAGAACCACACACTGATACAGCCCTGCTCTGGGGTTATAATTTAATTATAATAATAATAATAATATTATAATATATGTTAATCACAATATATATATATAAATAATAATATATGTTAATTCGACTATCTGTTAATCATAATATCTGTTGACCATACTTTATTTTAATTATAATATAGGTTAAGCATAATATCTGTTTATCATAATGTATGTTAATTATGATATATGCAAATCATAATATATGCTAATTATACTATTTGTTAATCATAATTTCTGTCAATCCTAATGATCCTGACTAAATACCATCCATTTTGAGTCCATAGATATTTTGATACGTAGAGAAACATACAGGTCAGAGAGACTCACCTTGCTCCCAGGTTTGACTGTCTTCTTCTTCTTCAGAGGGACACTTCCTGCCCTGCTGAACTGGCTTCCTGATTGGCTGGAGAGACGGTAAGAAGATGAAACCATCCGCCAATGACATACAGTATGTCATTTAATGTAATTCAACTGTGCTTGATCACGTTTGCAGTGGTACAAAGGAACCAATGGAATAGTAGCCTACCAGTAGTGTAAACTCCAAGCTAAATCAGGTGCACCTATATATCCAGGTGTGTCCTACCTGGTGGTGCCTCCGCTGACGGTACTCTTCATGCTGTCCAGACGGCGGAGTTTGGCCAGCTTCCTGCTCCAGCGCTCCAGCTCATCTATACGAGTCTCCAGGTTGTCAGTCAATTTACACAGCTCCTTCACAGCTCCAACGTTCTCCATGAAGATACGATCCTAGAGAGGAGAGGGAGAGAGAGGAGAGAGAGAGAGGAGAGAGAGAGAGAGAGAGAGAGAGGAGAGAGAGAGAGAGAGAGAGAGAGAGGAGAGGGAGAGAGGAGAGAGGGAGAGAGAAGAGAGGGAGAGAGACGAGAGAGGAGAGAGAGAGAGGAGAGGAGAGAGAGGAGAGAGAGAGAGGAGAGAGAGAGAGAGAGATAGAGAGGAGAGAGGGAGAGAGAGGGAGAGAGGGGAGAGAAGGAGAGAGAGGGAGAGAGTGATTGACCCAAACTTAAGGAAAGCTTTGACTATGTACAGACTCAGTGAGCATAGCCTTGCTATTGAGAAAGTCCGCCGTAGGCAGACCTGGCTCTCAAGAGAAGACAGGCTATGTGCACACTGCCCACAAAATGAGGTGGAAACTGAGCTGCACTTCCTAACCTCCTGCCCAATGTCTGACCATATTAGAGACACATATTTCCCTCAGATTACACAGATCCACAAAGAATTCGAAAACAAACCCAATTTTGATAAACTCCCATATCTACTGGGTGAAATACCACAGTGTGCCATCACAGCAGCAAGATTTGTGACCTGTTGCCACAAGAAAAGGGCAACCAGTGAAGAACAAACACCATTGTAAATACAACCCATATTTATGCTTATTTATTTTCCCTTGTGTACTTTAACCATTTGTACATCGTTACAACACTGTATATATACATAATATGACATTTGTAATGTCTTTATTCTTTTGAAACTTCTGTATGTGTAATGTTTACTTTTAATTTTTATTGTTTATTTCACTTTTGTATATTATCTACCTCACTTGCTTTGGCAATGTTAACACATGTTTCCCATGCCAATAAAGCCCCTTGAATTGCATTGAATTTAATTTAATTGAGAGAGAGTGAGAGGGACAGAGAGAGAGAGATAGAGAGAGAGAGAGAGAGAGAGAGAGAGACAGACAGACAGAGAGAACGAGAGAGAGGCATAGAAGTTAGCGTTTGTGTGTCTGTTGTCATATTCCGGAATCTTTTCCAGAGTTGTCGGGTCCTTCAGAAATCTCGATTGGAGGATTTCCCGTTTCCCTCCCCAGTTATTCCCTCCTGTTTCCAGGAATTCCCTAACTTGGATTTTTAAAAGAACTTGGTTGCTATGTGTGCGTGCAAAGCGTGTGTCTCACCTTGTTAACCACCAGGAGTCTAGGGATGGTCTCTCCGTTAGAGCAGATCACATCTCCGCCCTCCTTCACAGCTTCAGGCAAGATCTGCTGCACGTCCTGAGCTATCACTCCTGGATAATACAACACCTTACTGTAAACTCATATCACTCCTAGATAATACAACACTTTACTGTAAACTCATATTACTCCTAGATAATAATACAACACCTTACTGTAAACTCATATCACTCCTAAATAATACAACACCTTACTGTAAACTCCTATCATTCCTGGATAATACAATACCTTACTGTAAGCTCATATCACTCCTAGATAATACAACACCTTACTGTAAACTCCTATCACTCCTAAATAATACAACACCTTACTGTAAACTCCTATCACTCCTGGATAAAACAACACCTTACTGTAAGCTCATATCACTCCTAGATAAGAATACAACACCTTACTGTAAACTCCTATCACTCCTAGATAATACAACACCTTACTGTAAGCTCATATCACTCCTAGATAATACAGCACCTTACTGTAAACTCATATCACTCCTGGATAATACAACACCTTACTGTAAACTCCTATCACTCCTAGATAATACAGCACCTTACTGTAAACTCCTATCACTCCTGGATAATACAACACCGTACTGTAAGCTCATATCACTCCTAGATAATAATACAACAACTTACTGTAAACTCCTATCACTCCTAGATAATACAGCACCTTACTGTAAGCTCCTATCACACCTAGATAATAATACAACACCTTACTGTAAGCTCCTATCACTCCTAGATAATAATACAACACCTTACTGTAAGCTCCTATCACTCCTAGATAATACAACCCCTTTATAGTAAGCTCCTATCACACATAGATAATACAACACCTTACTGTAAACTCCTATCACTCCTAGATAATAATACAACACTTGACTGTAAGCTCCTATCACTCCTAGATAATACAACATCTTATTGTAAGCTCCTATCACTCCTAGATAATACAGCACGTTACTGTAAACTCCTATCACTCCTAGATAATACAACACACTACCGTAGCTCCTGGAGACAGGGGTCATAGATGAAAGGTCTGTCAGAGCATCATGTATACATACAGACACATAGCCACACTACGCCAATGCAATGTACGGGAGGATATAAAATATAAAAATAACTCACCGATACAAATGTTATTAAGACGGGAATACATTTTCTAGTGCTACCGATTTCTGTTAATTCATTGTATATAAAGTATAATCCAAAACGACAGTGTAAGTTACCGGTCTCTGGGCTGGTGTCGATGCCCATGCTGGAAGCAAACTCAGGCTTGTACTGATAATGGACCAGCCTCATCTGACTGATCCGCTTCAGGTTGCCTGTAGTGTCCACCTACACACACACACACACACACACACACACACACACACACACACACACACACACACACACACACACACACACACACACACACACACACACACACACACACACACACACACATATACACATATACACACACGCACGCACGCAAAAGCTCACACACACACACATACACACACATATACACACACACACACACACATACACACACACACACACACAGAGATCTGGATATGACTATGGAGCTAGATTACAGACAGGTACATACGGCTATGTTGAAGTCTGGTTTCAGGACAACGAACAGAAAACAAGATATCAAATGTTGTCAATTATTCTAACACAAATTAAAACAATTTTAAAAAATTCTGTCAGGGAATTATTTTATTAAGATTTTGATAAGCATTTTTCATCACTACACTAACATGCAGACAGACAGTCAGAGAACACACCACACACACAGAGCAGTCTTATATATCTACAGTCCCCATCACCTCACCCCCCCTCAACCCCCCTCAACCCACCCCACCCTCACCTCACCCCCCCTCAACCCACCCCCACCCCACCCTCACCTCACCCCCCCCTCAACCCACCCCCACCCCACCCTCACCTCACCCCCCCCTCAACCCACCCACCCCCCCACCCTCACCTCACCCCCCCCCCCTCAACCCACCCCCACCCCACCCTCACCTCACCCCCCCCTCACCCCCCCCCCCTCAACCCACCCACCCCCCCACCCTCACCTCACCCCCCCCCCCTCAACCCACCCCCACCCCACCCTCACCTCACCCCCCCTCAACCCACCCCCCCACCCTCACCTCGTGGACGTTCTCTTTAGCCCGTATATCAGAGGGGTGCACCAGTGACCCCATGACCTTCAGGTTGCCGTGGATGACCATGGCCTCGTCTGGCCGGTCGGTGTTGATGCCGACCCGGCCGTGGTGGTACACCGAGTCAGGTAGCTGGCCTCGCTGCCACAACACCTCGCTGTCACTCTCAAACTGACCGGGGTTAGACGCCTGGAAACCCAGAGATAGACAACACACAGATATTTAGAGTTGAGGGGAGCTGTAAAAAATATCCTTTGATTTACATTCGTAATAGCAGGTCTTTCATTCCTCTTTTGTTTGCAGTGCTAGTAATATATATATACGCTGAGTAGCTTCCTACATGTTTTTGGTTGCTGGTCTGCACGTAATGTTTAAAACAGCCTCAACAAACATATAGATATTGACAGAAGAAATAATCAAGACCGTAACACATGAAGTCAGATAGGTATGAGGGGTTTGCCTCAATTTCATAGACATTTAGGAAGACAGTAAATTCAAATTTTTGAATTGTACATTTCTGTTTATTTCCTGCGAGGTACATTTTGAGGTAGATCAGAGGAGGACGGTCAGATAGATATGGCCAGACTGACAGAGGTTATTGAGATAGATCAGAAGAGGACGGTCAGATAGATATGGCCAGACTGACAGAGGTTATTGAGATAGATCAGAAGAGGACGGTCAGATAGATATGGCCAGACTGACAGAGGTTATTGAGATAGATCAGAAGAGGACGGTCAGACAGACCTGGCCAGACTGACAGAGGTTATTGAGATAGATCAGAAGAGGACGGTCAGATAGATATGGCCAGACTGACAGAGGTTATTGAGATAGATCAGAAGAGGACGGTCAGACAGACCTGGCCAGACTGACAGAGGTTATTGAGATAGATCAGAAGAGGACGGTCAGACAGACCTGGCCAGACTGACAGAGGTTATTGAGATAGATCAGAAGAGGACGGTCAGACAGACCTGGCCAGACTGACAGAGGTTATTGAGATAGATCAGAAGAGGACGGTCAGACAGACCTGGCCAGACTGACAGAGGTTATTGAGATAGATCAGAAGAGGACGGTCAGACAGACCTGGCCAGACTGACAGAGGTTATTGAGATAGATCAGAAGAGGACGGTCAGACAGACCTGGCCAGACTGACAGAGGTTATTGAGATAGATCAGAAGAGGACGGTCAGACAGACCTGGCCAGACTGACAGAGGTTATTGAGATAGATCAGAAGAGGACGGTCAGACAGACCTGGCCAGACTGACAGAGGTTATTGAGATAGATCAGAAGAGGACGGTCAGACAGACCTGGCCAGACTGACAGAGGTTATTGAGATAGATCAGAAGAGGACGGTCAGACAGACCTGGCCAGACTGACAGAGGTTATTGAGATAGATCAGAAGAGGACGGTCAGACAGACCTGGCCAGACTGACAGAGGTTATTGAGATAGATCAGAAGAGGACGGTCAGACAGACCTGGCCAGACTGACAGAGGTTATTGAGATAGATCAGAAGAGGACGGTCAGATAGATATGGCCAGACTGACAGAGGTTATTGAGATAGATCAGAAGAGGACGGTCAGACAGACCTGGCCAGACTGACAGAGGTTATTGAGATAGATCAGAAGAGGACGGTCAGACAGACCTGGCCAGACTGACAGAGGTTATTGAGATAGATCAGAAGAGGACGGTCAGACAGACCTGGCCAGACTGACAGAGGTTATTGAGATAGATCAGAAGAGGACGGTCAGACAGACCTGGCCAGACTGACAGAGGTTATTGAGATAGATCAGAAGAGGACGGTCAGATAGATATGGCCAGACTGACAGAGGTTATTGAGATAGATCAGAAGAGGACGGTCAGACAGACCTGGCCAGACTGACAGAGGTTATTGAGATAGATCAGAAGAGGACGGTCAGACAGACCTGGCCAGACTGACAGAGGTTATTGAGATAGATCAGAAGAGGACGGTCAGACAGACCTGGCCAGACTGACAGAGGTTATTGAGATAGATCAGAAGAGGACGGTCAGATAGATATGGCCAGACTGACAGAGGTTATTGAGATAGATCAGAAGAGGACGGTCAGACAGACCTGGCCAGACTGACAGAGGTTATTGAGATAGATCAGAAGAGGACGGTCAGACAGACCTGGCCAGACTGACAGAGGTTATTGAGATAGATCAGAAGAGGACGGTCAGACAGACCTGGCCAGACTGACAGAGGTTATTGAGATAGATCAGAAGAGGACGGTCAGACAGACCTGGCCAGACTGACAGAGGTTATTGAGATAGATCAGAAGAGGACGGTCAGACAGACCTGGCCAGACTGACAGAGGTTATTGAGATAGATCAGAAGAGGACGGTCAGACAGACCTGGCCAGACTGACAGAGGTTATTGAGATAGATCAGAAGAGGACGGTCAGACAGACCTGGCCAGACTGACAGAGGTTATTGAGATAGATCAGAAGAGGACGGTCAGACAGACCTGGCCAGACTGACAGAGGTTATTGAGATAGATCAGAAGAGGACGGTCAGACAGACCTGGCCAGACTGACAGAGGTTATTGAGATAGATCAGAAGAGGACGGTCAGACAGACCTGGCCAGACTGACAGAGGTTATTGAGATAGATCAGAAGAGGACGGTCAGACAGACCTGGCCAGACTGACAGAGGTTATTGAGATAGATCAGAAGAGGACGGTCAGACAGACCTGGCCAGACTGACAGAGGTTATTGAGATAGATCAGAAGAGGACGGTCAGACAGACCTGGCCAGACTGACAGAGGTTATTGAGATAGATCAGAAGAGGACGGTCAGACAGACCTGGCCAGACTGACAGAGGTTATTGAGATAGATCAGAAGAGGACGGTCAGACAGACCTGGCCAGACTGACAGAGGTTATTGAGATAGATCAGAAGAGGACGGTCAGACAGACCTGGCCAGACTGACAGAGGTTATTGAGATAGATCAGAAGAGGACGGTCAGACAGACCTGGCCAGACTGACAGAGGTTATTGAGATAGATCAGAAGAGGACGGTCAGACAGACCTGGCCAGACTGACAGAGGTTATTGAGATAGATCAGAAGAGGACGGTCAGACAGACCTGGCCAGACTGACAGAGGTTATTGAGATAGATCAGAAGAGGACGGTCAGACAGACCTGGCCAGACTGACAGAGGTTATTGAGATAGATCAGAAGAGGACGGTCAGACAGACCTGGCCAGACTGACAGAGGTTATTGAGATAGATCAGAAGAGGACGGTCAGACAGACCTGGCCAGACTGACAGAGGTTATTGAGATAGATCAGAAGAGGACGGTCAGACAGACCTGGCCAGACTGACAGAGGTTATTGAGATAGATCAGAAGAGGACGGTCAGACAGACCTGGCCAGACTGACAGAGGTTATTGAGATAGATCAGAAGAGGACGGTCAGACAGACCTGGCCAGACTGACAGAGGTTATTGAGATAGATCAGAAGAGGACGGTCAGACAGACCTGGCCAGACTGACAGAGGTTATTGAGATAGATCAGAAGAGGACGGTCAGACAGACCTGGCCAGACTGACAGAGGTTATTGAGATAGATCAGAAGAGGACGGTCAGACAGACCTGGCCAGACTGACAGAGGTTATTGAGATAGATCAGAAGAGGACGGTCAGACAGACCTGGCCAGACTGACAGAGGTTATTGAGATAGATCAGAAGAGGACGGTCAGACAGACCTGGCCAGACTGACAGAGGTTATTGAGATAGATCAGAAGAGGACGGTCAGATAGATATGGCCAGACTGACAGAGGTTATTGAGATAGATCAGAAGAGGACGGTCAGACAGACCTGGCCAGACTGACAGAGGTTATTGAGATAGATCAGAAGAGGACGGTCAGACAGACCTGGCCAGACTGACAGAGGTTATTGAGATAGATCAGAAGAGGACGGTCAGATAGATATGGCCAGACTGACAGAGGTTATTGAGATAGATCAGAAGAGGACGGTCAGACAGACCTGGCCAGACTGACAGAGGTTATTGAGATAGATCAGAAGAGGACGGTCAGACAGACCTGGCCAGACTGACAGAGGTTATTGAGATAGATCAGAAGAGGACGGTCAGACAGACACGGCCAGACTGACAGAGGTTATTGAGATAGATCAGAAGAGGACGGTCAGACAGACACGGCCAGACTGACAGAGGTTACCCTGACGATGATCCTCTCGGACACCTGCGCGGCCAACGTGAAGCTCTGACTGTGGGCCTGGGCCTGCAACGCTACCACCAACATGAAGTACCTACAGTATGGAGGTAAACAGGGTTAATCACCTACAGTATGGAGGTAAACAGGGTTAATCACCTACAGTATGGAGGTAAACAGGGTTAATCACCTACAGTATGGAGGTAAACAGGGTTAATCACCTACAGTATGGAGGTAAACAGGGTTAATCACCTACAGTATGGAGGTAAACAGGGTTAATCACCTACAGTATGGAGGTAAACAGGGTTAATCACCTACAGTATGGAGGTAAACAGGGTTAATCACCTACAGTATGGAGGTAAACAGGGTTAAACACCTACAGTATGGAGGTAAACAGGGTTAATCACCTACAGTATGGAGGTAAACAGGGTTAATCACCTACAGTATGGAGGTAAACAGGGTTAATCACCTACAGTATGGAGGTAAACAGGGTTAATCACCTACAGTATGGAGGTAAACAGGGTTAATCACCTACAGTATGGAGGTAAACAGGGTTAATCACCTACAGTATGGAGGTAAACAGGGTTAATCACCTACAGTATGGAGGTAAACAGGGTTAATCACCTACAGTATGGAGGTAAACAGGGTTAATCACCTACAGTATGGAGGTAAACAGGGTTAATCACCTACAGTATGGAGGTAAACAGGGTTAAACACCTACAGTATGGAGGTAAACAGGGTTAATCACCTACAGTATGGAGGTAAACAGGGTTAATCACCTACAGTATGGAGGTAAACAGGGTTAATCACCTACAGTATGGAGGTAAACAGGGTTAATCACCTACAGTATGGAGGTAAACAGGGTTAATCACCTACAGTATGGAGGTAAACAGGGTTAATCACCTACAGTATGGAGGTAAACAGGGTTAATCACCTACAGTATGGAGGTAAACAGGGTTAATCACCTACAGTATGGAGGTAAACAGGGTTAATCACCTACAGTATGGAGGTAAACAGGGTTAATCACCTACAGTATGGAGGTAAACAGGGTTAATCACCTACAGTATGGAGGTAAACAGGGTTAATCACCTACAGTATGGAGGTAAACAGGGTTAATCACCTACAGTATGGAGGTAAACAGGGTTAATCACCTACAGTATGGAGGTAAACAGGTTAATCACCTACAGTATGGAGGTAAACAGGGTTAATCACCTACAGTATGGAGGTAAACAGGGTTAATCACCTACAGTATGGAGGTAAACAGGGTTAATCACCTACAGTATAGAGGTAAACAGGGTTAATCACCTACAGTATGGAGGTAAACAGGGTTAATCACCTACAGTATAGAGGTAAACAGGTTAATCACCTACAGTATGGAGGTAAACAGGGTTAATCACCTACAGTATGGAGGTAAACAGGGTTAATCACCTACAGTATGGAGGTAAACAGGGTTAATCACCTACAGTATGGAGGTAAACAGGGTTAATCACCTACAGTATGGAGGTAAACAGGGTTAATCACCTACAGTATGGAGGTAAACAGGTTAATCACCTACAGTATGGAGGTAAACAGGGTTAATCACCTACAGTATGGAGGTAAACAGGGTTAATCACCTACAGTATGGAGGTAAACAGGTTAATCACCTACAGTATGGAGGTAAACAGGGTTAATCACCTACAGTATGGAGGTAAACAGGGTTAATCACCTACAGTATGGAGGTAAACAGGGTTAATCACCTACAGTATGGAGGTAAACAGGGTTAATCACCTACAGTATGGAGGTAAACAGGGTTAATCACCTACAGTATGGAGGTAAACAGGGTTAATCACCTACAGTATGGAGGTAAACAGGGTTAATCACCTACAGTATGGAGGTAAACAGGTTAATCACCTACAGTATGGAGGTAAACAGGGTTAATCACCTACAGTATGGAGGTAAACAGGGTTAATCACCTACAGTATAGAGGTAAACAGGTTAATCACCTACAGTATGGAGGTAAACCGGTTAATCACACATTTGTTTTTCATGTATTTCCATTAAATGTTTTTGACGGCCAAGTGAAGTGTACAATCTGGGATTCAAAAGGTATGTATGTATCAATATCAGATTACCCCTTTAACTGTGTGTGTGTGTGTGTGTGTGTGTTAGTACAGTACCTCTGCTCAGGGTTGTGTGTGTGTGTGTGTGTGTGTGTGTGTGTGTGTGTGTGTGTGTGTGTGTGTGTGTGTGTGTGTGTGTGTGTGTGTGTGTGTGTGTGTGTGTGTGTGTGTGTGTGTGTGTGTGTGTGTTAGTACCTCTGATCAGGGTTAGGTTTGCCTTTCTTCCTCATGTTATTGGCTGTGGTCTCGCTGAAGTGTAGTCGTCCCACTGTTACCTTGGTAACCTGCTCCGGGGGCAGTGTGACCCTGCAAACACAAAAACACACATGTATCATCAGTAATATGTCACATTTCTTTACGTTTTTACAATGTGACACAGCAGTTAAGACTGTAATGTAAATTGTAAAGTGGGCCTACAGTCCTTTCCTGCCCCCAAAAGGTACCCAGAAGACCTAGACTAACAGTCCTGGTATGAAGGGTCTCTACTCACAGTACTGGTATGAAGGGTCTCTACTCACAGTCCTGGTATGAAGGGTCTCTACTCACAGTACTGGTATGAAGGGTCTCTACTCACAGTCCTGGTATGAAGGGTCTCTCTACTCACAGTCCTGGTATGAAGGGTCTCTACTCACAGTCCTGGTATGAAGGGTCTCTACTCACAGTACTGGTATGAAGGGTCTCTCTACTCACAGTCCTGGTATGAAGGGTCTCTACTCACAGTCCTGGTATGAAGGGTCTCTACTCACAGTCCTGGTATGAAGGGTCTCTACTCACAGTCCTGGTATGAAGGGTCTCTACTCACAGTCCTGGTATGAAGGGTCTCTACTCACAGTACTGGTATGAAGGGTCTCTACTCACAGTCCTGGTATGAAGGGTCTCTACTCACAGTCCTGGTATGAAGGGTCTCTACTCACAGTCCTGGTATGAAGGGTCTCTACTCACAGTCCTGGTATGAAGGGTCTCTACTCACAGTCCTGGTATGAAGGGTCTCTACTCACAGTCCTGGTATGAAGGGTCTCTACTCACAGTCCTGGTATGAAGGGTCTCTACTCACAGTCCTGGTATGAAGGGTCTCTACTCACAGTACTGGTTTGAAGGGTCTCTACTCACAGTCCTGGAATGAAGGGTCTCTACTCACAGTACTGGTTTGAAGGGTCTCTTGCTGCGGTCTGACTGGGACTGCTCCACGTTAATGGACTGGTTCATTGCTTCCAGCTGGAAAACAGACAGGAGACAGGAAGGAGACAGGAGGGAGACAGGAAGGAGACAGACAGGAGGCAGGAAGGAGACAGACAGGAGGCAGGAAGGAGACAGACAGGAGACAGGAAGGAGACAGACAGGAGACAGGAAGGAGACAGACAGGAGACAGGAAGGAGACAGACAGGAGACAGACAGAAGAAAGGAAGGAGACAGACAGGAGACAGGAAGGAGACAGATAGGAGACGGGAGTGAGACAGACAGGAGACAGACGGGAGACAGGAGAGAGACAGACAGAAGATAGGATTATGAGCCAGACAGGAACAGGTGTTGATGAAAGACCCTGTTCAACTAATTATCTTACTGAGTATCTTCCATTTGACATGCTAGTCATTTAGCAGACTCTTTATCCAGAGAGACTTACAGTTAGTGGATTCATCTTAAGATAGCTAGTTGAGACAACAACATTACCACCACAATTTGGGGTCAATTCCATTTTGAAACTTCTTGTATTGACTGAATTTAAATGTTATTGACCCCGACCCTGATCACCCGTCTCCCCACCTCTCTCACCTTAACCCCGACCCTGATCACCCGTCTCCCCACCTCTCTCACCTTGACCCCGACCCTGATCACCCGTCTCCCCACCTCTCTCACCTTAACCCCGACCCTGATCACCCGTCTCCCCACCTCTCTCACCTTAACCCCGACCCTGATCCCCCGTCTCCCCACCTCTCTCACCTTAACCCCGACCCTGATCACCCGTCTCCCCACCTCTCTCACCTTAACCCCGACCCTGATCACCCGTCTCCCCACCTCTCTCACCTTAACCCCGACCCTGATCACCCGTCTCCCCACCTCTCTCACCTTAACCCCGACCCTGATCACCCGTCTCCCCACCTCTCTCACCTTAACCCCGACCCTGATCACCCGTCTCCCCACCTCTCTCACCTTAACCCCGACCCTGATCACCCGTCTCCCCACCTCTCTCACCTTGACCCCGACCCTGATCACCCGTCTCCCCACCTCTCTCACCTTAACCCCGACCCTGATCACCCGTCTCCCCACCTCTCTCACCTTAACCCCGACCCTGATCACCCGTCTCCCCACCTCTCTCACCTTAACCCCGACCCTGATCACCCGTCTCCCCACCTCTCTCACCTTAACCCCGACCCTGATCACCCGTCTCCCCACCTCTCTCACCTTAACCCCGACCCTGATCACCCGTCTCCCCACCTCTCTCACCTTAACCCCGACCCTGATCACCCGTCTCCCCACCTCTCTCACCTTAACCCCGACCCTGATCACCCGTCTCCCCACCTCTCTCACCTTAACCCCGACCCTGATCCCCCGTCTCCCCACCTCTCTCACCTTAACCCCGACCCTGATCACCCGTCTCCCCACCTCTCTCACCTTAACCCCGACCCTGATCACCCGTCTCCCCACCTCTCTCACCTTGACCCCGACCCTGATCACCCATCTCCCCACCTCTCTCACCTTAACCCCGACCCTGATCACCCGTCTCCCCACCTCTCTCACCTTAACCCCGACCCTGATCACCCGTCTCCCCACCTCTCTCACCTTAACCCCGACCCTGATCACCCATCTCCCCACCTCTCTCACCTTGACCCCGTTGAGTTTGAGACAAAAGCAGTCTATGGGCTGCAGGCCCTCGCTGGTCTTGATGTACTTGGGATCTCCCAGCATGCCGCAGTACACAGTGACCTGGAAGTGGTTCTTTTTCTGACACACGAAGGCGTCGTCTGCCAGGGAGAAGTTGAAGCCCTTGTCAGCATCTACGCGGTAGGTGGGCATGGGGCTGGAGAGAGTAAGAGGTGGATGGAGAAGGAGTAAAGTTTTTCAGTAGGTTCCTATAGGTCACATACACTGAGTGTACAAAACAATACAATAATAACCTTTCAATGACATAGACCAGTGTTTCCCAACCCTGGTCCTCCAGTACCCCCCAACAGCCCAACCCTGGTCCCCCAGTCCTCCAGTACCCCCCAACAGCCCAACCCTGGTCCTCCAGTCCTCCAGTACCCCCAACAGCCCAACCCTGGTCCTCCAGTACCCCTCAACAGCCCAACCCTGGTCCCCCAGTCCTCCAGTACCCCCCAACAGCCCAACCCTGGTCCTCCAGTACACCTCAACAGCCCAACCCTGGTCCTCCAGTACCCCCCAACAGCCCAACCCTGGTCCCCCAGTCCTCCAGTACCCCCCAACAGCCCAACCCTGGTCCTCCAGTACCCCCCAACAGCCCAACCCTGGTCCTCCAGTCCTCCAGTACCCCCCAACAGCCCAACCCTGGTCCTCCAGTCCTCCAGTACCCCCAACAACCCAGCCCTGGTCCTCCAGTCCTCCAGTACCCCCAACAGCCCAACCCTGGTCCTCCAGTCCTCCAGTACCCCCAAACAGCCCAACCCTGGTCCTCTAGTCCTCCAGTACCCCCAAACAGCCCAACCCTGGTCCTCTAGTCCTCCAGTACCCCCAACAGCCCAACCCTGGTCCTCCAGTCCTCCAGTACCCCCCAACAGCCCACGCCTGGTCCTCCAGTCCTCCAGTACCCACAAACAGCCCAACCCTGGTCCTCTAGTCCTCCAGTACCCCCAAACAGCCCAACCCTGGTCCTCTAGTCCTCCAGTACCCCCAACAACCCAACCCTGGTCCTCCAGTCCTCCAGTACCCCCAACAGCCCAACCCTGGTCCTCTAGTCCTCCAGTACCCCCCAACAGCCCAAGCCTGGTCCTCCAGTCCTCCAGTACCCCCCAACAGCCCAACCCTGGTCCTCCAGTCCTCCAGTACCCCCCAACAGCCCAACCCTGGTCCTCAAGTTGAATCAGGTGTGCTTCTCCAGGGTTACAATAAACATGTGTACTTTTGGGGGTACTGGAGTACCAGGGTTGGGAAACACTGGCATAGACTAACCAGGTGGATCCAGGTGAACGCTATGATCCCTTATTGATGTCACCTGTTAAATCATCTTCAATCAGTGTAGATGAAGGGGAGGAGACAGGTTAAAGAATGATTTTTAAGCCTTGAGACAATTGAGACATGGATTGTATGTATGCCATGCAGAGGGTGAATGGGCAAAACAAAAGATTTAAGTGGGTTTGAACAGTATGATAGTAGGTGCCAGGAGCACCAGTTTGTGTGAAGAATTGCAACGCTGCTGGGTTTTTCACGCTCAACAGTTTCCCGTGTGTATCAAGAATGTTCCACCACCCAAAGGACATCCAGCCAACTTGACACAACTGTGGGAAGCATTGGAGTCAACATGGACCAGCCTCCCTGTGGAACGCTTTCGACACCTTGTAGAGTCCCATGCCCCGACAAATTGAGGTTGTTCTTACCTCAGTCACAAGTCATCCAATGTTATGGACAAACAAATCCTAAAATGAACTACATTAACAAAAGTGTTAACAGGCTAGAGGGCTCTGCCTGGTCAATCCGACATCTGCAGTTCGCCGTACGGCATTCGTTTACTGTGACGCAGCCTCTGCAAGAGTCAGGACTTCCATACTTCTTCCGCGGAGCAGAGCTGTTGTGAAGGAAGTTGTCAAGGAAGTGAGTTTGTGTTCATACAGGACCTCTTCGCCCCCCCCCCCCAACCTACCGTGGACCAATCATGTCAATGCAAAGCTATACGGAACCCACGGCATTGTCAAGAAATTTGTGAGGCGCACGGCGATGTGGTACGGAGTTCGATTGGGTCCCCCCCTGGGCCCCCCCTGGCCCCCCCTGGGTCCCCCCGCAAGGTGTCACACCCTCCATACAGTGCCTCCGGATCGCATTCCCGAACAAGCATAATTTGGCTTTTATGCCAGTATCCCCATCCAACACAAAATGAATGTAATCCTACTCGTAAACACTAGGTGGAGACTGTGCCACTGTCATGTGAAAGACCCTCCACAGACCCCACCATGGTTTATGAGGACAAAGCGTATTCCTAATCCCATAACATATATTCCATCCAGATAATGATGTCGTAAATGTGAGTGTGTCAGCTACGATGAGCCACCTGTTGATGACGATAACAAAATGGTACGCGCTACCCTCCCATTATCCCTCAACTTCAGACTTCCCAGTTCGACATAGCAATGTGTACAAGTAGGTGATTGCACATTTATCCTCCGACCCCCCCCCTCCACTCCCCTCCTCTTCCCTCATTCTCTACCCCCCTCCCCTCCCCTTGTTCTCCACCCCCTTCCCTCATTCTCTACTCCCCTCTTCTCCCCTTGTTCTCCACCCCCTCCCCTTCCCTCCCCTCCCCTCTCCTCCACCCCGTTCCCTCAGTCTCTACCCCCCTCCTCCACCCCCTCCCCTCCCCTCTCCTCTACCCCCCTCCCCTCATTCTCTACCCCTCTCCTCCACCCCCCCTCCCCTCTCCTCCACCCCCCTCCCCTCCGCTCTCCTCCACCCCCCTCGCCTCCCCTTGTTCTCCACCCCCCCTCCCCTCTCCTCCACCCCCTCCCCTCCCCTCTCCTCCACCCCTCCCCTCCCCTCCCCTTCCCTCCCCTCCCCTCCACCCCGTCCTCTCATTCTCTCCTCTCCTCCATACTCTTTCTTGACCGAAACCCTGCTCTTACTCACTCCCCCGCATCGCTCACCTCCAAGGAATTTGTAGAACCCATTAGTTATTTTTGTTCCTTCTCTCTCTCTCTCTCTGTCTCTCTCTCTCTCTCTCTCTCTCTCTCTCTCTCTCTCTCTCTCTCTCTCTCTCTCTCTCTCTCTCTCTCTCTCTCTCTCTCTCTCTCTCTCTCTCTCTCTCTCTCTGTCTCTCTCTCTCTCTCATACTCTCTACCTCTACCTCTACCGCCTACTCTACCTCTACATCTCTCTCTCTCTCTCTCTGTCTCTCTCTCTTCTCTCTTCTCTCTTTTTACCTCTCTCTCTCTCTCTCTCTCTCTCTCTCTCTTTATCATTCTCTTTAATTTTCTCTATCTCTCTATTGTATATAATCTTTGTCACTACCCTCTACAACAGAAACAACACCATCCTCTACAACAGAAACAACACCATCCTCTATAACAGAAACAACACCATCCTCTATATCCTCTATAACAGAAACAACACTATCCTCTATAGCAGAAACAACACTATCCTCTATAGCAGAAACAACACCATCCTCTATAGCAGAAACAACACCATCCTCTATATCAGAAACAACACCATCCTCTATAACAGAAACAACACCATCCTCTATATCCTCTATAACAGAAACAACACCATCCTCTATAACAGAAACAACACTATCCTCTATAGCAGAAACAACACCATCCTCTATAACAGAAACAACACCATCCTCTATAACAGAAACAACACTATCCTCTATAACAGAAACAACACTATCCTCTATAGCAGAAACAACACTATCCTCTATAGCAGAAACAACACCATCCTCTATATCCTCTATAACAGAAACAACACTATCCTCTATAGCAGAAACAACACTATCCTCTATAACAGAAACAACACTATCCTCTATAACAGAAACAACACCATCCTCTATATCCTCTATAACAGAAACAACACCATCCTCTATAACAGAAACAACACTATCATCTATAACAGAAACAACACCATCCTCTATATCCTCTATAACAGAAACAACACTATCCTCTATAGCAGAAACAACACTATCATCTATAACAGAAACAACACTATCCTCTATAGCAGAAACAACACTATCCTCTATAGCAGAAACAACACTATCCTCTATAGCAGAAACAACACCATCCTCTATAACAGAAACAACACCATCCTCTATAACAGAAACAACACCATCCTCTATATCCTCTATAACAGAAACAACACTATCCTCTATAACAGAAACAACACTATCCTCTATAACAGAAACAACACCATCCTCTATAACAGAAACAACACTATCCTCTATAACAGAAACAACACTATCCTCTATAACAGAAACAACACCATCCTCTATAACAGAAACAACACCATCCTCTATATCCTCTATAACAGAAACAACACTATCCTCTATAGCAGAAACAACACCATCCTCTATAACAGTCATTTCAGTTGATAGAGAGACAGAGAAACCCTCACAGTTCTTTGCAGTTGACGTCGTACAGCGGCGTCCACTTGTTCTGCTGGTGCGGCTGCCACTTTATACACTGGTAGTTGGGGTCCAGGTAGGAGTTATCCGCCTCCGCCATCAAACCTGGGCCAGAAACAATGTCTACTGCGTAAGGGGGAAACACAGGATTACATTTTAATTTACACATTGTTATGCCTTTTCTGTACATTTTCTCAAATTCCCAGGTTTTCCAAAAAATCCTCCAGCTAGTATTTCTGGAAAACCTGATCATTTTGGTAAATGGTAACGGGTATGACCGGATATAAGAATGAGGTAATGGAGGAATAGAGAGAAGGAAAGAGAAAGAAAGAGATACACAGAAGAGAGAGAGAGAGAGTGAGAGAGTGAGTGAGTGAGTGAGTGAGTGAGTGAGTGAGTGAGTGAGTGAGTGAGTGAGTGAGTGAGTGAGTGAGTGAGTGAGTGAGTGAGTGAGTGAGAGAGAGAGAGAGAGAGAGAGAGAGAGAGAGAGAGAGAGAGACAGAGACAGAGACAGAGACAAAGAAAGAAAGAGAGAGAGAGAGAGAGAGAGAGAGAGAGAGAGAGAGAGAGAGAGAAAGGGGCCACAAGGTCAACCAGTGAAGAACAAACACCATTGTAAATACAACCCATATTTATGTTTATTTAATTTCCCTTTTGTACTTTAACTAATTACACATAATAACATTTGAAATGTCTTTAATCTTTTGGAACTTTTGTGAGTGTAATGTTTACTGTTAATTTTTATTGTTTATTTCACTTTAGTTTATTATCTACTTCACTTGCTTTGGCAAATGTAAACGTATGTTTCCCCATGCCAATAAAGCCCTTGAATTGAAATGTAATTGAATTGCGAGGGAGAGAATGAACAGAAAGAGAGAGAGAGGGAGAGAAGAGAGATACAGACAGAGAGAGAGAGAGAGAGAGACAGACAAAGATATGCCTGCCTACCTGGCTCTTGTTTGATGATACCTGTGAGGATCTGAGAGTTGAGGGTGCTGTTTGGAGAGTCAGAGGGTTTTCTCTTCTTTGTCTGGTGGACCGGTATCCCACTGTAAACACACACACACACACACACACACACACACACACACACACACACACACACACACACACACACACACACACACACACACACACACACACACACACACACACACACACACACACACACACACACACACACACACACACACAATGAAGACACAAACAAATGTAGGGAAATGAAGCATTTTCATTGAGAGATTGATCGATCCGCTATAACATATTATGTGATTTGTTATCTGTCTTTCTCTCCCTCTCTAACCTTCCCTCCTCCCTTCCTCCCTCCCTCTGCCCTCCTCCCTCCCTCCTCCCTCCCCTCTCCCTCCCTCCCTCCCCTCCTCCTCCCTCCCTCCCTCCCTCCCTCCCTCCCTCCCTCCCTCCTCCACTCCTGGCCCTGCTGTGTGCTGCAGTTCCTGGTGACACACCTCTCCTCCCTTATCAAACATCTATCTTTCTTTCTCTCCTCCCTCTTCTCTCTCTCTTACCACCCTTCCATCCCTCTCTTATCCATCTCTCCCTCCCTCTCTCCTACCCCCATCACTCACACCTGGCCCTGCTGTGAGTGCTGCAGTAGTAAGTGATTGGCTGATTGATTGATTGGTTGATGGATCACTCACTCCTGCTGTTGAAGGAGTTGATGCATCAGCTGAGTCTGTTGCAGGTCCTGTCCACTCCCACTGGAGGCGGGGCCAACAGGGTACTGTGAGATCATTGGCTCGGCCTTCAGGTACATGTCGCGGTGCATGTTGGGATAGCCGTGGCCGTGTGGGGGTAGTGGTGGTGGTGTCATGTGACACATGTTCTCTGGTGTCATGGTCCTCAGCATGTGAGTGTCTGCAAGACAGGGAGGAAGGCAGGGATGAAGACAGGAAGACAGGTAGGAAGACAGGGAGGAAGACAGGAAGGAAGACAGGTAGGAAGACAGGTAGGAAGACAGGAAGACAGGTAGGAAGACAGGTAGGAAGACAGGGAGGAAGACAGGGAGGAAGACAGGGAGGAAGACAGGAAGGAAGACAGGTAGGAAGACAGGTAGGAAGACAGGGAGGAAGACAGGAAGGAAGACAGGTAGGAAGACAGGTAGGAAGACAGGTAGGAAGACAGGTAGGAAGACAGGAAGACAGGTAGGAAGACAGGTAGGAAGACAGGTAGGAAGACATGGAGGAAGACAGGTAGGAAGACAGGGAGGAAGACAGGTAGGAAGACAAGAAGACAGGTAGGAAGACAGGTAGGAAGACAGGTAGGAAGACATGGAGGAAGACATGGAGGAAGACAGGTAGGAAGACAGGGAGGAAGACAGGAAGAAAGGGAGGAAGACAGGGAGGAAGACAGGGAGGAAGAAAGGGAGGAACGTGTTTATGCATTTAATCTGTTCCATTGTCATTACAGTTTTAAATGTTTCAAGGTCTGTTCTGACAATAGCTACAATAGCTTGGAATATAACTTGTCCTGATAAAAGGCGGTGAACCAGGTTGCAAAACAATATTTTTGCCAGCAAACTTTGACCTCTGATGACACAGAGTTCTATTTGCTGTGAGTGTGAACCTTTCCATCTGGTGAACCTTCCCATCTGGTCAACCTTCCCATCTGGTGAACCTTCCCACCTGGTCAACCTTCCCATCTGGTCAACCTTCCCATCTGGTCAACCTTTCCATCTGGTGAACCTTCCCATCTGGTCAACCTTCCCATCTGGTGAATCTTCCCATCTGGACAACCTTCCTACCTGGTCAACCTTCCCATCTGGTCAACCTTCCCACCTGGTCAACCTTCCCATCTGGTCAACCTTCCCATCTGGTCAACCTTCCCATCTGGTGAACCTTCCCATCTGGTAAACCTTTCCATCTGGTCAACCTTCCCATCTGGTCAACCTTCCCATCTGGTCAACCTTCCCATCTGGTGAACCTTTCCATCTGGTGAACCTTTCCATCTGGTGAACCTTCCCATCTGGTCAACCTTCCCATCTGGTGAACCTTCCCATCTGGTGAACCTTTCCATCTGGTCAACCTTTCCATCTGGTCAACCTTTCCCCCTGGTCAACCTTCCCATCTGATCAACCTTACCCATCTGGTCAACATTCCCATCTGGTCAACCTTCCCATCTGGTAAACCTCTCCATCTGGTCAACCTCCCCATCTGGTCAACCTTCCCATCTGGTGAACCTTCCCATCTGGTCAACCTTCCCATCTGGTGAACCTTCCCATCTGGTGAACCTTCCCACCTGGTGAACCTTCCCATCTGGTGAACCTTCCCACCTGGTCAACATTCCCATCTGGTGAACCTTCCCATCTGGTCAACCTTCCCACCTGGTGAACCTTCCCACCTGGTGAACCTTCCCACCTGGTCAACCTTTCCATCTGGTGAACTTTCCCATCTGGTGAACCTTCCCACCTGGTCAACCTTCCCATCTGGTGAACCTTTCCATCTGGTGAACCTTCCCACCTGGTCAACCTTCCCATCTGATGAACCTTTCCATCTGGTCAACCTTCCCATCTGGTCAACCTTCCCATCTGGTCATCCTTTCCATCTGGTGAACCTTCCCATCTGGTGAACCTTCCCATCTGGTGAACCTTCCCATCTGGTCAACCTCTCCATTTGGTCAACCTTCCCATCTGGTCAACCTTCCCATCTGGTCAACCTTCCCATCTGGTGAACCTTCCCATCTGGTGAACCTTCCCACCTGGTCAACCTTCCCATCTGGTGAACCTTCCCATCTGGTGAACCTCTCCATCTGGTCAACCTCTCCATCTGGTCAACCTCTCCATCTGGTCAACCTTCCCACTTGGTGAACCTTACTGTCACTAAGATCTATAATACTGTAATATTATATTCCTCATCTAGTGTGTAATCAGTCCAGGTTCCCTCCACCTTAGGCTAATGGTACTTTCCATTGTTCCTTCCTGGAGCTCAGCCAATCAGATAAGACCTTCCCACACCTTCTCACTGATGGGAAAGACCAACACAGGAGGACATTGTGTTGACGTAGGCTACATTGTGAGTTTGTATAGCCTGCCATAACTTGTGTTGGATTTCAGAAAGATACCTAGAATTTCAGTGAGAAATGTATTAAAACAAAGATTCTTATATTTTACCTTATTTTAACGAGGCAAGTCAGTTAAGAACAAATTCTTATTTTCAATGACGGCCTAGGAACAGTGCCTGTTCAGGGGTAGAACGACAGATTTTGTACCTTGTCAGCTCGGGGATTTGAACTGGCAACCTTTTGGTTACTAGTCCAACGCTCTAACCACATTGTAGAATCTAGATTCCATATCAAACATGATATTCGACAGAGCGAAAAAACATTTCATGTATTTAATTTCTATGATCAAATTTCGTCTCCAGATAAATTGGATAAAGTTTAAAACAATAAATGACATCGGGATATTTCTCTGTAAAAGAATGTATTGATTTACACCAACTTATTAACCAAATTTTGTCCAACTCTTGTTCTTCCATTCAAATGACCAGAAGAGATCAGTAACATCTATTGATCTGAACAGAGACACGGCAGAGAGAGAGACGGACGGTCTACAACACACCTACCTGTGGAGAGACACCTGACTATACTGCACAACTATGCAGTGTCCCAAATGACAACATATTTCCTTTATAGTGCACTAATTTTAAACAGAGCCCTACGATCCCAAGTGGCCCTGGTCAAAAGTAGTGTACTATATAGGGAATAGGGCTCTGGTCTAAAGTAGTGCACTAAACAGGGAATAGGGCCCTGGTCTAAAGTAGTGCACTATATAGTGAATAGGGTGCCATTTGGGACACTCCCTCTGTCTGTAAGTATATAGCGCACACCTTTCTGTGTAGGGATACTGTATCATCAGTCTGTCTCTCCGGCTTGTTTTACCACTGATCTGACACATCGTAGTCCTCCACTGATCTGACACATCGTAGTCCTCCACTGATCTGACACATCGTAGTCCCACTGATCTGACACATCGTAGTCCTCCACTGATCTGACACATCGTAGTCCCACTGATCTGACACATCGTAGTCCTCCACTGATCTGACACATCGTAGTCCCACTGATCTGACACATCGTAGTCCTCCACTGATCTGACACATCGTAGTCCTCCACTGATCTGACACATCGTAGTCCTCCACTGATCTGACACATCGTAGTCCCACTGATCTGACACATCGTAGTCCTCCACTGATCTGACACATCGTAGTCCTCCACTGATCTGACACATCGTAGTCCTCCACTGATCTGACACATCGTAGTCCTCCACTGATCTGACACATCGTAGTCCCACTGATCTGACACATCGTAGTCCTCCACTGATCTGACACATCGTAGTCCCACTGATCTGACACATCGTAGTCCTCCACTGATCTGACACATCGTAGTCCTCCACTGATCTGACACATCGTAGTCCTCCACTGATCTGACACATCGTAGTCCTCCACTGATCTGACACATCGTAGTCCTCCACTGATCTGACACATCGTAGTCCCACTGATCTGACACATCATAGTCCTCCACTGATCTGACACATCGTAGTCCTCCACTGATCTGACACATCGTAGTCCTCCACTGATCTGACACATCGTAGTCCTCCACTGATCTGACACATCATAGTCCCACTGATCTGACACATCGTAGTCCTCCACTGATCTGACACATCGTAGTCCTCCACTGATCTGACACATCGTAGTCCCACTGATCTGACACATCATAGTCCCACTGATCTGACACATCGTAGTCCCACTGATCTGACACATCGTAGTCCCACTGATCTGACACATCGTAGTCCTCTACTGATCTGACACATCGTAGTCCCACTGATCTGACACATCGTAGTCCCACTGATCTGACACATCGTAGTCCCACTGATCTGACACATCATAGTCCTCCACTGATCTGACACATCATAGTCCTCCACTGATCTGAGACTGAGTCGAGAGTCACCAACCACTTCCTGACTAACTACCTCCCCGTCTGACTGAGTCTAGAGTCACCAAACACTTCCCGACTAACTACCTCCCCGTCTGACTGAGTCTAGAGTCACCAAACACTTCCTGACTAACTACCTCCCCCTCTGACTGAGTCTAGAGTCACCAACCACTTCCTGACTAACTACCTCCCCGTCTGACTGAGTCTAGAGTCACCAACCACTTCCTGACTAACTACCTCCCCGTCTGACTGAGTCGAGAGTCACCAACCACTTCCCGACTAACTACCTCCCCGTCTGACTGAGTCTAGAGTCACCAACCACTTCCCGACTAACTACCTCCCCGTCTGACTGAGTCGAGAGTCACCAACCACTTCCTGACTAACTACCTCCCCGTCTGACTGAGTCTAGAGTCACCAAACACTTCCTGACTAACTACCTCCCCCTCTGACTGAGTCTAGAGTCACCAACCACTTCCCGACTAACTACCTCCCCGTCTGACTGAGTCTAGAGTCACCAACCACTTCCCGACTAACTACCTCCCCGTCTGACTGAGTCTAGAGTCACCAAACACTTCCTGACTAACTACCTCCCCGTCTGACTGAGTCTAGAGTCACCAACCACTTCCCGACTAACTACCTCCCCGTCTGACTGAGTCTAGAGTCACCAAACACTTCCTGACTAACTACCTCCCCCTCTGACTGAGTCTAGAGTCACCAACCACTTCCTGACTAACTACCTCCCCGTCTGACTGAGTCTAGAGTCACCAACCACTTCCTGACTAACTACCTCCCCGTCTGACTGAGTCTAGAGTCACCAACCACTTCCCGACTAACTACCTCCCCGTCTGACTGAGTCTAGAGTCACCAAACACTTCCTGACTAACTACCTCCCCGTCTGACTGAGTCTAGAGTCACCAAACACTTCTGTTTATCTTGTTTTCTCTCTAGTTCTCTCTCTCTCTATTAATTGACTCATTTTGGCAGTCTTTTTAACTGTTCTTGACTATTTTGTGTTCGAGGCTGGAGAAAGGCAGGGGTGAGAGAGAGAGAGATGAGAGGCAGGGTCGAGAGAGAGAGAGAGGAGAGACAGGGGTGAGAGAGAGAGAGAGGAGAGACAGGGGTGAGAGAGAGAGGGGGGAGAGACAGGGGCGAGAGAGAGAGGAGAGGCAGGGGCGAGTCAGGGGCAAAAGAGGGCTCAGACTTACCATTGACCTGCTGAGGGGAGTATGGCTCAGAACTGGAGTCTGGGGGGGACTCTGGGAGCGTCCTGAAACATTCACAAGGTTGGGATAAAGCACACACTTTGTTGAACGCTTGCTGTCCTGAGGAAACACTTCATCTACTATAACTTTTCAAGATCTATAACTTTCCAAAAACAGAAAGTGTCACAGTGTTGTACAAAGCACATCGTACTGTGACAATTTCTGTTTTTAGAAAGTTATAGATCTTGAAGACTTGATTGCTGACATACAAACACATTTTGGGACTGTTCCAACAGTGGAACTAATGAAACAAATTTCACAAGATAGCTTGTGAGTGGAATTTCCCGTTAAAGGGGCGATCTGCGGTTGCTACATCCATTTTTGTACTTGTAAATTAATGATATGTACCCATTGATTGTTGAAGAATATAACTTATATAAATGCCTCATGATCTTAGTTGTCACACTCCATCAGAACCCAAAATGTAAACTTGTTTAACTCCAGTGTTTGTAAACAAAGTCAATATAAATAAACATTATAAAACCCCTATGGTTTAAAACAGTAATGTTTATATTATGGACGGTCAAATCTTAGCATCTATACTTCTGTCTATGAATTTGAGAGTGGTTACATTTCTCATTTTCCCCATCAGCTTTTAAACATTTTTTTTTAACAGAAACAGCGACCGAGAAAACACGTCGTTATTGTTTAAACTAAGGATTTCTGCTTTACGATGAATATAAGATGCTTTGGATAAGACTTAAAAAATTCTCTAAAATGATAGTTCTGTAAGGAGAAAACAGTTTGTTTGTGCAATTGATTGCTTACAAATGATTTCCAGGCCATTGAGTCTGTCTTGTCTGTGTGGTTTCTGTAATATGTCTCGTTTCTGATATCACCCTCCTGTCTTCGCCGGTTTAGTAGAGATAATCAAGCACTGATTACAAAATGGAACTGAACTCTGACTATGGTGTCAGTCTGGTTTCACTGTGTGACGAAGGAAACACTTTCGTCATTGTAGAAATCCCCCCCCCCCCCCCCCCCCCGACGGTGAATCAACGTTGGGAAAAAAACTGATTTGGATTTGGAAAAAAAGTAATCAAACGTAAATAGAATGTTTTGTATTTATTTGCACCCAACTTTATTAAACCTAAATCCAATGACATGCTGACATTTTTTGGTTGATTTCACGTTGATTTCACGTCAGTTGACAACTCAACAAGACCTAAATCAAAACTAGATGATGAATTGGCGTCTCGTCCAGTTTGGGGGGGAACTCTTGAGACTGGCTTCCTGCTCACAGTGCAAGCAAAGTTGTATAAATTTGAGTTTTGAAAACGATTACATTTGAATAAAGTTGTATCTCTCATTTGATATTACAATCGCGCTAGAAGAAGCGGCTAATTATTATGTCACTCCAACCTGCCGGGATGTAACAGTGTTATACATCTCTCATCTTCCTACATCTTCCCTTCACACGTCAGCTGTTTCCATCCACCCAGAGCCATGTGAATACACGCGTGGCTCTGAGAGCTCCTTCAACATACTCTAGGAACCCCTCTGTCCCATCTCCTCCCTGAGCCCAGACCCAGTCAGCTCACCCGGGTGCGTAGTTTCCTCTGTGTTCAGGCTTGATGTGGTTCTGCTGCTGCTGCTGCTGGTTCTGGTGGTGGTGCTGTTGCCCCAGGCAACAAGGGTAGTTGTTGTGTCTCAGCAGGCCCAGAGGAGGGGGTGGGGGATAGGGTGTCTGCTGGGGGTGGGGGTTTCCCTGACGTAGGGAGATAGGGGAGTTCACGCCACACAATAGACTCCCAGCGGAGGAGACTCCGGCCTGGGTTAACGAGTAGGAGTTAGCCCCTGGGGCACCGCTGTGGACCTCAGAGAAACAGCTGGAAAAACACAGAGAAGAAAGATTGAGTTTTGTTATTATCAGTTCAGTTGGAAATCATAATGGAATAGCATGTTATGAATTTGTTTATTTATGTATTTATTTTTTAAATTAAAACTTTATTTAACTAGGCAAGTCAGTTAAGAACAAACTTCTTGAAGTCCAGGTAGTTTTCCCTGTTTGGTGCCAAATGAATATGACCCTGGTTAGATATAGTTGTTGTTGGGTCGTATTTATAAGCTGGTCCCAGATCTGTTTGTGCTGTAGACAACTCCTATGATTATTGTACAAAATACAGCAACAACTGATCTGGGAACAGGGTCATATTCATTAGATAATAAACGGAAGAAAAATCAAAGCGGACTGACACGTGGAGGGACTGAAACACGTTATTGTCATTTGATCAGGCTATCGCTCTGAGTCACTCACATGTCAGTGCTGTCGTCCTCCTTACCGATGTAGTCCTCCAGAATACTGGTGTCAATGTTCACTGGCTCCAAGGAGCTGGTAATATCATGACCTAAAGAGAGAGGTAATATCATGACCTACAGAGAGAGGTAATATCATGACCTACAGAGAGAGGTAATATCATGACCTACAGAGAGAGGTAATATCATGACCTACAGAGAGAGGTAATATCATGACCTACAGAGAGAGGTAATATCATGATATCATATCTCCTACAGGGAGTGTGTGTGTGTGTGTGTGTGTGTGTGTGTGTGTGTGTGTGTGTGTGTGTGTGTGTGTGTGTGTGTGTGTGTGTGTGTGTGTGTGTGTGTGTGTGTGTGTGTGTGTACGTGTGTGTGTGTGTGTGTACGTGTGCGTGCGTGCGTGCGTGTGTGTGTGTGTGTGTGTGTGTGTGTGTGTGTGTGTGTGTGTGTGTGTGTGTGTGTGTGTGTGTGTACGTGTGTGTGTGTGTACGTGTGTGTGTGTGTGTGTGTGTGTGTGTGTACGTGTGCGTGTGCGTGTGTGTGTGTGCGTGTGCGTGTGTGTGTGCGTGTGTGTGTGTGTGTGTGTGTGTGTGTGTGTGTGTGTGTGTGTGTGTGTGTGTGCAGAAACCAAGAGTTGAGTTGGTGCTGACAGGTGGTTATATGGTTGGGTACAGAAGACTCTGTGAGTGTAATTAATTACCCAGACATACCAAGTTCCCTCTTGGGTAATTAACTCGGTCATTTAATCACCAATCCCCATATTGTTTTTATTTACTTTGCTGCTCATTTGCACACCAGTATCTCTACTTGCACATTCATCATCATTCATCATCATCACTCCAGTGTTAATTTGCTAAATTCTAATTACTTCGCCACCGTTGGCCTATTTATTGCCTTACCTCCTCATGCCATTTGCACACACTGTATATAGACGTATTCTATTGTGTTATTGACTGTACATTTAGTTTATTCCATGTATAACTCTGTGTTGTTGTTTGTGTCGCACTGCTTTGCTTTATCTTGGCCAGGTCGCAGTTGTAACTTGCTCTCAACTGGCCTACCTGGTTAAATAAAGGTGAAATATAAATAAAAAAATTGGGTTGTGATTTAATTACACGGACATACTTGGGTTGTAATTAATTACCCAGACATACTTGGGTTGAAATTAATTACCCAGACATACTTGGGTTGAAATTAATTACCCAGACATACTTGGGTTGTAATTAATTACCCAGACTAACTTGGGTTGAAATTAATTACCCAGACATACTTGGGTTGTAATTAATTACCCAGACATACTTGGGTTGTAATTAAGAAGCTAGTACTGGTGTTCTGTAGTTTACTAGGTATACTGGAAGCTAGTACTGGTGTTCTGTAGTTTACTAGGTATACTGGAAGCTAGTACTGGTGTTCTGTAGTTTACTAGGTATACTGGAAGCTAGTACTGGTGTTCTGTAGTTTACTAGGTATACTGGAAGCTAGTACTGGTGTTCTGTAGTTTACTAGGTATACTGGAAGCTAGTACTGGTGTTCTGTAGTTTACTAGGTATACTGGAAGCTAGTACTGGTGTTCTGTAGTTTACTGGGTATACAGGAAGATAGTACTGGTGTTCTGTAGTTTACTAGGTATACTGGAAGCTAGTACTGGTGTTCTGTAGTTTACTAGGTATACTGGAAGCTAGTACTGGTGTTCTGTAGTTTACTAGGTATACTGGAAGCTAGTACTGGTGTTCTGTAGTTTATTGGGTATACAGGAAGCTAGTACTGGTGTTCTGTAGTTTACTAGGTATACTGGGAGCTAGTACTGGTTTCAGTGTTAGCGTGTGAAATAATGAATCCCTCTATTCTTTTCCCTCCTCTCACCTCCACACCTTCTTACATCCCCCATTCCACCTCTCACTCCATCAAGAGACGTGGGAGCATATTCACCCCTTCTAAGCGAAAAGCTCCCTAAATCCCAAACACATGATCCAACCCCATAATCCCCATTAACACACGCACACATATTTTCACTAAACAGGGTGGGGTAAAAACAGTTAGGGGACTTCACTTATAAAGTGAGTGAGTGTGAGAATGAAGAGGTGGAGAAGGGGGTGGAGGGGGTTCTACCTGGAACCAAAAGGGTTCTACCTGGAACCAAAAGGGTTCTACCTGGAACCAAAATGGTTCTACCTGGAACCAAAGGGGTTCTACCTGGAACCAAAAGGGTTCTACCTGGAACCAAAAGGGTTCTACCTGGAACCAAAATGGTTTTACTTGGAACCAAAAGGGTTCTACATGGAACCAAAAGGGGTTCTTCAAAAGGTTCTCCTGTAGGGAGAAGTACCCTTTTAGGTTTTAGATAGCAACTTTTTTTCTGTACCCACAAAACCCCAGACCTCTCCCTCTCTCTCTATTTCTCATCCTCTCTCTCTGTCTCTCTCAATTCAATTTCAATTTAAGGGGCTTTATTGGCATGAGAAACATATGTTTACATCTCTCTCTCCCTCGCTCTCCCCCTTCTTCCAATTTCTCCCCCCCCCTCTCTCTCTCTCTCTCGCTCTCTCTCTTGCTCTCTCTCTCACTCTCCCCCTCTCTCCCAGTCTTTGATAGATTAAGCTGCTACTCAGTTCGGAATGTTAAGAATGTATCTGTTAGTGTTGGATAAACTATTTTCTTTTTCTCTCTCTCATCTCTCTCTTTCTATCTCTCTCTCTTTCTATCTCTCTCTCTTTCTTCCCTCTCTGTCTCAAAACCCTCACATTTTAAAATCTCACTGATCAGTGCTTAGGCACCTCTCAGTCTCTCCCTTACAAGGAAGAGAGCAAGATAGAGTGTGAAAACAGTTATAGGTGGGATATCTTGAGATTAAAAGTTATTGGTACACCCTTAAAAAAAGCTGCTACCTAGAACCAAAACATTTTTTTTGGGGGGGGGGGGGCTGTCCCCATAGGAGAACTCTTTGGGGTTCTATTTGGAACTCTTTCCAGAGAGGGTTCTACATGGAACTCAAAAGAGTTCTATCTGAAAACAAAAAGGGTTCTCCATGGAACCAAAAAGGGCCCTCCTATGCGGACAGCCGAAGAACCCTTTGACACCATTTCTTTCTAGGAGTGTAGGACAATGGGAAAGTCTTCAAAACCATTCAGCAAATGCCTTCATCATGAGATGAGAAGTTATTCAGCAACTCTTGGATGAGACAAGAGAAGTTTGCTTGAAAAATTTGGCAAATGCCTTCAACAGGGTATTTCAGACTGGGTGCCTTGAATAAAGCCTCGTTGACACTGCACTTGGCCTGGGGCTAACAACTGCCTTAGCCTGGAGCTAACAGCTGCCTTAGCCTGGGGCTAACAACTGCCTTAGCCTGGAGCTAACAGCTGCCTTAGCCTGGGGCTAACAACTGCCTTAGCCTGGGGCTAACAACTGCCTTAGTCTGGGGCTAACAACTGCCTTAGCCTGGGGCTAACAACTGCCTTAGCCTGGGGCTAACAACTGCCTTAGCCTGGGGCTAACAACTGCCTTAGTCTGGGGCTAACAACTGCCTTAGCCTGGGGCTAACAACTGCCTTAGCCTGGGGCTAACAACTGCCTTAGTCTGTGGCTAACAACTGCCTTAGCCTGGGGCTAACAGCTGCCTTAGCCTGGGGCTAACAACTGCCTTAGCCTGGAGCTAACAGCTGCCTTAGCCTGGGGCTAACAGCTGCCTTAGCCTGGGGCTAACAACTGCCTTAGCCTTAGCCTGGAGCCATTTCGCGGCGCAGTTAGCTTTTAACAGCTAGGACCACAATTTCTTCTCCCGGAAGCCCGCTTAACTGACAGGTTAAAGTCTGCTTGAAAGAGCCGCTAATCTGGCCCTGTGCCCTCTCTGATCATATCTGGCCCTGTGCCCTCTCTGATCATATCTGTCCCTGTGTCCTCTCTGATCATATCTGGCCCTGTATCCTCTCTGATCATATCTGGCCCTGTGCCCTCTCTGATCATATCTGGCCCTGTGCCCTCTCTGATCATATCTGGCCCTGAGTCCTCTCTGATCATATCTGACCCTGTGCCCTCTCTGTTCATATCTGGCCCTGTGCCCTCTCTGATCATATCTGGCCCTGTGCCCTCTCTGATCATATCTGGCCCTGTGCCCTCTCTGATCATATCTGGCCCTGTGTCCTCTCTGATCATATCTGGCCCTGTGCCCTCTCTGATCATATCTGGCCCTGTGTCCTCTCTGATCATATCTGGCCCTGTGTCCTCTCTGATCATATCTGGCCCTGTACCCTCTCTGATCATATCTGGCCCTGTGTTCTCTCTGATCATATCTGACCCTGTGCCCTCTCTGATCATATCTGGCCCTGTGCCCTCTCTGATCATATCTGGCCCTGTGTCCTCTCTGATCATATCTGGCCCTGTGTCCTCTCTGATCATATCTGGCCCTGTGTCCTCTCTGATCATATCTGGCCCTGTGCCCTCTCTGATCATATCTGGCCCTGTGTCCTCTCTGATCATATCTGGCCCTGTGCCCTCTCTGATCATATCTGGTCCTGTGCCCTCTCTGATCATATCTGGCCCTGTGTCCACTCTGATCATATCTGGTCCTGTGTCCTCTCTGATCATATCTGGCCCTGTGCCCTCTCTGATCATATCTGGCCCTGTGCCCTCTCTGATCATATCTGGCCCTGTGTCCTCTCTGATCATATCTGGCCCTGTGCCCTCTCTGATCATATCTGGCCCTGTGTCCTCTCTGATCATATCTGGCCCTGTGTCCTCTCTGAATCGTGGCATTGAACGCTTTAGCAGGATTCTACCTCTTCACAACTGGCTGCGTGATTATTGCACCTCAATGGGTGTAACTTTAGCTGACAATCCACCCAAATAATTTTGGTTGCTGGATCCTTTCACAGCATTATAAGGCAGCGTTGACACAATGACTTATCAATGACCCAAGCCCAGCTCAGTTAATCTCTTCCATTGTGTGGCTGAGTCATTATAATGCTTCAGCATATGTACTTTATAACAGGAAGACAATGTAAGTCACCTAATGTATGTCCGTCTAACTGCCCCGAAGGCCTCTACTGATCCTACAGCTATTGTACGCAGTAATCATATACCTATGAACCAGAGTTATACTGTTAGCACGGAGATGATGTGCCCTAGTAGGAAGTCCACTGTGTGCAGCTCACCCTGCACTAATATAAATAACATGAGCATGTCTACTTCTGCTAAGCTTCCCAGTAAAGCAATGAAAACAAGCAAGCATCCCGGAAAAGTGCTCAAAATAGCCCACGTTAACATACGTAGCTTAAGAAACAAGGTTCATGAAATTAATAATTTGCTAATAACAAAAAACATTCATATTCTGACTGTCTCTGAAACTCACTTAGATAATACCTTTGATGATACAGTGGTAGCAAGACATGGTTATAACATTTACAGAAAATACAGAAATGCCAGTGGTGGAGGTGTTGCTGTTTAAATTCAGAACCACATTCCTGTAAAGATTAGAAAGGATCTCATGTTAGATACTGTTGAGGTAATATGGTTACAGGTTCATGTGCCTCACCTAAAGCCCATTCTGATGGGAAGCTGCTATAGACCACCAAGTGCTAATAGTCAGTATCTGGATAACGTGTGAAATGCTTGATAATGTATGTGATATCAACAGAGAGGTATATTTTCTGGGTGATGTAAATATTGACTGCCTTTCATCAAGCTGCCCATTGGCAGTCTCTATGGGGTTGCCACAGGGTTCAATTCTCGGGCCGACTCTCTTCTCTGTATACATCAATGATGTCGGTGATTCTCTGATCCACCTCTACGCAAACGACACCATTCTGTATACTTCTGGCCCTTCTTTAGACACTGTGCTAACTAACCTCCAGATGAGCTTCAATGCCATACAACTCTCCTTCTGTGGACTTCAACTGCTCTTAAATGCTAGTAAAACTAAATGCATGCTCTTCAACCGATCGCTGCCCGCACCTGCTCGCCAGTCCAGCATCACTACTCTGGACGGTTCTGACCTAGAATATGTGGTGAACTACAAATACCTAGGTGTCTGGTTAGACTGTAAACTCTCCTTCCAGACGCACATTAAGCATCTCCAATCCAAAATTAAATCTAGAATCGGCTTCCTATTTTGCAACAAAGCATCCTTCACTCATGCTGCCAAACATACCCTCGTTAAACTGACCATCCTACCGATCCTCGGCTTCGGTGATGTCATTTACAAAATAGCCTCCAACACTCGACTCAACAAATTGGATGCAGTCTATCACAGTGCCATCCGTTTTGTCACCAAAGCCCCTTATACTACACACCACTTTGACCTGTACGCTCTCGTTGGCTGGCCCTCGCTTCATACTCGTTGCAAAACCCACTGGCTCCAGGTCATCTACAAGTCTCTGCTAGGTAAAGCCCCGCCTTATCTCAGCTCACTGGTCACCATAGCAGCACCCACCCGTAGCACGCGCTCCAGCAGGTATATTTCACTGGTCAACCCCAAAGCCAATTCCTACTTTGGTCGTCTTTCCCTCCAGTTCTCTGCTGCCAATGACTGGAACGAACTGCAAAAATCGCTGAAGCTGGAGACTCTTATCTCCCGTACTAACTTCAAGCACCAGCTGTCAGAGCAGCTCACAGATCACTGCACCTGTACATAGCCCATCTGTAAATAGCCCATCCAACTACCTCATCCCCCATACTGTTATTTATTTTTATTTATTTTGCTCCTTTGCACCCCAGTATCTCTACTTGAACATTCATCTTCTGCATATCTATCACTCCAGTGTTTAATTGTTATATCGTAATTACTTCGCCACTATGGCCTATTTTATTGCCTTACCTCCCTTATCTTACCTCATTTGCACACACTGTATATAGACTTTTTCTACTGTATTATTGACTGTATGTTTGTTTATTCCATGTGTAACTCTGTGTTGTTGTATGTGTTGAACTGCTTTGCTTTATCTTGGCCAGGTCACAGTTGTAAATGAGAACTTCTTCTCAACTGGCCTACCTGGTTAAATAAAGGTAGAATAAAAAATAAAAACTTCAAACTGCAACCTGGTTCAGGTTATCAGTCAACCTACCAGGGTAGTTAGAAACAGCACAGGAATAAAATCATCAACATGTATTGATCACATCTTTACTAATGCTGCAGAAATGTGCTTGAAAGCAGTATCCAGATCCATCGGATGTAGTGTCCACAACATAGTAGCCATATCTAGGAGAACCCAAAGTTCCAAAGGCTGGGCCTAATATAATGTATAAGAGTAAGTACAATAAGTTTTGTAGTGATTCCTATGTTGTTGATGTAAATAATAAGTGTTGGTCCGTGGTGTGTATTGAGGAGCAAACAGACGTTGCACTTGACACATTTATGAAATTACTTATCCCAGTTACTAATACGCATGCACCCAATAAGAAAATGACTGTATAAACTGTTTAATCCCTGTGGATTGATGAGGAATTGAAAAATGTTATGGTTGAGAGGGAAAGGCAAATAGATCTGGCTGCACAACCGATTGGCTGCACAACCGATTGGCTGCACAACCGATTGGCTGCACAACCGATTGGCTGCACAACCGATTGGCTGCACAACCGATTGGCTGCACGTACTGCAAATTGAGGAATCATGTTTCTGTTTCATGTCTGTGTGCTGTTAGTGTTTCTTGTTTTTGTATTACGTTGTGTCGATGTTGTAAAACACTCACTCCCTGAACTTGCTTCCCGACTCTCAGCGCACATCGTTACAATTATAACTCATAAGGCAGACAGACAGACAGGCAGACAGACAGGCAGGCAGACAGACAGACAGACAGACAGACAGACAGACAGACAGACAGACAGACAGACAGACAGACAGACAGACAGACAGCACAACAGGGAGGCTAACCAAATGTCTACAGCAGAGGATCAGTTATAGTGGTGAGTTGTATCTCCAGAGAAACAGTTATAGTGGTGAGTTGTATCTCCAGACAGAGGAACAGTTATAGTGGTGAGTTGTATCTCCAGACAGAGGAACAGTTATAGTGGTGAGTTGTATCTCCAGAGGAACAGTTATAGTGGTGAGTTGTATCTCCAGACAGAGGAACAGTTATAGTGGTGAGTTGTATCTCCAGACAGAGGAACAGTTATAGTGGTGAGTTGTATCTCCAGAGGAACAGTTATAGTGGTGAGTTGTATCTCCAGAGGAACAGTTATAGTGGTGAGTTGTATCTCCAGACAGAGGGACAGTTATAGTGGTGAGTTGTATCTCCAGACAGAGGGACAGTTATAGTGGTGAGTTGTATCTCCAGAGGAACAGTTATAGTGGTGAGTTGTATCTCCAGACAGAGGGACAGTTATAGTGGTGAGTTGTATCTCCAGACAGAGGGACAGTTATAGTGGTGAGTTGTATCTCCAGACAGAGGAACAGTTATAGTGGTGAGTTGTATCTCCAGACAGAGGAACAGTTATAGTGGTGAGTTGTATCTCCAGAGGAACAGTTATAGTGGTGAGTTGTATCTCCAGAGGAACAGGAGAGGAGAAGGAGAGGGGGAGAGGAGAGGAGAGGAGGAGAGGGGGATAGGAGAGGAGGAGGAGGAGGAGAAGGAGAGGGGGAGAGGAGAGGAGTGGAGTGGAGAAGGAGAGGAGGAGGGGGAGGAGAGGGGGAGAGGAGAAGTGGAGGAGAAGGAGAGGGGGTGAGGAGAGGAGAGGAGGAGGAGGAAGAGAGGGGGAGAGGAGAGGAGGAGGAGAAGGAGGGGGGGAGAGGAGAGGAGGAGGAGAATGATGGTTTTCCCTTAAATAAAGTCCAGATGTGCACCCCACCCAAACTGGCAGTAAATTCAGGCTGGTAGGACTGATAACGGAGAGAGGGAGGGGAGGAAGAGGAGGGAGAGAGGGAGGGCGGCGGAGACAGTAGGGGGAAGGGAAGAGAGTAGGCCGAGAGGGAGGATAGAGAGAGTAGGGGGAGGGGGAGAGAGGAGGGGGAGTTGGAGAGAGTAGGGTGAGGGGGAGAGAGTAGGGGGAGGGGGAGAGAGGAGGGTGAGGGGGAGAGAGTAGGGGGAGGGGGAGAGAGGAGGGGGAGGCGGAGAGAGTAGGGGGAGGGGGAGAGAGGAGGGGGAGGTGGAGAGAGTAGGGGGAGTTGGAGAGAGTAGGGGGAGGTGGAGGTGAAAGGAGGCATGTAAGAGAGGGAGGGGAGGGGAATAGGGGGAGGGTAAGGGAGGGGATAGAGAGAGAGAGAGAGAGAGAGAGAGAGAGAGAGAGAGAGAGAGAGAGAGAGAGAGAGAGAGAGAGAGAGAGAGAGAGAGAGAGAGAGAGAGAGAGAGAGAGAGAGAGAGAGAGAGAGGGTGGGTGGGTGGGTGGGTGGGTGGGTGGGTGGGTGGGTGGAGGAGGGGAATAGGGGGAGGGGATGAGAGAGAGAGAGAGAGAGAGAGAGAGAGAGAGAGAGAGAGAGAGAGAGAGAGAGAGAGAGAGAGAGAGAGAGAGAGAGAGAGAGAGAGAGAGAGAGAGAGGGTGGGTGGGTGGAGGAGGGGAATAGGGGGAGGGGATGAGAGAGAGAGAGAGAGAGAGAGAGAGAGAGAGAGAGAGAGAGAGAGAGAGAGAGAGACGCTCTAACCACTAGGCTACCGGCCACCCCGATAAAAAAGACAGAATAACAGAATGATATAGTGAGAGACATTGGGAAAGAGTGATAAATTCTAAAGAAAGTATCTTTTATTTATTTTTATTTTATTTCCCCTTTAATTAACCAGGTAGGCCAGTTGAGAACAAGTTCTCATTTACAACTGCGACCTGGCCAAGATAAAGCAAAGCAGTGCGACACAAACAACAACACAGAGTTACACATGGAATAAAACAAACATACAGTCAATAATACAGTAGAAAAAATAAATGAAAATGTAAAAATTTACAAAAGTGTAGAAAAGTGAGGGCTTCTCATTGAAGAGGAAAAGACAAAACGTTAGATTTGAACACGGGATGAAAATAAGAGAACGTAAATCAAAATAGATCTTGAATCCATCCTGTAGTCTACTTGTCAAGACCAACTAAGGCGTGATAACGTACCCTACAGTACAGACGGTAAATCACCAGTTCTCTGAGTTTGAAATAGGGTGGGATTTCTTTTGGAGTAGGGGACAGAATGTCCCCTTATGGAGTAGAGGACATTCTGTCCCCTTTTGGAGTAGAGGACATTCTGTCCCCTTTTGGAGTAGAGGACATTCTGTCCCCTTTTGGAGTAGGGGACATTCTGTCCCCTTTTGGAGTAGAGGACATTCTGTCCCCTTTTGGAGTAGAGGACATTCTGTCCCCTTTTGGAGTAGGGGACATTCTGCCCCCTTATGGAGTAGAGGACATTCTGTCCCCTTTGGCTCTCCACTAAATTAGGACATGCTTTCGATTCTTTTTTTTTGCGTTTTATCGCTGACGCTGTCGTCATTCTCAATGGTCAACAATTGTTTCTTTCTTTCTTGTCTGTCCGGTAATGTAACCTATAGACAGTACATTACTAGTACAGTAGATAATGTAACATATAGGGTCTATAGACAGTACATCCTTAGTATAGTAGATAATGTAACCGATAGGGTCTATAGACAGTACATCACTAGTAGGGTTTATAGACAGTACATCACTAGTATAGTAGGTAATGTAACCTATAGGGTTTATAGACAGTACATTACTAGTATAGTAGGTAATGTAACCTATAGGGTTTATAGACAGTACATCACTAGTATAGTAGGTAATGTAACCTATAGGGTTTATAGACAGTACATTACTAGTATAGTAGGTAATGTAACCTATAGGGTTTATAGACAGTACATCACTAGTATAGTAGGTAATGTAACCTATAGGGTTTATAGACAGTACATCACTAGTATAGTAGATAATGTAACCGATAGGGTTTATAGACAGTACATCACTAGTATAGTAGATCATGTAACCTATAGGGTCTATAGACAGTACATCACTAGTATAGTAGATAATGTAACCGATAGGGTCTATAGACAGTACATCACTAGTATAGTAGATAATGTAACCGATAGGGTCTATAGACAGTACATCACTAGTATAGTAGATAATGTAACCGATAGGGTCTATAGACAGTACATCACTAGTATAGTAGATAATGTAACCGATAGGGTCTATAGACAGTACATCACTAGTACAGTAGATAATGTAACCTATAGGGTCTATAGACAGTACATGACTAGTACAGTAGATAATGTAACCGATAGGGTCTATAGACAGTACATGACTAGTATAGTAGGTAATGTAACCGATAGGGTCTATAGACAGTACATCACTAGTAGGGTTTATAGACAGTCCATCACTAGTATAGTAGATAATGTAACCTATAGGGTCTATAGACAGTACATTACTAGTATAGTAGGTAATGTAACCGATAGGGTCTATAGACAGTACATTACTAGTATAGTAGGTAATGTAACCTATAGGGTTTATAGACAGTACATCGCTAGTATAGTAGATAATGTAACCTATAGGGTTTATAGACAGTACATCGCTAGTACAGCAGAGTTTGAAATAGTGTGGATGGATACTAGATAAATAAATATCTCTGGCTCTATGTCCTGTTCTGCCCAGCTGTGGCCAACAGGGAACAACGCTAGGATTGTCAAGACAACGACCATACAGACAGACTGCCCTTTTCAGATTACGACTGGGGAAGGGGGCAGTGTGTGTGTTACTGGGGGGGGGGCAGTGTGTGTGTGTGTGTGTGTGTGTGTGTGTGTGTGTGTGTGTGTGTGTGTGTGTGTGTGTGTGTATGTGTGTGTGTGTGTTGGTGGGGGGGTCAGGGGCCAGTGTGTGTGTGTGTTGGTGGGGGGGTCAGGGGGCAGTGTGTGTGTTATGCCAGCGTTTCAATGCCTGAATTGTCCACCGTGTAATAACCCCCGGATGAACACAAACAGAAGAGATTCAGTGTGTGTGTGTGTGTGTGTGTGTGTGTGTGTGTGTGTGTGTGTGTGTGTGTGTGTGTGTGTGTGTGTGTGTGTGTGTGTGTGTGTGTGTGTGTGTGTGTGTGTGTGTGTGTGTGTCCATTAATCATGACTCATATCAACTTACTGTCTGTCCCCTGATTCCAATGCCATTGTACAATGAGTCTACAAAACATTAAGAACACCTGCTCTTTCCATGACAGACTGACCAGGTGAATCCAGGGGAAAGCTATGATCCCTTATTGATGTTGTTAAATCCACTTCAATCAGTGTAGATGAAGCGGAGGAAACAGGTTAAAGAAGGATTTTTAAGCCTTGCGACAACTGAGACATGGATTGTGTATGTGTGGCATTCAGAGGGTGAATGAGCAAGACAAAAGATTGAAGTGCCTTTGAACGGGGTATGGTAGTAGGTGCCAGGCGCACCGGTGTGAATCAATGCTGCTGGGTTTTTCACGCTCAACAGTTTTCTGCGTGTATCAAGAATGGTCCACCAACCAAAGGACATCCAGCCAACTTGACACAACTGTGGGGAAGCATTGGAGTCAACATGAGCCAGCATCCCTGTGGAACGCTTTCAACACCTTGTAGAGTCCATACCCAGATGAATAGAGGCTGTTCAGAGGGCAAAGGGAGGGGGGGGGGGGTGTTCTTAATGTTTCGCAAGAGTTTATAAGCCGTTGTTACGGTCTTCGGTTTGACTCGACCGGGGGGATCGAACCCTCAACTTTCTAACTCTCAGGGCGGACTACTCTAACCACAAGGTCACTGAGTGGTTTCCACTACCAACGTAGCACAGAAGACAATGATAACTTTGTACGATAGTCCAGAACTCACAGCATCATCATTGGTGCAGCAGACTACAGTACTGTACAGTATAGTGTCCGTAACTCCCAGTCCTCTGGACCCCAAGGGGTGAACGTTTTAGCTTTTTTGTTGCTCTTCACAGCTGATTCAAATAACCAACTCATCGTCAGGCCAAAACAGCATCAAACCCCCAAAACGTGCACCTCTTCGGGGTCTGGGTTTCCCGAGTTTCCCGAGTTTGGGAAACTCTGTTACAGTGTATCACTGCTGTGTGTGTGTGTGTGTGTGTGTGTGTGTGTGTGTGTGTGTGTGTGTGTGTGTGTGTGTGTGTGTGTGTGTGTGTGTGTGTGTGTGTGTGTGTGTGTGTGTGTGTGTGTGTGTGTGTGTTAATAATTAATCGCATTCCCAGCAGCACACAGTGTAATGGAACAAAGTCCGTAATATTATCAGACTGTCAATATAACCTAGCACGATACTCAGAGAGGTGTGAACACACACACACACACACACACACACACACACACACACACACACACACACACACACACACACACACACACACACACACACACACACACACACACACACACACACACACACACACACGCACTTCACTTGACTTTTTGAACCATGATCACAACATTGTTGTATCAAAATTCAAGACTGTGACCCAAGTCCTAAAATTGTATCACGTCGGCCTGAGATGTTAAAATACAAAGTGGCAACAAGTTAAATCAATAAGAGAAACAAACTGGTCCCAAACTGGTCTCCAAACTGGTCACCAAACTGGTCCCAAACTGGTCTCCAAACTGGTCACCAAACTGGTCACCAACTGGTCTCCAAACTGGTCTCCAAACTGGTCTCCAAACTGGTCTCCAAACTGGTCTCCAAACTGGTCACCAAACTGGTCTCCAAACTGGTCACCAAACTGGTCTCCAAACTGGTCACCAAACTGGTCAGAGTTAAGCTATTCTTTCAATAGATGTCTGAGTATATTAAAGGAACAGTTCACCCTTTGCAATCTAAGTTAAAACGTGACCTATCCCTTTAAGCCCTGACTCTTAGCTTCCTTGTTCTCCACTCAACTAGAAAACCAATATACTGTATTTATGTATAACCAATATACTGTATTTATGTAAAACCAATATACTGTATTTATGTAAAACCAATATACTGTATTTATGTAAAACCAATATACTGTATTTATGTAAAACCAATATACTGTATTTATTTATAACCAATATACTGTATTTATGTAAAACCAATATACTGTATTTATGTAAAACCAAT